>NC_133619.1:443310381-443660851 GCF_048593235.1 Sminthopsis crassicaudata
ATTTGGAAAATCAATTTAATGATACTAAAATATTAAATTTATTGTGCAGTTAATGTTACTTACTTACCTCTCTATGAATAACTTTGAGCAGGCCCCTGTAATTCCCAGGATTTGTTTCTTCAGTATTAAAATGAAGGCAGTGGAGTAGATCATCCTTAATATTTCATCCAATTCAAATTCCTATGTTTAATTCATTTTGCGAATGAGGAGACTGAATCCCAGAGAAAACACACCTAATTAGTTTCAGAGTCAGAATTTGGTTAGGTTTCCTAATTGAAGCTTCTTTTCATTTCATCACAGTTTTTGAACCATGATCTAAAGCTAGTAAAGTTAAATTTAGTAAAGGCAAATGGAAAGTCCTGCCCTTAGATTCAAAAAGGCAACCTTACAGTCAACCAACAAGCATTTATTAAATGCTTACTATGTGCCAGGCTCTGTAATAAGTGCTAGGGATAAAAAGACAAAACCAACCATGCCCTCAAAAAGGTCATGGTCTAATTAGGCAAACAACATGTAGGTATGTGAGTATACATGATATATACAAAATAGATTACAAGGCAAGTTTAAGAAAAGGAAATAGTAGCTGGATAGACTGGGAAAGAAGACTAGGATGCTTAAACTGAATTTTTTAAAGGAAGCCAGTGATTCCAATAGTGAGATGAAAAGCATGGAAAACAGTTCGCACAAAGGCAAAGAAATGGGAGATTGAACAACACGTTATAAGAAAATCAGGGAGACCAATATTGCTGAACCACAAAATTAAAAAGAATGTGTTAAAAAACATGGAGTCGGGTTGATAAAGTGCTTTAAATGTTCAAGTTTATGTTGCTCCTAGAAATCATAGGGAATTAATAGAGTTTATTGAGTGAGGGAGGTGATAGTCAGACTTGTACTTTAGGAAAATTACTTTGGCAAATAAATGATAGTGAAGGATTAACTGGAGAGGGGAAGAAAGTTCAGGTCCAGGAAACCAATAGGAAGCCATTGCAATAAAAAGGTAATGAAGATATGTAAATGATGTGATAAAAGATATAAGGGACAAGATTTGGCAAATAATCATATATGTGAGATGGAAGGAATGAGAAGTTGAGGATGACACTGAGGTTATACATTAGGGTGACTCTAGGTTGAGATTTGGATGGTAATAAGTTTAGAGGAAGGTTGCTTTTATGAATAAATAGTTGTCACATTTTTTGAGATATTTCTGGGACATTCCATTCAAAATATGTACTAGGCAGTTGGTGATTTAGATCAGAGCTGGCTATGCTGATGTAGAAGTCAATAGAGATAACTGAAACAAAGGGTTTGATGAGATCAAATGAACAAGTATAAAGGATATAGAAAAATAGAAGGCTGAGTGGACCTTCCTAGGAGCAGCCAGAGTCAACAAATCAGCAGACAATTTAAGGATAAACAATACTGTGAAAAATACCTGGGAATTTTCATAGGCTGCAAACTCAATATAAGCCAACAGGATAAATTATTCAAATGGATCTATAATCTTGTTTAGATGTCCTAATGATGATGAATCTGTGAGACTTGTTCATAAACGTGCCATGAGGTCCTCCTAATGTGGCAATTCATGAAACAGTATTACAAGACATCCAAAAAACTAACTTGGTATTAGGCTGCATGAATAAAAGTACAGGGTCCAGAATGAGAGAGAGTTTATTTTTACTCTGATCTAACCAGACTATATCTGGCAAACTCCGTTCAGTTCTGGACACATTTTAAGCACAAGCTAGAATTTAATCTAAAGAATAGAGATCAGGATGGTGAGGGAACTCGAGTGGCTCATTTGAAAAAAAATTGGACATCTTTAACATGAAGGAGAGTTAAAAGGGTCATCATTACTGTTTTAAATACTTGAAGGCCTGTTTTATGGAAGAAACAGAATATTTTTCTTTTTCCTAAAAGGCAGGAATATTTAACAGTAAGTGGAAGTAACAAATAAGCATAGATCCTTTTCCACACACTGCCTCCTTGTTTGACCTTTCAAAATAATTCCAACCCTACCTGCTGGCATAAGCCTTTCCTGAACCCTCTTCCATTGCTAATGCCTTTCCTATCAGTGTACCTATCATTTATATTCTAAATATAATCTATGTACATTGTAGTTTGCATGTGGTCTCCATCAAAATGTGAGGTACTTGAGGGTAAGGGCTGTTTTTCTTTCTTTTGTATCCCCAGAACTTAGCTTGGGTAAACAAATGCTTATTAATCAAACACAAGGAAAATATTTTGTAAGAATCAGAACTGCCCAAAAGTAAAACTGGAACTTGAGTTTTCTGTCACTGAAGGACACTATCAAGTAGTTGCTGAATAACTATTAGTTAAGGATTTTGTAATGGCATTCAGGCTTTGGACATGGATTGGAACAGATGAGCTCTTATAATCACTAAGAATAAAAGATAAATTATTTTTAAATTTTTTTTTACTAGATGCTGTATCTTGGTAATAGACGACAGAAGTAATTAACATGATTTGGGAAGAAAGCCTACTGCTTATATAGAACTTCACAGGCATTGAGGAAGATAAAACTAATTTATTTGTATTAACTACATAAATATCAACATAGCACATGGAGAATCCTGGCTGGAAAAGTATCATTTAGTAAGTTACTAATCCAAAAAATTATATTCATTTGAAGAAATTTGCCACCTTCTTGAATGTTTAACTTACCTTCAAGAAATAGTTGTTTGTAGAGCAAAGTACAAGTTTGCAGAAAAAAAAAATCATTAGGACAAGGATATTTATTATTGTGAGGTGTTTAAAGCTACATTTTCTCTTTTGTATTTTCTTGCTTTTGTCTGTCTTTTGTATATATATACATTTCTGTACGTATCAGTATATCCTGCCTAATGTTAATTCATTCCTCTAATTGCATGACATTAGGTGAAATACATTATAATTGGAATCTGAGGAACAATGTCATTAAATGAGATATTAGGAGGAAGAAGGGAAAAATGATATTTTTTAAGAGAAAAGGTTCTACAGAGTAGAGCCTGTTAGTGTAGAAGGTATTCTACATATGACCTGAGGCAAAAGATGACAGGGACTAACTGGGCGGAGAAGGAAAAATTGTGATACTTTAACAATGGTTGGAGGAGGCAGATGCAAAGATGAACATGAGTTGAATGTGCCTGAACTAATCTTGACCAAAGGATACTACAGAGGAAATTCAAGACATATTACTAGTATTACTGCCAAGAGATACTGGTTGGGAAAATTTTATGTGGAACATGTATGTATTACATAAAGTTCTAAAAAAAATTTAAACATACTTTACTACTGAAATTTCAAAAACTATTAGATCTGACATATTTTTAGATGGCTATCTGTAAGGCTGGATGTGATCCAAAATAATTTAATCTAATAGGTCTCTAAGTCACTTTCTCTACGACAAATAAAGGTAAATGAGATGTGTTTATTTATGTTTTACATTTACAAAATAACTGAATAAATGGTACACATTTTTTCCACATTAAATTATTCTAAGTACATCTTTTAGGGGCTAAGGGCCTCTATTAATAATTTGGAATAAAAACCAGAAGAGTAATTACATGCTGGACATTTAAGCCTAAAAATTAGATCCTTAAAATTAACATGTTTTGGTATAATAGTGTCAGTAAGACTTTATTTCAATGGCACAATCCTCTCAAAAAGTTACTATAACATGCCCTGTGCTAATGAATATTCTTAAGAATTTTAAATTCTGTTGCTGGAGATTACATTGACAAGAATCATATGTACAGTGAATAAACCTATTCCCTGTAAAATAATAAATGAGATTTTATGAAGTGCATTAGGAACATTTTTTTTAAAATCACACTTTCTTGCATTTCATCTCAAAAGGAAAGTATCAAATTTGGGATATATTGATATTGCATATATTCCTTTAGAATATAACAACTACTTTTTCTGCTACTATATAAGATTTAAGTATAAGCTTCTTATTCATTTAATCTATCTCCAATTTTGTTATAAATCATTCCTTTGTAAGTAATTTCAAATGAGAAAGTATTTCAAAAGCTGATGACCAAATTACAATAGAAGGTTCCAGAGAAGCATCTTGAGGCATGTCAGAAATCAAATTATATAGAGAATATCCTTTGCGAGGCATAGCAACATCATTCTTCGTTAGAGAAGTTATTGGACAGAAATCATTCTCACCATCACCCAGGTAAATAATTTGGGTATATTTCACTCCTTTTTGTAATTGTTTATCTATAAATTCTACCATAACTTTTTTTTTACAGAGATTCTTTGGGCACTTATCACACTTATGAACATGAACACCTTCCAGAGTAAGATAACCATTATCATCGAAAGCTGCTGGGTTTGTAAACACTTCATCAAACAGATCACGAACTTTGGCAGCTTCTAAAATCCAATCTATGAAAACTGTATTTGAATCTGAAATGATTATACAGTCAAAAATATCTTTATTCTTTCCAACAAAGTTTATAAGCTCTATCATTCCTTCAGTAAAAGGTATTTCTGTCATAGTTCTTTTCATTTCATATTCCCTTATTCCTTTATCTCCTAAATATTTAAAGACTCTGCCCATATATTCGTTCCACTTTCCTTTTTCATAAGAATCTTTTAGTTCATTGGGAAGATTTTTCTCAGGAGCACATCTCACAATCCAGGTGTCACTATTGTCATCTATGATTGTATGGTCAAAGTCAAAAATCAGTAGAAATTTCATGGCTGCAGAATAAGATTTGTCTTACTCTGAAAAAGAAAAAATGTTATTTCCCTAAATATATTCTATTTTTAAAATTTTCCTTGTAGACTAAGATCAAACAATTTTATTAAAATATTTAAACTGAAAACATGAAAAGTTAAAATCTGTAAGAAGCAAAATTCTTTTCACCTATAGACATAAGAAAACAACTACACAACATTTTTCATTAGGGAAATAGAAATTTCCTCCACAAAAATTACTATTCTGCTATCTCATCCTGGTATAGAAATAATCCTAGTTTCTTGAAGACTATGCCAGTGATATGACAAGTTCTACTAAATGGTAAATGGCAATCTACATAATTACAGAAAGGCCCATCAAAAGAAGGCTAGATAACTATTTTTGCTCTATAATCTCTTTGTTAATATCTTTTAAAAAACTTTTTGATTGATGTTCATTAAGATATTTGCTTATAGGTTTCTTTGTTTTAGTCTTTCCCTTGTTTAGGTCTCAAGAACATATTTATATCACTGAAGGAATTTAGCAGAATCTATTCTTTTTATATTTTTGCAAATAAATTTTATGATATTGTAATAAAAAAAAGGCTAGATAGCTATGAAAGAGACAAAAATACAAAAGTTTTTTTTGTGTTTTCGTTGTTAGTGGTAGGATGACAGAAACGGAGAGAGGGCCCAAGAATCATGCAGTTCTTAAGTAAATATTAAACTTTTGATACTTTGTGCAATCTCTGTCCAAAGACCAATGAATAACATGTTAGTAGAAGAGAATCACATGTCTTGTTAAAACTAAAATACATGGAGAGGATGTGGCTAAATGAAAAGATGGCTCAAAGGTTCTTCTTGGAGAGAAAATGATTTGGCAGAATTGGTTCAAATCTATGGTGAAAAGTGATAGGAAATTGGTACTCTAATAAATGATCTTGGTACCATGAAGCACCAACAAGGTACTTATTATTGCTTATATATCAATATTTAGTACAGAAGATGTAGAGAAATTATTAAAAAAAATTTGGCAAGATCCTCTAATCTTGCAATGGATCTAGGATCTCATTGATATGAGGACTCTGTCCTCTAATAGTGGGAATGGCAACCTATCAAATATCTTCTTGCTAAATTAATTGTATTCAACAAATATTATTAGGGGCATGGAGGTGATGCAGGATTAGCGGGCTGGCTGGGCCTGGAGTCAGGAAGACCTGTATGTGACCTTTATGTTATAGTCACTTATTAGTTGTGTGACTCCATGGCAAGTCACTTAACCTGTTTCCCTCAATTTTCTCATCTATAAAATGGGGATAGTAACATACAATGCCTGTTAATTAGTAGGGGATAAATGTTGACTATTTTAATTATTGTTATATGTATATCATGAGTTTGTATGAATTTTTATTCATACACATTCATGCTCTCCTTAAATCCCTCTGACTATTGCCCTGCCTTAAGTATCTTCCCTCTATAATCCATCCTTCACACAACTGACAAACTAAAATTGCCTTGAACAAAGAAGTTCCAGTGGCTCCCTCTTTTCTTTAGGATAAAATATAAGCTCCTCTGCTTATTATCTAAAATCCTTCCCAATCTAACTTTGACCTTTTTCATACTAAGTTCCCATTATTCTCCCTCATACATTCAATATTTTAGCTAAGCTGTTTTCTATATACTGTAGTTCATTTCCCACCTTTGTACAGATTGTATCCCATGCCTAGAATGCTCCTCACGTTCATTTTTGCTTTTTGGAATTCCATGTTCCTTTCAAAATTCAATTCAAAGTACCTCCTACATAAGGTCTTTTCTGATTTTCCTCAATTTGTTAATGGTCTCTCCAAAATTACTTAGGATTTGCTTTGTACATATTTTTTATTTACTTATCTGTATATATGGTGTTTGAATCTAAGCTCCTTAGTACTATTACTTCATTTTTGTTAATGTTACCCAGGGCCTACCATAGTGTTTGGCACACAGAGCACATTTGGCACATAAATGCCTGCTGAATTGGATTGCAAATTAAGTCAAAACTAACCAAACTAAATAAAAATACACTTTGTACTGGATTAATTCAATGCAAAATTGGGCAAAGAAAATTTGGATGTCAAATATCAAGTTGGAAAATACGATTCTGGATCAAGAAGTAAAAAAAAAAGGGGGGTGGGGTGGGGCTTCCAGACTTCTTTGAAGTCTCAGTCACTACATAGCATTATAAAAATAATTTTGACTATATTGAACAAGGAAATAATTATAGATGTAGCAATCATTTCAGAATGACATACTGTCAGATAATAAGAGAAATGTTTTAAGTAAAAAAAAAATTGGAAGGAGAAAGATGAGAAGATGCTGTGTGATTATGACAATTTTATAACCTGACCTATTTAAACAACTTCTTGATTCTGAAAAGAGAATTGAACAAAATGAATGAGTTCTTTCCATCATCATTTCTTAGAAGTTAATCCTACAAAACAGCAATTACAACAAAGAAGCTGAAAGAGTTCAGAAACTAAAAGAAATCAGCAAAGTCAGCAAAAAACAATGTATTTTCTAAAGAGAAAGATATGGCAGCCAAGGACATTCTACTTTAGACTATAAGCTACCCACCAAATATTACAGAAGAACAAAGAAAACCATGGGTAATGCCTTATGATATAGCAATAAATAGTGAAGAAAAAAACTCACAGAGAACTTTATATGACAATTAAGCCAGATTATACTTGGATGTATTTATAGATATGGAATCCAGAAAAAGATACACAGAACTTGGAATGTCAGTTCTGCTGACATTTCTACAGCAATCTAGTTTCATCAGTGGAACTAATATTTAGTCTTTTCCATGGTGGTACCAGATGTCTATGCACAAGATAAAGTCAGGAAGAAAACTAGGCCTGTCTCAATATATAAAGAAAAAAAAATTTGCCCCTTTGTTCTATCACCATGGATGCCCTGTTGAGGCCAACCCTGGGTAACCTAGATCATGTGACTTTTTATGCTCTTAGTCAAGTATTGCTAAACGGTGTTAAAAGGAATTCACATAATCAAGCTGACTGGATCTAGTATAAATTATTCCTCTAATATTACCATTCAGCAAGATATATCTTTTACTTTTCTCCTACTGGATTCCCCATCATATTCCCCACAGCTGCAATTTTAAACCACTTCTCTCCTTAAGCCTCCTGAACCATCTTTTTCCCTTTCTCTTTCATCTTTTTCCTTCCTCTCTCCATAAAGGACTTCACAACATATTGCGCTAAGAAAAGAGGCCATTTTAAATAGCCACTTTTCTCTCATTTATATCTTAAAATCCTGTGATCAACATTCCCATCCGTTCCTATTTCTGATTAGAGGTGATCCTTTCCCCCCCAAACTATCCTACTTGTTTCCTTGATCCCATCGCCTCCAGTAGCTTGCCCCTATCATCATGCCCTTTAGTTTTCTATCTTTCCATACTGGCTCTTTCTCTACTGCCTACAACTATATTCAAATCTACTAGATCCTAAAAACACTCAATGGTCCTCTTTCTCTCTCCCCTTTTTCACAACAAAACTCCTAGAAAAAACTGCTTATATTGTTTTCACTTTCTCTGACTTTTTAAACTTATAGCAATCTGGCTTCCTAACTCACATTATCCAAATGAAACTCTCTAAGGAGAAATCACCTTCTCCTGTAATATCCAATCAGACTTGATACTGATATCTCTGCAGCTAGGAAATACAGTGGATAGTCTTGGGTTGGAGTCAGGAGCACTCCTCTTCCTGAGTTCAAATCTGGCCTCAGAAACTTATTAGCTGTGTGACCTTGGGCAAGTCTTTTATTGTTTGCTTGCGTTTTATTTTCTTTCTCACTTTTTTTTCTTTTTGATCTGATTTTTCTTGTGAGGCATGATAATTGTGGAAATATGCATAGAAAAATTGTACATGTTTTAACACATATTGAATTGCTTACTGCCTAGAGGAGGAGGTTGGGGAGAAAGGAGGGAGAAAAAATTTTGTAACAAAGTTTTGCAAAGGTGAATGTTGAAAATTATCTATGAATGTGTTTTGAAAATAAAAAATGTTAATTAAAAAATTAAAATTAAAAAAGAAAATCCCAAATGAGGTCAACAAAGAATCAAATACAGTTGAATCACAACAAACTAACATTTCGTGAGAAGCTTCCAATTGAAAAGTTGGACCAGAAGCTCCAAAACCTTGATTTAAGGAAGGGGTCCAATAGTCTTTTCCCTGTTTTTTATCAGCTATGTTTCTTTTGCACTTCTCTCCATCACCAGGTACCTTTTCTGCCCTCCGCTACCCTTTTTAGTTTTTTTTTGTGTCATCTTTCCCAATTAGATTGTAAGCTCCTTAAGCCAGAGACTCTTTATCTGTATTTCTATTCCAAATACATAGCATACCTGGCACATAGTAGGTGCTTAATGTTTATTGACTGAGTTACTAGTGACATAGTAAATGACAACTTATATGGCTGGATACAATTGTTACTTCACAGTTTTTCTCTCCTCCTTGATCTCTATGTGATATTTGGCATTGCCAACAATTCCTTCATTCTAACCTTCACCTTCTCCCTGCATTTTCATGAGTTTCCTCTTTTTTTGTTCTCCTAACTGCTTAGATACTCCCCCTCAATTGCCTTTGCTGAATCCCTTCAAGAATTTTGTTATTTTAGTCAAATAGCCTTATTCCTTACACCCACATCCATCTCTTGTTTCCATGATTTTGCACAAATATCAACTGGGCTTAAGCATGTACTCCCTTCTCCTCATATTTTGTTTCTTACAATTTCTTATTTCTTCTGGGGTTAACCTAAAGAACAGTCTTTTATAAGAAGCCTATTTTCCTTAATTGCTAGATTCTTCACCCTGCTGATTCCTCAAACTATTTTATATGGTTTGTATCTGATTTTCTACATTTATACTATCATCCTAATGCAACCATCCATAGATTGTAAGATTCTAAAGGTCAGAAAATATTTTGTTTCTTAATCCCCAGTACAGTACTTGGCACATAAATTTTTAGTAAATATTTGATAAACAAATCTATGGAGGCAACATGATTTTTAAGGCACTCAGGAACCAAATTTGGATATATCCTAAAGAATGAATGCTTTCAAAATAATGGAAAAGATCATAGTTGGTTCTTTTATGAAAAAAAAAAATTAAAAGACTCTAGCCACTACAATTCATAATGTTTCATTTCTCTTCTCTAAAAAATTTCTATGGTTGGGGTCAGCAAGGTGGCACAGTGGATAGAGTACCAGCCCTTAAGTCAGGAGGACCTGAACTCAAATTTGAACTTAACTCTTCTTAGCTGTGTGACCCTGGACAAGTCACTTAACCCCAATTGCTTCAGCAAAAAATAAAAAAGTAAAAAGTAAATTTCTATGCTTTATGTACAAAAGTATTCTTGATGAAAATAGTCGAAAGGACCAGGCAGGCTTTTGTAGGCAATTTTCTATAGCAGATGGTATCTTCACAGTCCCACAATGACAGATGTAAAGAATATAGAGCCCGTTACATGTATTGTTGATTTAAAAGGGCATTTGACGAGACAAAGTCAAATAGAGCTTTATAGGTCTAACTCAAATAAAATTCAATAGACGTTATGGTAGGCCCTGAGGATACAACAAAAATCCTGCTTTCAGGAATGTAATAGTCTAATATGAGAACAAATATATTCATTTAAAAAATGTATACCTGTAATGTAAAGAAATCAATATAAATGCCAATTCTAGGTCCAAGCAAAATTCCATTAGAATTTTGACAAGGAAGAGATCACTTTCACTTGGAATGGAGGGAAAGGGAAAGGATCAGGAAAAAGTTTCATACAAGAATTGGAAAAAAGGCATGGACTATATGGGGGTGGGGAAAGTTTATTCTAGGAGTAAATGAAAATATGAGAAAATACTTAAAGATAGAACAGAAAGTAGGTTAAAATTATATAAGATTTAAGGATAATTGTATTTGTGGAGATTAACCTTTTTTTACCTTCTGAATACTGACATCATATGAGGCATATGTCAGAGAGAAATATATGTTCACCTATGATGTTTGCCAGTGCACTGGATATCTTGTAGAGCTCGAACAAAAATGATTCCCTTTTAATGGAATACTGAATTAATTGCTTCAAATCACAGCATACTACAGACTCCTCAGTGATACTGTTAATAATTTTTACAAGATTGGTGTACCCATCCAAAATGAAAAACAATGTAGATGAAAAACACATGTTGTTCAAAAGTATGATAAACAACTGGACAGATAGTCCATTTAATTGGTCTAACTATATATAGAAAAGTTGTTGCATAAGAACGATTAACAAGGCTCAAAATTCTATAAAAGACAACAAACAATCACATTTGACAAACTATAGAACTTCTGATAATCCTGCAGCTGCAAAAGTAAATACCAATAACATTCAAGGATACAAATCAAATAACACAATTTCCTATGAATCAAAATTGTCGATGATTTCAATACTGTTTCAAGGTATAAACAGGCATATTTGTAGAGAAGATATCATTAAAAAAATGTATAAGCTGAGTCATGTTGTGAGAATCAGAAACAAATGGCCAGTAAAGTATTCCATGGTACTTTTCAGATATTAAAAGAAATTAGATATCAAAGAAATTCAGATATTAAAACAAATTAAGACATTGGATGAACCCCATCCAATGGAGGTTTTAGGTAAAAATATGAATGAGAAAGATACAAGATAAGGAGGCATAGAGGGGTTATGATTTTACTAGTGTTGAAAGCATTAAAATTAAGTTGCAATTACACAGAAATATCTATGTAATTTCAAAATACCATATTTGACTATTTTACCATCTAAAATGATAACTATTATACTGAATAACCATTACTGAATTCCTATTGGTAACAATAGACATTACAATCTAAAGGGCAGGTACAAAAGGAACCATAGGACTAGGCTATCTTTCAAGACTGAAATGAAACTGTACTTAGTACTATACTCTAACATGAATTATGAGAGTTAAATTTAAAAAGCCAAAGGAAAAAAACAGAAAGAAAATGTAGGCTAATTATATCTACTAAAACAGCTAACATTACCAGTATGATTATTTTGTTTAAAAATTTTTTAAATATTCTTGTTTCTGTTTACCATCATAAAATCCTGACCAAAATTTTGTACTGCATGAATTTTTGTAATTTTAAATTCTTATTCTAAGAGGCATTTTCAAAAAAATTATTAAAGATATGTAGTTTAATAATTTTAAATTTCAATGCTTACTGGAATATTGTGGTGCTGCAAGAAACTAAATAGCCAAAAAAAATAATAATAAGACACTAAATCCTAAATTTCTGATAATTTTTTAAGAGATAGTCTGGCACTAAAGTGCCAAATAAAAATGGTACATATATAGTCACTCTGGTGGGAAATGGATTATGATATGGGGATTATTTATAACTTTACTTTGTTCCACTCTAGTTATTAGAGAACTCATAGATTCCATTATGAAGTCTTCTGAAGAGAATGAAGATGCCTGAAAGAACAGATGGGGATTAGCAATGGGGCCATATAAGGAGACTAGCAAGAAAACAAAGCAAAGGACAACAGATGGTAATGAAGCAGCAAAGGGAAAGTAAATGTATGGAAATTTAGATTGAATAAAATAATAAAGAGGCAAAAGTAATAAGGAAAGACTACTTGTGGATATAAATAGGGTACAGAAGAGAAAAAGGTTTTTATAGACAAGGATCTCAAAACATAAAAACAACTTGAGATAGAAGGAAAATAGTTTGGGGATAAAGTTTTAACACTTACCTGAAAATGTTAATAAGTTCCAAAGCACAAAGTAACCAAAAACATTCCTATATGAGACCTATCTTAACTTTGTTAAGACCTTTTAACAGTTAAGAGATTTTTTTTAGCAAAAAAGTACCTAAAAAGAAAAAGGAGAACACAGCTAATATAAAAAAGAAAACATCAATAAAAGAATTGAAATATTTAACATTTTAAAATGGGCAATTCCCTGACTTAGGAATGTTTTATATAAATGAATAAATGGCAGAGGAGTTCAAATCCAGATGTCTTCCTATACTCATAAAAGCAACTTACCCATGTTTACTAAGTGGGATTCAGAACACACAGAGATCAGAAAGGGGACTCCTTTTGTGCAATTAAAAATTACTCATTATTTCTATGGAAAAATGAATTCCAAATCAGAGGCTTAAAAATGGACTTCTGAAACATACCCTTCCTAAGTTAAAGAATGCCTATGATTTAAATTTATGTGGGGAAGAGGTCACTAAAATTCTGTAACTATTAATCCCTTCAAAATAGGTTGAACTGCTCTTCTGGTTAAATAAATTTTTCTGTTGCTCTGTTTTGTTTCATTTCTTTGATTCCATGTCAATTTTTTATGCTATCTCTAGAACCCCAATTATTACGGTAATAAATATAAAGAAAAACAGCTAATGAAAAGATACCTACCCAAATTAATTTCTCCAAGGGAACGTGTTTTATTTCACCTTAGAGCCGGAGTTCAATGGTCAGAAACATCTCATTTTAAATATCATGCAGGTTATTTGTCAATATGTTTCAATACACTTTCATGAGGAGCAGTCCTTGTTTGGAAGCAATGGAAGTGAGGCTTCTTAATTACACCTAAAATTGAAAACCAATACCTTAATAATTTAATATGTATCACCAAACAGCCCACTTCTCTTCTTCCCTCTTCCACTAATACATATTAGTATATGAAAAAAATATATATATAACTGAAAAATAAGCACTCATAGATGTTAGAGCAATAATGTGGACATTTCCAGATCTAATTTCTTTTAGATTTTAATGTCTAGCAGAGAATCATGGGATAAGAACATTTAATGACCTAATTTTGAATTCTTCTATAGGCATTCAATTTTAATAGTCAGATTAACTCCAGATTCATCATACTCTTCTATCAAATCAGAACCTTTAAGCCTTTCTTCTTTTATCTACAAAGATGAATCTGATCACTTAACTTACTCATATACATGTTTAGCTCAGGTGAAATCTATATTCAGCAGTTACAGGAAGATCACATAAGTCTCTGGTCATAAAGGAAGCCAATTCAGTTTTACGTTACTCACAAATGGCTTAGGTTACTCCAGCATGAGTCTATGATATGTCATAATGAACAGGAAGTTGTTGACAGTCTTCATACAGAATAGTGTCTTCTGAATTTCATAGTTACCTAAATCCTTGGGGAAAGCAATATAAGGATTGATGCATTTCAATCCAGAAAATTCCAAATGCCCAGTGACACTACTTTTTCCTGATTCTCCTCTTACCCATCTCATCCCTCTTTCATACTTTCCTGAATTTTCATCCAGGTGATACTCACAAAACATAGGTATCCTACAGGGTTCTGTTCTTGGCCCTCTTCTCATGTCCCTCTATACTATTTCACTTGATCTCATCTCCATAGATTAAAATATCAACTCTATGCTGATGATCTACTTATTCAGCCCTAATTTCTTTTAATGATCTCTAGTCATGCTTTTTAGACATCCTAAATTGGATATCTAATAGTAATAGTAAATTCAATATGTCTAAAACTGAAATGATAATCTTTCCCTTTTCCCCACTGACTTAGGATCACAATCTAGGTATCATCCTAATCTGTCACTATATCCTTATTACCCATTCAATTTATTGCATAGGCCTGCCAGAACTACTTTCATGATATTTCTCTCGTATTCCTCCTCCTCTCCTTTGATATTGCTAACATTTGGTGCAGGCTCTTATCCCCTCACATCTGAACTACTGTAATAGTCTGCTGACTAGTCTCCCTGCCTCAAATGTTCCATTTGAATTAATCCTCAAAGCTGCCAAATTTAGTTTCCTAAAATTCATGTCTGACCATATTATCACATTCCTTTTCCCCATTGAATAAACTTAAGTGGTATCAAAGTTGACACTGGATAGTGTCTTGGACCTGCCATCCAAAGTCAAATGTGACCTCAGATACATAAGTCATTTAACCCATTTCCTCAACTGTAAAATAGAGATAATAAGGGCACCTCCCTCACAGGGTTGTTGTGATGATAAAATATGTCAATGGATGGAAGAGTACACAGAGGATATTTAAAGCTGAAAAAGTAGGGACAGGGCCATGAAGTATAAGAAAACTAGAAAGGGAGGGGCTCTTTAGAGTATGAAGGGGTTTAAATGACAGAGAATCTTGTATTTGATCCTAGAAGTGATAAGAGAACCATTGGAGTTTATTGGGTGGTAAGGTAATATGGTCAGACTAGTACTTGAGGAAAATCACTTTGGCAGCTGAATGATGGATTGGAGTGGGAAAACCTTGAGGCCGATGGACACAACAACAGGCTATTGCAATAGTGCAAGTGTGAAGAGATGAGGGTGTGTACCTCACCACGGTGTGCCAGGGTGATGATAATATCAGACAAAAGGAGAAGGTGTATTGGAGAGATGTTGTAAAGGTGAAACTGACAGACCTTAACAATAGATTGGATATGAGGAGGGGCAGAGTAAGAAATAATAAAAAATCAAGTATTACATCTAGATTGAAAGCCTGGGGAACTGGGAGGATGGTGGTACTTTTGACAGTAATATAGAAGTTTGGAAAGTAGAACTTGGGGGGAAATATCATGAGATTTGGACGTGTTGATTTTAAGATTTCTACAGAACATCCAGCTTAAGATATCTAATAGGCAACTGGGGATATGAGAGTAGAAGTAGAGAGGTTGGGGCTTGATAGGTAGACTTGAAACTGATAAATTAATCCATGGGAGCTGACAAGATCACCAAATAAAATAACCCTAATTTATTTTAATGTCTTAAGAAAGACAAGATATGGGATGAGGACCTGAAGGACACCCATAGTTACTGAGTTACCTGTTTAAAGATCAAGATGATGTCATCAGTTAGGTAAGAGGAGAACTAAGAAAGAGTGATGTGACATACCTAGAGAGAAATGAGTAATCAAGGAGAAGATGATGACACTGTCAAAGGCTGCAGAGAGGTCAAAAAGAATGAGGATTGGGGAAAAAAAAAAAAAAAAAAAGAAAAAAAAAAGGACTTCAAATTTATATTTACCTCTGACTTCTGGTTTCCTTGGCTTCTTTCAAGTCTCAGCAAAAGTCCTACAACCCACCTTTTACAAGAAGTATTTTCCTACCCTCTTTAATCTTAGTGCCTGCCTTGTGAGATTACTTCCCAGCCATCTCTACCTCCACCCAATTTATACTACATATAGTCTGTTCATAACTGGATGGCATAGTAGGTAGAATATTAGGCCTGAGTATAAATCCAGTCCCAGACTAATCATTTAACTTCTGCCTGCCTCAGTTTCAGAATCATAATAGCACCTCTCTTACAAAGCTGTCATGAGGAACGAATGAGACAATGAGACAATGTTTGCAAAATGCCTGGCACATATTAAATGCTTCAAAAATGCTTGTCTTCCAATTGATATGTTGCCTTCCCTATTATTGTAAACTCTTTGAGAATAGACTTTTTTTTTTTTACCTTTATTTATATCTCTAGGGCTTAACAGAATCTCTGGCACATAATAGGCACTTAATAAATGCAAGTTGATGACTGAGCTAGAAATGGAAAGAGAATTTGGTAAATATTCTACTCTCTATCACCATTGTATAAGATAGCATATATATATATATATATATATATATATATATATATATATATATACACACATATATATATGTATATATATATATCTAATAGATCTATAAATGAAACATTTACTGATAATAAATCATAATTTCACATCCCCCACATTTAGCTATATGACCCCACATAGGGTTACAACCTACAGATGAAGAAGCTTTGGCCTACAAGATTTATTTGCACAATCATAAAGTTATAAATATATTTTACTATCCATATAAGTATTCAAAAATACTTTTTCATGACTTCAGCGAAACTCAGACTTTGTAGGAGTAAATACTGTTTTCTGCCTTCCTTTCTCTATGCCTTAATAGAAAGACTTCATAAGCTGAAGCTGAAAAAAAAAATCCATCATACTATAGCCAGCCTGATGGTAAATAATTTTTAACTACTTACAGTTAAAATTACCTACAATTTTTCTATAACATATTAAAATGAAACACACAAAATTACTAGAACTGTATAGTTACAATTTTGTCATCTGGAAAAAACTATATACAAAAATAATTTCTCCAACTATTTTTTTACTAACCTTCCCCTACTTACCTATGTCATAGGGAAGTACAATTGATGGTTGTGAGCCTGAAGTAATATGGTACAGCTGTGGATCATAACATCAGCTTTTATTAAAAAATTGTTTTAATTTTTCAGAATATAATTCTTTAAAGCTCAACAATGGGCCTGGTCTAAATGGTACAACTGCAAAACAATGTTATTAGTTATAAAATTCATTGAAGTATTTTCAATGTTAATAAATAAGTTCAATCATCAATAAAAAAATGGATCAAAGATGGATCAAAAATAAAAACAAAAGAAAACAAAACTGCCTTGTTGTTTAACTGTGCTATGTTAGGCAAATCATTTAATTTCCTCAGGCCTCTTATTTCTCTCATATATAAAATGAGCAATTTAGATTAGATGACCTCCAGTTACTTTCCAGTTCTATGATCCTATGAAAAACAAAGAAATAGGAGAAAAGTGCAAACAATTTCCAAAGGAAATGAATTATATAAACTATGTAAATCCTATTTTTCACTTTTTAAGTAGTCACAGTGAAAAATTTAATGTGCATTTTTGCTAATGAAATCTGTATATCAATATAAGTTAGATGGGAATTTTAAAGAGTTAGGTTAATTCTTATAAATCTTATCTAGCAAATTTAATTCCAGGACGCTGTCTATTCCCTAAAATGGCCTCTAAATTACAAATAATCTGGAGTTGCCAAATAATGCCTCTAACTTTCTTCTAGTTTACGTGTTATATAAACATTCCAAGACAAAGCAGGAATTTTACTCAAAGCAGATAGGAGGCAGTCTAGCATAGTAGAAAGGCAACTAACCAGTAGAAAATCCTAGTCTGTATCTCAGCCCTATTTTTGCCATTATTTCTGTGACCCTGGAAGAATCAATCACTTTTCTCTGGGACACTTCACTCACTCATCAAAATGAGGGATTGAATTAGATATCTACAAAAGTCTCCTTCTACCTCTAAATCTACAAGCATAGGCTTAGAAAACTTGTTTTTCAAAATTTTTGCAATTTGATTTCAATATAATTTTCTTTATAAGTTTATTGTGCAAAGCCCTTTATAATCCTATACATTTTATTTTATATTTTTAAGAAACAGTATCTTGAGAAGAGGTCCAAAAAAAAAGTGTTACATTGAGAAATCACCTCATTTTACAGACATACAGAAATATATGGCTTTTGGAGTGATGAAATCACTAGTTAAACTCTAGCTGGGTAACAGCAAAGTCCCATTCACCCGACTACTATTAGTCGGTTTATCAAAAATAAATAAAAACTTTTTGGCCAATCTGTGATCTATCAATGCAGTAAAGTTTAACTTCACAACACTGTCTTCAGTGGTCAATAGGCCTCACCCTACGGAAACCAAGGTCAAGGGTCGGGTCAAGGGTCACTAAGACAGGAGTGGGAGGAGTGGGGGGAGTGGGGGGAGTGGGGGCAGTGGGGGGGGTGGGGGTAAGGGAGTGGGGGTAAGGGGGTGGGGGAAGCAGAAGCTGAGCCCAGTGTTTTTATCTGTCCAGGGAGCCCCAAAGATCGCATTACTGATACCTGGAAAGGGCAATGGAGGTCATCTAGGCCAATTTCCACATTTTACAGATGAGGAAACTGAGGCTCAGGAAGGTTAAAGCCCTTATATATGGTGACAATTGGAAGATGTCTCTCCTCTGGGAGAGTTCCGGCTTTTTGGATTTGGAAGCCAAGGCGCTTTGGGCAAACACCTAGAGGGAAGAGGTTGGGACCGGGGTAAATGGCCTTCCAGGCTCCTCTCAGGGCGTCCCCCCCCCCTCCTTCACTGCCCTAGCCTCCAGCCCCCTCCACAGAGCGGAGTAAATCGGCTCTTTCTCCCCAGCCCTACCTCCTCCTCACCGTCCCCTTTCGCCCCTAGCCTTAGAAGATAAAGGCTCGCCCCGGAGGAGAGGGCCAGGCTCGGACCGCGGCCCACCCACGCACCCACCTCTGCCGGCACCCCACGTACTGGCCGAATCCCATTCCCGCACTCACAGGCATTGCTCTTTGCTCCCCGCCCAGCAGCGGCCTCCGCTCCGCCCGCCCCCAATGAAGGCCAAACCGTCCCCTCCCGGATGCGACTCCGCCCCGCGCAGCCCAGGCTCCGCCCCCGTACGGCCCACCGGAATCTGTTTCTCACCTCCCGCCCACGGTTTTCCAATCACTTCCGGGAGCGTTGCTAAGGAACGCGAAGCGTTAGAGAGGCACACTTGGAAGCGTAGGCGGCGAGCCTCGGGTGGGAACGTTCACTGCTCTGTTTATCCCCAAGCTGTAGTCCTTCTGAGCCGCGGGATATTATGAAGGCCATGGGCACCATGACCGACCCTCAGGTGCGGTTCGGTCGGCGAGCCGGACAACCTCGAGAAGCCATAGGTGAGAAGAGAGGAGACGAACTCGGTCGGGCCGCACTCCCTTGGAAGACTGGGCTCTGGAAGATCCCCGCAGCGAGATCGGTGTCTCCGCCGCCTCCGGCGCCAGTAGCAGTCTGGTCCGGTTGGCCTCGGCTCCAGCAAATGCGGGAGGCGGGGTGAGGGGAAGATGGAGGGGGAGAGAGCCAGGGAGAAAGAGAAAGAAAGAGACGGAGAGAGACGTGGGGTGAGAGAAAGAGGAGACAGGAGAGAGACTGAGAGAGGGACGGAGTGCGAAAATGAGGCTCCGGTGGGACGGAAGCCACAGGCTGAAGGAGCTGGCTGGGCAGGGGAGCGAGGGCGCCTTAAGGATGAAGTACAAACCACGGACATTTAAACCACGCACAATCTGGTTCTTGCCTACTTTTGCAGACTCGTTACACCTTAATCCCCACTCATTTACCTTTAGGGTGACTTCCTGTTTGGCTCGTGCGTACCTTTCCGGGCTTATTACGGACGATTTAATTTCTCTCATTGTACGGTCCAGCCAAATGGGCCTACTTGCTCTCTCTCTGGGTGTTCCATCTCCCACTAACACGCGAAGAACAGACTTGTTCACCTACACTTTTTAGAATTCCTTGCTTCCAGAACTGAGAAGTCTGGGGTAGGTTCATTCCTGGGGTTTTCCCTGTGCTGCCCTGGAGTGGATATCGTAACTCACCTCTGTCCTTGCGGGCCCACCTTCACTTCACTCCCATTCCCCCGCCCTGAGAGCCTGTGGCGGTTCTCTGTCATAACAAAGTCCAGAAGGCTGGGATTCAGACCAGCCAATGTGTTGTTTTCATCTACTTGACAGTCCTTATTGGTTACAAGAAGAGGAGGAGATGGTAGTTAATGAGAGTCTGGCAAAAGGAGGAAAAAAAGAAAATAGTATAAATGAAACAGTGAAACAAAAATTAGTTACCAAAGAGGGTAAATGTGTTATGAACGAGACACAGGAAGTGCTTTGTTATTCTGTTATTATTATGTTAAATTTAATTTACAACTAAAAAACTATTTTGCAGTTTATAGTTTTTATTCAAAAATCTTGTGAGTATGTTACTGGTTACTTTGGGATAATATATGACAGTATTTCAAAAAAGTAAAAAGTGCCACTGAAATATAAGGTATTTCAATGATCTGAAATACTAATTTGCATTATTGTCCATATATGTTATAATAATTCTTTGCTGGAATTGAAATTACCTTGTAAGATTGATTCCTTTGTTTTCAGCTTAGTAAGTGTGAAACTAACTTGATAGAGTGGGTGTAGAGAAGTAACATCCAATTTGGAACTAGATGACTAGGGTCCAAATTCTGCCTGTTACCATAGTCACATCACTAACCTTTGTGGGTCTTCTCAATTTCCTCTATTTGGAAATGAATCATCTGTCATTTTATGGTGTTTCATTATAAGTTGCTAATTTTGTTCACCAGCAGTGAAGTCCAAGTTTTTAATTTCCCAGTAGTGAAGGCTGGTTTGTATTTGAACAGTGCAGGTCATCTACAGTGGCAAGAGAAAGCAATGCTTAGTTCAGTTCATTTATTAAGTACTCTATGCCAGGCACTATACTAAATGCTAGGAATACAATAAGGGCAAAAAATCTAGTTCACATTCTAAAGGAGCTTATATTCTAATGAGTGGGACAACATTTAAACAATTATGAATATAAACAAATAGAAATATAAACAATAAGGAATATAAGTATATAGATATATTTAAAGGAAATGGAAGGTAATCTCTGAAAGGAAGGAACTAGTAGCTAAGGCACTAATATCGAGTGATAAATTTGTTAAAATGAACCTCAGGCAAGAGAGGTTGCTTGTGGGATAGTGGCCCTAGGAAACTGAAAATGGTAATGAGTAAGAAGTATTCCAATTTCCCTTCTGGGACCAATGAAATGGGGAATAGGGGAAAAGTATAACTAGTACTAGAAGGGTGACCAGGGACACACTATCATCTGATGAAAATCAGGTCTCTCTGAGTACCAAAAGAGGTAAAGAACATGAGAGGAACAGGCTGAAGATGAAGGAAAGTTTATTAATTACAACCTAAGAATAAGCAGAGGCTCTGAAAGAAGGACATTACAGGAATAAGAGAGGAAGCTTTTGGGAGACTGGGCTTGGGCTTTCTTTTTTAGGTGGTTGGTGAGTCAGTACTAGTGGTACTGGGAGAGTGAAGAAGTAGTAGGAGTTGCTAACCACTGGTAAGAGTCTTGATGAATAGGAATAGCTCTGCTTTATATACTTTTCTTCTTTGGTAAATACCTTGCTGATAGCTTAATGTTGAAATTTATATCCCCTCCCTGTTCAATCATGTTTCATTCTGAGAATTGCCAACTGAATGCCCGTTACTGAGAATTCGTAGCTCCACTTTGTCAGAAAAGGAGTTAAAAATATTGCATATACCAAACTTCCTGACAGCAATAAACAATTTTTCATAAACTCCATGAACTTTCTTTTAAAAAGTATCTAAACTTGATACTGATAATGAGAACTAAGGAACAGTTAGGTGGTAAAGTGGACAGAGCACTGAGCTTGGAATCAGGAAGATTCATTTTAATGAATTTAAATCTGGCCTCAGATAGCTATATGGCTCTGTGGTTCTGGTCAAGTCATTTAACCTGTTTTTCTCAATTCCTCATCTGTAAAATGAGCTGGAGAAGGAAGTAGCAAAGTATTCTAGTAGATCCCAAAAGTAGGGTCAAAGAGTCAAACACAAATGAATGAGAACTAAGATAACAGAAATAAAATTAGCTCAAAGTCTTTCTAAATCATTTGGCAATATAGAACTTTTTAGAGAAAAAAATTTACTGTGTCTAGAGAAAATTTTTTTTACCTTTAATCTTTTTTTTTTTTTGGGGGGGTGGATACCTCAGGGGAAACTGATCCATGGATTGACAGCCAAATTCCAAGTGGCACTCTTTTACCAAGAGGAGTAGATCTTCGTCAAGTTACTATACTTCCAAATGATGAGTGGAAGAGAATTCAAGATAGCCTTGACAAGTTGAGCAGAGAGGCAGCACAGCTTCGTGCTGAAAAGAAGGCAAAGAAAGATATGCATTTAAATTCACAAGAAATGGTGAAACATTGGGCCAATACTTATTCAGTAAGTAAACTATTCAGAATATATAGCTATTGAAGAGTTACTGTTGCTTATTGAAATTCATTTGTTCATTTAAAAAAATAAGTACTTACTATGTACAAATCAATTCATTTATTCTGAGAGATTAAAAAAAAAGATAAGTCTTTGTCCTTATACATCTTATGGTCTAGGAGAAGACATGTAATACAAATACTATATATTATAATGTGAAAACATTATTATACTATATACTATAATGTGAAAACTAGGGATCAAAGGATTGAGTAAAGAGTGACTTTTTTTGGCGATTTATATATATATATATATATATATATATAGATATATATCAGCATAAATCAGATGTGCAGGACAGGTGAGTAGCCTATTGTTTTCAAAGAAAACTACAGGACATTAAGTTTGACTTCTTGTTACATTTCAAAGCTGCTTTTGAAGTACCAGCAAATTCTGTGAATATCATTTCTTAAAAATTTAACATTCAGTAATATAATGAACAAACTGCTTTTTTTGACACTGAATTTTAAGAATGGAACTATTATTCTTTTCATGAAAGTAGTTAAAAACAAAATTTGAATTTTGAATATAGGTTTTTAAATGTAAGGACTTGAATGATAGATGAAAGTTAATGGATATAGATTTTTCTATGAGCAAAGGTGGGAAATCATGGGTAATGTTAAAGGAATAAGACAGTGTAATTTGACTGCTGTGAACAAAATTAGTGTGGGATAAGATTATAAAGGAAGAAACAAATCATGAAGGATTTTTGGATGCTAGGCTAAATCTATCAGTTTATTTGGTAGATCATAGTAAGTTTATAAATTTTTACATTTTAATTATTAAAAAATTTACTTCAGCTAACTTTTAGGTGTTTTGGTGACTAACTTGCATAAAAATACAACAGAAATCTGTAATGGAAACTCCAAATTGTGTCATATTATTTTTATCTTTTTTTTTTTTTGGCTAAATTCTGGAAAATAAATATTAGTTTTATTTTGCGTAGGGGATGAGAAAACAGAAACTCAGAGATAAAGAATTGCGTGAACAAGAGGAAGAAAATGAAAAGCAACGAATTGACATGGAAGAAGAATTACATAAAGCAGAAGAAAGAAAAAAGGCTATTGAACATGCAAAAATCCAAGAATATTACCAGACAGACAGAGTGAAGACTTTCCATGTACTATCTATGATTCCTTACTTTTCATATCTATTTAATAGGTATTTAATATCTAATAATCATATGTATTTGGGCATTATTTACATGATATATTGCACATTTTTTTATATAGAGAGCACTTCTTCTTAGTAAAGTTCTAAAAGAACGAGACGCACAGATTCAGTACCAGAAGAAAAAGCTAAATACAGATGCAAAGTGGGAGGAAGAATTGAAACAAAATATTGAAAAAGCTTTAAAAAAAGAACAAGAAAAAACAGACAAACGTCAAAATGACAGAATGGCCTTTGCAAATGATCTTCTTAAGCAGTATGTGAGATCAGTATGTTTTTTATATTCTTTTTCTTTTGATATTTTGCAGTCTTTTGTTATAAACTGTTTTAGATAAACCTAATGTAAACAGAATTATAATGTTCATATATGATGTTAAAGTTTTTGTGGTCTAAGAGTTTTTAATCCATAAAATTATTTTTATTTTTTAGATTCTACCCCCCCCCCCCAGGCTGGAAGTATATCAACCAACCTCACTCTCAATTGATATGGAAACTTTGATTTGTTTCATTTCAGACCCAGACAGGTTTGCTTCTCCTTGAGCAACCTGGTGGCCCTTCTACTTTTAGTTCATCAGTATATTGATGTGAGACTTGAGGCAGGTGTTGGTTACCATAGCTCAAACTAACTCCTAACTCCCTTGCGCAAAAGATTCATCAGCCTCAACTTTCCCAGTAGCTGGGATTAAAGTTATGTACCATTGTGGCTGACTTACCCATAATTTATTGCTTAATTTATAGTAATAGCTTGAATTTTGTGTCCCTATAATCACTTTGGTTGGTATAAGAAGAAGGATAAAGAATAATGTTCTTTCTTTTTTTATGGACATAGGATCCATCCTGGTCAAAATTATAAAATAGAGAAAGCTTGTCTTTTGCAACCTTTGCCCTCCTTTTACTGTACCTTATCTTCTTCCATACCCTGAAAAAAAAAGAGCATCTGTATGTAAGGGCTGAGGTTTAGTGGCTAGATTTCATTTTTAATGACCAGGCTTTTAACTAAAGTCAATCGAATTCTAATTGGTCACCAATAGGTCCAAGGCCAAGCCCCATCTTGTCATTATTTGGGTTCTGATTGACTTAGATGGAAGGAAAATAGCAATCATTTCTGCTTTGGCCAGAATCCCTGAGGGGCTTCCCCTCCTAGATTCAGTTATTCATTTATTTAGATTTTTTTTTTTGGACTAGGTAAAAGATGATTTTTTTGCCTTTTATTTATATCTTGCCACTGAACCCAGATGGCTCTGAAGGGGAAAATAAGGCAGGTGACCTTGCACAGCCCTCCTTCACTTAAATCTAATTCCTTGCATGTCACGTATCACCTCCCTGATTTCATGGTTCTCTTCAAGAACCAAGGACAAACAACAATCCATACCCTGAAGTACTCAATATTCTTAAAATTATACTAAGTGTTGTAATCATGGTCCAAGAGATTGCACAAAAGTCTTCTCTACTCCCAAATGACTTCTTTCTCTCTACTCCCAAATGACTTATTTCTTCTCCTATTAATCAAAATATCCATTCTTTCAGTATATCTATGCATTAAGAGATGAGCAATCAGATTTAAGAAATTGATACCTACACATACACACACACACACCCCAATATACTTCCTAGCAGTATTTGAATTTTGAAAAATATAATTGATTATGTACTGTGACCAACTGATTCTCTCAGCAGGATATTAGAATAGCATGGAATTGTTTAAAAATATTGTTTATAGTATATGTGCATTTCTAATTTTAACAATTTGAAAAATAAGTATAATTAGTCAATCATGGAAGGAATTGAAGTACGTAAAAATAGAGGTGAGGGCCCAAGGTAAAACATTAATATACATCCACACTTAAAGGGGCAGAAAGAGAATGGGGCAAAAGAGACAGGAATGGCCAGTAGAGCAGGAAATAGGAAAACCAAAAGGTAGTCATGACTGTTCAGGAAGATTGAAGCAGGAATTATGAGGTAGTCCAGTGTCAAATGCATTTTATTTAATGATACCAACTTTGGATTTAGCAATAAGGATTGATCAGTGACTTTGAGAGCTATTTCACTAGGGCAACAGGATTGGAAGCCACATGAAAAGAGTTGAGAAATATGTTGATGGTAAAATAGAAACAATGAATGTAGACAACTTCATTTCTAAGAGGTTAATAGAGAAAAGGAAGAGAAGAGTTGGAGAGAAATGAAATTGAGGAGTTTAAATGACTTGTCCATCACAAATGCAACCAATTAAATCATCTTGCCATTTAGGTATTTTCGAAAGAAGTTCCTTTTGTTTGGCATTAAAAGTAATATAGAAAACGGGCTGCTTTCAACTTAGAGTAGTTTTGAGTTTTCTTCCTTATTTTGCCTATAAAAATTAAGTATTTTTCAGCTAACATTTTAAATTGGGAAGTTGTTTCAAGTTTGCTGTTTTCCAAAGAGAAATTATCTTAATTTTGATTCAGAGTAGGCTAAAATCCCCATAAATGCTTAACCAGTTTTCTTCCTCATTTTTACACTTATTTTATATTTTAGAATAAAGGAGCGAGAAGAAGCAGAGGAACAAAGGAAAAAAGAAGAAGAAAAAGATGCCCAAGAAATAGAAAAACAGGCTAAATTGCATGAATTGGAAATGATAAAGAGACAGGAAAAGAAGGAAGAAAAGATGCTTGAATGCAAGAAAATGCATCTTGTAAGGAGAAAATATCTTGATTATTTGGAAATATAAAAATAAAGCTAACTGGCTAGCTTATGTCCTGTAAGCCAAAACTGGTAAGGAGAGGATAACTAGTAAGGTTGAGTTTGACAGGAATTCAAAAGAAGAATAAAAAAGAATTTATGGACTGTTAAGCCTAAAACCTTAGGTATAATTAGGATAGTTTTTAAACTGAGAATATGTTGTCTCAAAATTAGCAAACAGAATGCTTTCTAAAGATGTTTCCACAAAATAGTATTTGGTAATCACAGAATCATAAGACTTGAATTTGTACATACATATGGTTCTGTGGATCATGTAGCATATCAGAAATGTAAATATGTAGAGTACCTTGGACTTAGCTGCTAAAGATCTGGATTCACATCCTAGCTTCTTATTGACCAAGTGAACTTGCTTGAGTTTACCAACATTAGCTTCCATTTTCTCATCAGTAATAGTTTTAACTAGGGTTAATTGACTTGCCCTAATGTGAGTCAAATGTCTGAGGTTGGATTTGAACTTAGGTCCTCCTGACTCTAGGTCCAGTGCTCTATCTGTTGCACCACCTAATTGTACCATATTGTCTTATTTATAGAGCAAAAAATGCAGTAAAAACTTAGTTATCCAGAGCACTCAGGGAGTTAATCATCTTAACTATTTGAATTTTCTGGGTGACTGTGAATTTTGCTTTTTTAAAAATTAAAACTTTAAAAAAAATTTAGAGTCCCAAATGTATTATACATATTTTTGTCAACATAAAGAACACACCGAAAATCTTTTATTTGACTTAGGATCATTATTACGTAGAATATACTGTTTGGTTAAAAAATATCCTCATAATTTATTTTGAGTTGTATTAAGTATTTGCTCCTCTTTTACATGGCCTCAAATTTCTGTACTTTGGTTTCATTTTTTTCTATTCCTTTGCTGTCAGCTGTCAGCTTTCCACTTTTATTGTGCCTATCTATGACAATTCTTTTAGCCCTTCTAATTCTCAGCAGCCAACTTATTAGAATTCTGTGTAAAATAAGAGTAAATAAGCAAGTCTTGAAGGTTTGCCTCTTAAGAATAAAGGACATTAGATTTAGAAAAGAACTTTGTTATGCCTACTTTGGCTATGAAAAAAAAATTTTTTTCTTTCTTAGTTCTTAATCAGGTTCATGATATTTGTAGGCTGCCTCTTCCCCATAGGTGAAGTGGTACCATATATATATAACTTTAAAATGTGAATCAATATATGTCCTGTTAATTTTAGATCATTTTAGGTTGTAAAATTTGCTGATGATAACTTTAGGATGAGATTTTTTTTTTACTTTTGAAGAGATGATGGTGATACTCAGG
Organism: Sminthopsis crassicaudata; assembly: GCF_048593235.1. Taxonomy (NCBI): domain Eukaryota; kingdom Metazoa; phylum Chordata; class Mammalia; order Dasyuromorphia; family Dasyuridae; genus Sminthopsis; species Sminthopsis crassicaudata. The sequence continues at coordinate 443,338,002 of NC_133619.1, forward strand.
GGTATAACTACATCAGAAGAGAGAGGGTAGGAAGTAGGAGAGGATCTTAAGTTTACTGTGAATCCTTAAATAAGACAAATAGAGAAGTAAATACTGGCCAGGCAGTCTCTTCATTGAAGGAAAGCTTACAAAAGGAAGATATCTCAATGCAAATTTTTGCATTTTTTTAAAATAGAGGACTCCACATTTTGAGGGGAAGGGGTCTTAACACAATAGGTTAGATCCTAATAATGTGATTTGACCTGTAAATAATTAACCAATTGTTCCAAGCAAGCCCCTTAAAAAAATGAGAAGATCCTGGCATGGTAAAGAAAGCAGCCATAAAAAAGGCTTTAAGGAATGCTAGAAAACTGGGAAGCTACGATATCTCTTGTTTCTACTGTCTAATCTTCACATACAGAGAGAATCTGGGTCTCCTGATACCTTCCTTCTTTTTGTACTAGCTCACTTATAATCCATAGAGCTCTGTACTTCAGGTCATTATTTTCTCCTCTCCAACTTTTATATCCAATCAGTTATAAAATCCTGTCAATTATTTTCCTAGTAAGTTCCCTGATGACTGGCTTCATTGATAGGCTCCAGTGGCAAGACTTAGGTCAGGACAACGAGATGACCCCTAGCTTCAATCCTACCTTCTAAGAGACCTGTCATAATACTCCAGGGTCTTATAACAGTCCTTCCCTTTTACATCTCACATGTCTTGTAATGTACATAATTGTTTGCCTGTGGTCTCCTCCATTGAATTGTGATCTCCTTAAGGTTTTTTTTTTTTTTTTTTTTTTACCTTTTTGTCCCAGTGCTTAGCAAAACTTCTGGCACAAAATAAGGTGTCCTGATCTTTGTTTTGCTGCTGGATTCAGATGATCCTTGAGGAGAGAATGGGCCTGATGACTTTGCCCAGCTTTGCCTCATTTAAGACATCACCCTCCTGATGTCATTGGTCCTCTTCAAGAATGAAGGACAAACAAGGAGGATTTGAGCTGAGTCTTGAGGGAAACCTGGAGAGGAGGGAGAGCATTCCAGGCAAGCATGATCTGTAAAAAGGGAATCGGGAAGTGGAGCACAGGAGCAACAGCAAGGCCAGTGTTACTGGATTGCAGAGCAGGGGAGGGAAACAACTTAAGAAAACTGGAAAAATAAAAAAGGGCCGAGTTTAAAGCACCTTAAAAGCCAGACAGCTTTTTTATATTTGATCCTGGAAGCAATAGAAAACCCCTGGGTTTTTTTGTGTAGGGTTCTGACATGGACAAATCCACACTTTAAAAAGATTGTTTTTTAATTTTTTTAATTGTTGAATGGAGGATTTGAACTAGAAAGGGAAGCTACTTGAGATAGACCAGCCAGCAGGCTTTTGAGATAATAGTCTTACACCTGATGAAGGCGGCTTCACCCCAGGGTGGTAGCTATGTAAGAGGAAAGAAATAATAACAAGACTTGGCAATAAATTGGATATGAGACTACCATGCTTTTTAAGTTAATCAGGTTCATTTTTCAAGAAACTAATCATATGGAAGTGGATATCTTCAACATAAAGAAGATCCAACTCACTCCCAGTTGATCAATGATGGGCAGAAACCACAACACCTAGAGAAGGAACACTGGGAAGTGAATGTAAATTGTTAGCACTACTGTCTATCTACCCAGGTTACTTATACCTTCGGAATCTAATATTTAATGTGCAACAAGAAAATGGTATTAACACACATATATTGTATCTAGGTTATATTGTAACACATGTAAAATGTATGGGATTGCCTGTCATCAGGGGGAGAGAGTGGAGGGAGGGGGGGATAATTTGGAAAAATGAATACAAGGGATAATATAAAAAAAATTACTCATGCATATATACTGTGGAAAAAAAATTCTAAAAAAAAATATATATTAAAAAAAAAAAGAAACTAATCATAAATCTTTTCCCTTTTTACCCCCACTTAAAATAAGATTCTGGATTATGCAAGATTATTTTTCCTTTTCTCCTCCCAAAATATCATATTTCTAGTTTCTCATAGAAAGCCATCCTATGCTTCATAGCTGAACTCAATACCTTCATCATGGAATTATCCTATGATTCTTCTAACTGAAGTGATGTAAACTACTTGTACTTAAAACTATTCTAAACTACTTAGAGTTGAACATTTGTACTGTTCTTCACTGTCTCTTCAGTGATTTTGTTGTTAAAGTTTTCTTGTTACTTAGCTTTTCAGTTTGCAGATTTTAATGTCTACATTGAGACTAGGATTCATGATGTCATGGATAGTTTTCATTGCCATATTTATAATGGATGACACTTCTGAACTTAAAGAGAGACATGGGTTTTAAGCTGTTTTAAGCATTCAGGAAATGAAATTGTGTTATTTTACATTCTTTAATCTAGTCATTCTGGCAATTGTGTTCACCACATTTTGCCCTTTCCTTTATTTTTTCTTCTTTTTTTTTTTTAATCTGTAAAATGAGGAGGTTGGAGTATAGTTGTCTCTGAAGTCCCCCGTAGCTCTAGATTGATGATTTCCTTTGCAAGATGGCTGACTAAAAAATTTCTGCTATTGATAGCTCTCTTATAACAGGTTGTGGTCAGGAAATTACATGTACTAATAGTAATGATTTTTTTATCTTTTGTTATAGAAAACTGGAAATATTTAATTTTATCTTTTTTTTCAAGGAAACCATGGAAAATAGAAGTATAATCAGAGCAATAGAGGAACAACAACAAGAGGAGGAAGATGAAAAAATTAGAAAATTTATTAAAGCAAAGAAGGCTCTGGCAAATATCAGAAGAGAAAAAGATGCTGAAGCACACAAGTAGGCTACATATTAGATAATTAACAAGTGGTATATGAAATTTGTCAGTAGCTGTGAATATATAACAATGACACATAAGACCTAAAATATCCATAGTTGCTTGTTATATAGTATATAATCAGAATCTTTTATTAAAAGTACTTCAGTGGTATCCAGGCCAAGTTGTATTTTAGAGAAATGAGCTTGATTTTAATGTAGTAATTCTGTTTGTTTATAAGCACAGTTATGGGTGAGAAGCAGAGAGCATCGCATATTTTTAGTAGTTCAGATTATCATGAAATCTTTGAATTGATATGGGATCTTAGAGGTTGCGTAGTTCACTTACCCAATTAAGGAATCACCCCTAGAAATTGTTGCTAAGTTGTTTTCCATTCTCTGCTGAAACATTTCCAATGGGAAGAAACTCACTACTTCATGAATTAACTGATTTTATTGTTGAATAGCTCTGCCTATTAAAAAGTTATTTTCACCCTGAGCCACCTTTTCTTCCATATAATTTCCTTTCATCTTTGCTCCTGGTTCTGTTCCCTAGTTATAAAAAAATAAAATCTAATTCTTCTCCCCTCCTAGCTAAAAGTAATTTCCCTTGCCTTTGAACTTTCAAAGTACTTTATTTCTTCGGTGTACTTTGACATTTTTTTCTCTTTTGTATTTTTGTTTAAAATTTTTGTTTTCTTTAGTTACACTGTAAGTTTCTTGAAGGCTTTTAAAAAATGTCTTTAAAAAATTTTTTTTAGCTTTAAATATTTTTTTCTTTTAGGCAGAGGATTACTTAATCTTTTCACTTTAAATTAATTTAATCTGTATTCTCAGTCTTCCCCTTTCCCCTTTCCAGTTAAAAAAAGCAAGGAAAACAAAATTCCTGTTAACATGTAATCAAACAAAACAAATTCCAATATTGACCCTATCCAGAAAAACTGTCTCAATCTATATTCTTAGTCTTTTACTTTTACCAGAAGATGAGTAGCAGTTTCATCTTGAATCCTTATGGTTGATCATTGAGTTGATAAGATTACCTAAGTCTTTCAAAGTTTTTTATCTTGATAATATTACTGTTTTTTGTATAAAATGTTCTCCTGGTTCTGTTCACTTTACTTTGATCAATTCATATAAGTCTTCTCAAGTTTCTCTGAAACGATTCCTTTCATCACTTCTTATAGAACAATAGAATTCCATTACATTTATATACCCCCTATATATATATATATATATAATATATGTATATCTATAGCCACTTGCTAATGAACACTTTCCAATTCTTTGCCAATATAAAAAGAACAGTTAAAATATATTTTGTTCCTTTTCCTCTTTGATTTCTTTGGGATCAAGACTAATAATGGTATTGTTGAGTCAAAGGGTATGCCCACTTTAGTAGCTTTTTGGCTGTAGTTCCAAATTGCTTTCTAGAACCAGTTCACAGTTCTACCAACAGGGATTTAATGTCCTTGACTTTCCACATCCTTTCTCAGCATTTGTTATTTTTTGATCAACTTTTCCAATCTCATGGGTGTGAGGTAGAACCTCAGAATTTTAATTTGTATTTCTGTTAGTAATTTAGAGCAGTTTTTCATATGATAACTTTGATTTTTTTTCCATTTAAAAACTGCCAAGTCATATGCTTTGACCATTTATTATTTGGTGAGAGACTCTTATTCATATAACCTTGAATCAGTTCTCTATCTTAGAAATGCAACTTTTTTCAGAGATGCTTACTGCAAAGTTTTTTTTCTCATTTGTCTACTCTTCTAATTTTAGCTGGATATATCTTGTTTTGTTTGTGTCTGGGACCATGTCTTTCTTTGAAATTATTAATGATGTAATTTGTTTTTATATTATCTGAATAGATCTTTTTCAGCTCCCTTTTTCTTCGAGCTATATCTTGTAACAAAAGTAAAAAACAAGATAAAGAAGCAGTAGAAAAAAATTAATCAACAATTCAAATGAGTCTAACAACATATGCAAAATGTTCTGTACTCATGGTTTTTAATTTCTTCAGTGAAGGGAGAGGGGTACATTTTTCTATGTCTTCTTTGAGGACACACTTAGAGACAATGTCTTAATAATTTTTGCCTCTCAACACCTTATATAGTGACTTGGTAGATACTCAATAAATATTTGTTCAATTGAACTGAATATATAAAAGATTTGTGAACCTTCCTCTTAAGCCTTTGTTATAGGTTAAATATATCCTGCCTCATATATGTTGTTGTTGATGTTGCTGTTTTTCAGTTAAAATGTTCATTGTTGGGGCAGTTAGGTGGTGCAGTGGATAATACACCAGCCCTGAAGTCAGGAGGACCTGAGTTCAAATGTGGTCTTAGACACTTAACACTTCCTAGCTGTGTGACCCTGGGCAAGTCACTTAACCTCAATTGCCTCAGCAAAAAAAAAAAAAAAAAGTTAAAAATTATCTTTATATGTCTTTGAACATATTATTTTTTAAAATGTCAAACAGCATAGAATCAGGGATAGATCCCTTTATACTCCTTCAGATACCTTCAGCCCAGGTATTATGTATCCATTAATAACTAACTACTCTTCAAAAGTTGTTTGATAATAATGATGTAAAATCATTAGAATCAGAATCAATTTGTTTTTCTTAGTGAAGTTGCTAGAAATCCAGCAGCACCCACATTGGTTGTGTGATTCTAGCCAAGTCATATAGCAAATTGCAAAGAAGATACCACCTGCATTAGTAGAGAAAGCTTACTTACCTGAAATTCTTAGTAAAGTAAAACTAACAGTCCAATCCCCATTCCTGTTCAGAATTTTGGCCATTTTCCCTTCAGTTAATGGCCTCTTGTTATCCATGAATCCTTGAGATCCAAAGATTCCATCTATGCTTTGTGTTAACAAAACTATATGATTATCTCTTTTCCTCTTTTCTATTTGTGGGCTGATTATAATGCATCTTTGTACATCCACCCCCAAGGACTGTGAAAACAAAGAATCAAGCAAAATTTCAGTTTGGCCTCTGTGCCCTAGGGCCCCATATGGTATAGATCTTAGAATCGGGGAAAGCTGATAAAAATATCATAAGATATGACAGAGTGAGACCTCTTTTCTTATAAAGGGAGAATCAAAGATCTTATCTTCAGGTTGCTTACGCCAATGGGATCAATAAAAGATAGAAGCCAGATGTCCCACTCCCCACCGCAACCTCCCAAATCTAGAGGAACCTGCCACCAAACTAGAGCAGCGATTTGAGACAAAAGATGAGATGACTCCATCCCCTTCCACCCCTCTCAGTTTAATACCAATTATTAGGTTCTCAGGGCAGCCAGGTTGTACAGTGAATAAAGCATCTGACTTGGAGTCAGGAAGATCCGAGTTCAAATGTGGATTAAATACTTTCTAGCTATGTGATGCTGAGCAAGTCATTTAACTTTTATTTGACTCAGTTCCTCATCTGTAAGATGGACATACCTTAAAGAAGGAAATGGTCAACCACTCCATTATCTTTTTCAAGAAAACCCTACAGACAAGTCCATGGCATCACAGATGAATACAACTGAATGACTGAAAAACCTTAGCAACTAAGTTTTTTGAATGGATGGTCTTTAATTTTTCTGGTATGGCCACAGACTTATGACAAAAGTCAGCTGTTTAGAGAAAATATATTGCTAATTGGTAGGGGGGGAATACATAAGCCCTCCCAGTCCTGATTTTGACACTTACAGGTTCATTCACCTTTAGAATGTTATTTATACACACACACACACACACACACACACACACACACACACATATATATATATATATATATATATATATATATATATATATATATATATATATATATATAATTTCCTATATTAGACTGTAGGTGCCCTGAAGGCAAGGACTATGTTTTATTCATTTTTGTATATATAATTTCCTATATTAGACTGTAGGTGCCCTGAAGGCAAGGACTATGTTTTATTCATTTTTGTATCATCCATAATACCTAGTGCATTATATTGTAGACAGGTTCCCAAATTTTTTTTAGTGCATGAATCATACATTTATATTTTCAGAGTTTGGTTTTGATCAGTGTATATGATAAACTTGTCCCTATTAATTATAAATATGGTTGAATAGAAAGACTACTATCCATACTTTCAAAATTTTTGTAGTTCTCTAAAAAGAAACACTTCTGTGAAAGAGGCAATATGCATTTATGATGTGCCAGGCACTGCACTAAGCACTTTACAAATATCTCATTTTATCTGAATTTTTTTCTGTGATTTTTAAAAATCAAAGTCTCAGATCATAGGATCATTTATTTATAGATATATAATGGGAAAAGAGCTTATAGATCATTCAGCCTAATTCCATTATTTCAGGCAAGATTATATTTGTAATCTAATCTGTATTTTCACGATACTCACATCTGTGAATTTATGGGTATACATTAAAGAGTTCCCCACTTCCAGGTTTCCATTGCTTTTCAACCATAGAATACTTTAAAGAAATACACCTATGGTGATACTTATTCTATTTGAAGATATAGTAACATGAGCCATATTTGTTGGGAGACCATATTAAGCTGGCAGCATAATGAGAAGTGATAACTAAAGACCTTGGGAAGTGCCACAAAAACCTCAAAACCCAAAATAACAAACATAAAAACCAAAGTTGTAGTGTTCTATGAATCAAGTAATGTAAAGAACAAAGGAATTGAAAAAATATTCCAGATTCTTTAATTAAATTACATTAGCTCCCTAACAAATCCATCCTTAACCAATTCTTGACAAGTTATGATGCTTCTATTGTAGACTGATGGAAGAACGAAAAGAAAGGATTTTTAACTACCTGAGTGAACTTGTTAGACAGAAACTTGGCAATGAAGATGATATTCTTGCTAGAGATATTGCAGAAGCTGAGGCTGAAAGGGAACAGGAAGAAAAAGAAAAAGAAGAAAAAAGGAAAGCAAATTTGAGAGAGATTGAAGAATATAGAATTGCAGTGGTAAAGTATTCTTTTATAAAAATCAAAATCTCTGAGGATAGGAATGGATAAAATAATTTTCCTAGACTTAAAAAAATTTTAAAGCTTGAAAAAACCTACTAAAGTATGTTTGTACTTCAGAGATAATATGACATCAGATCTTTTGATTCTTAGATCTTCCTCCTCCCAGTTTCCCTAACAACTCATTGTGCCATAAGGGAAACTAGGAGGAGAAAAGAGATCTAGCCTCTTCCTACTAATCTGGCCATAGAGTATTTCTAACTGCTTGTGTCTATTGTTTTTTTCTCTTCAGAAAGAAAAAGTGGGGCTGCAAGAACTCTCTAATCTTATCAACCCTAAAAACAAACCCTTCCATTGAGGTTCCTACCTCCTGAAACAAGGATTATGAAGCATAGGAACAGTGAACAATGTGTCTCCATGGGTTTGTAGGGAAATCCTTATCCTTGCAGTTCAGGTCTAATGCTTTACATTCTGGTCTTCCAAATGATAGTCCTATTGAAAATGTTAAGGTATTCGTAGCAATTAATTTAGTACTTCAGAATTACCAAAATAAAAGTTATTGTCCAGTTAAACAGTTCATTTACATTATTTAGAAAAATTATGGGTCAACATTTTTTTAAAATTTTGAGTATAAAATGAACACATCTAATATGTACATTCATTTATACAAAAACTGTTCATAATGATGAGATTTGTATCCCCTCAATTCTGGTTGGAGATGAGGTTAGTGGCAATGAGAGAGTTATTAAAATCCCCTTTTTGGTTGGCCACAGGTTTAAAATGAAAAAATTCACTTATTCCCGAGTTATTAATTGCAAAATGAAAGTTTGTTGGATAGAAACAAGTTTTCTAAGAGACTAACTTCTATAGTGGCAGAGTCCTATTGGGAAAATGGAATTTAGCGCTGAGAATGCCTTCTCAGTGGACAGAGAATCGTAGCTGCTGAACAAGCTACTTTAGGCCTTCTGCCAAGAATGAACCCAGATACTTTCCTTTTTAAAGAGTCTTAGGGCTTCAGGAGCCAAAGTTCCCAGGCTTAGATGCTTATCAGTTTCTAGCCCAGATTTCCTTTTGGAATTAACAACACTTCAAAAGGGTGCTTTTTGTCCAGGATTTCTAATTGAATTAAAGGCTCTGGCATCCCGAAAATATCTGGGGGGATATGCCTTCCCCAGGAGGGGCTGAGACTCCAAAAGGAATCACAAAGCAAAAGAAAATAGTTTCTTAAGGGGAACACAATTTTAGTAAACGGAATAGTTTCCCTCCCAATTCAATAGTCCATCTCAAAGATAGCTGTGATACAGTGGACAAAGCATTAGATTTGGAATAAGGCTTATATATGCTTCTCTGCAGTAGCCTAGTTTGTGGCCTTGGTCAAGTCAAGTAATCCTGCCAGTGCCAAGTTTCTTCATCTGATTTACCTTACTGAATTCTTAGAAAAATTAAATGACAGTGTATTTAAAAGTGCTTTGTAAACTATAATGACCTATTTAAATGCCAGCTCTCCTAAAAGTTTCCATTTTACTACTGGGATTCTTGAATTTTGCATGGAATTAGGAGCCCAGACTAGAGTGACAATAACAAAGTTAGCCAGCTTATATGGGAATCATCCTTCAGACCCTGGTTTCATTATCATATTCAGGCTGGTAGTTGTTTATCATTTATTCTCAAAGAGAACCAGATATCAGGGAGGTGCTGACCCATAATTTTTCTAAATAATTTTAATGAAATGTTTACCTACACAATGATAACTTTTATTTCCCATTAGCCTCACTTCTCTCCAGAGCCATCTGGGTCCAATGACTAGATACAGATCAGGCTGACTGGAGAGGACCCTGGATGCAATGGAAGCCCTTGGCCTTTTTTTTTTTTTTTTTTTTTTTTTTTTTTTTTAATTTTTTATTTTATTTTATAATTATAACATTTTTTGACAGTACATATGCATGGGTAATTTTTTACAACATTATCCCTTGCACTTACTTCTATTCAGATTTTTTCCCTTCCTCCCCCAACCCCCTCCCCCTGATGGCAAGCAGTCTTATATATGTTAAATATATTACAGTATAATTTAGATACAATATATGTGTGTAGAACCGAATTTTTTGTTGCACAGGAAACCCTTGGCCTTTTTTAAGCTAAGGTCTTTAACAGGTCTCTGAGGCCCCATCCATTTAGTGCTTAAGGTTAAGTAGCAATTGGAGCAAAGAATTTCCTCTTTGGGGCAGCTAAGTGATACAGTGCATAGATTATCAGCCCTGAAGTCAGGAGGACCTGAGTTCAAATGTGATCTCAGACACTTAACACTTCCTAGCTGTGTGACCCTGGGCAAGTCACTTAACCCCAATTGGTCACTTAACCCCAATTGCCTCAGTTAAAAATTTTTTTTTCCTCTTTTCACCTAGTCCAAAGTTCATTTAAAAAACAAAGAGACATTGCCACTTCTAATTGCCTCTGCCCCTCAAGATATTTGCCCTGTCTGAAAATTCTACACCTCTGGTCTACCACCTTTCTCTGAGAGGCAGGAAGTGTACTTCACTTTTATGCACTAATTATCCTAATAATGTTTAAATACTGCATTACAGTTCTAAAGTCTATTCTTTTATTTCCTTTTCATTTTTGTGGTTATTATGTAAATTGTTGTTCTGACCTTGCTTAATTAGTGCTACATTATTTCATTATTTCATTGAAGTTTCTCCAAATTTTACTGAATTCTGTAGTCATTTCTTATACTGTAAAAATGTTCCATTACATTCATATGATACAGTTTATCCATTTTCCCAATTTATCCATCAGTCTTTGCTACAACAAAAAGTACTCTAAATATTTTAATGTGGGACTTTTCCCTCTGTCTTTGACCTCTTTGGAGTCTACATGCTTAGCAATGATACTGTAAGATGAAAGTGTAACTGCTTTCTAGAATGATTTTCACCCCATACCTGACTATTGTGACTATTGCCCCATGAGCCCTTCAACACTTACATTGTTTTTGCCCTTTTGATGGCTGTGAGGTAAAACCTCAGTTATTTTAATTTGCAGTATTAAATAACTGACTCATTAACAATTAGTGATTTAAAACATTATTCATTTAATTATTATTGATTACATTTCTTTTGAAAACAAGCACATTCATTTTTTGGGTGACTCACCTTAAGTTTCTCTTACTTTCCTTCTGTTTTAGTTGATGGAAATATATTTTGTTTTTTTGTACACAAATAGGAAAAAAGAAAAATGGAACAAAAAGAACAAGAAAAAAAAGAATCTGAAGAAACCCTGAAAGCTCTCAAAGAAGCAGATAAATTGTTTTGGGAGCACCGAGGGGAAAACAAGCAAAAAAAGGATAATGAAAAGAAGACAACACAATCATTCCTTATTCAGCAAATTGTAATTATGCAATTCTTATCCCTAAATGTTATAAAAAATGTATATCAAAAATAGCATTGACAGCATATTTTTCTTCATCTTTCCAAGTACACTGACCATACATATATGAAATACTAGAGAAGATTGAGAGGGACTGAGATTTTTAAACTTACATAACTTAAAACAGCAATTTTGATGTTATAAATTGTTTTACTAGATTGAAATTTCTGTGCATAGTTAATTTTACAAGTTGAAAAATAGCACATTTCCTCAGACTTTTTTGTACTCGTAAGTTGTTTTTTTTTTTTTTCCCCTCAGTATAAAACTATAGAAAACATATAAAATACAGTGGGCCATGAGATTCCTATTCTTTGATTTGTCCTGTATGTGCCTTAATATAGACATGAAATTGGGGAGGGACTTCACAAATTGCTTTTTTCAAACAAATTGTCAGGTAGCAGCTGTGTGGGACAGATGCTACACCCTGTTCCCCAAATTAACTACATCTTCAGGTACAAAGAGAAAGCTTTTATTTAGTCCCTGTAGGGAGAGGCCCAAGCACACCTGGGAGACATCTTAGCTCCCAACATGTGCTCCTCGACCTGATAAACCAGAAGCAGTAAAGCTGGTTAAGTAGCAAAAGACCCAAACCTTTTCATTGGATAGACTAAAAGGAAGTAACTATTATTGACCAATGGTCACCAATGTTGTCTGCTTCCTGTGGGTCACAACACTTCCTGTCACTGACTTAGGGTCTTGATCTTTAGAAATCTCTAGGCTTAGGGACCATATGACTTTCTGCAAAATGGGGCTCAAGGCCTTATTTTACAGCTCTGCAGATCTCTGGGAATAGGTTTCACAGGACTTAGACCTAGTTTCATAGACTGATTGAAAAAGCTTCATCTAGTCAGTCCCATTCACAGTGAAATTTATATAATGCACACTAGGGAAATCTGTATCACTTGAGTATATTATGTCTGTAAGAAAATATCTTTTTTGTTGGGTATTCATTCAGCAAATATTATGGAGTTTTTTTATGTGTAAGATACTGTACATAGTATTATGCTAGGGCAGTATATGGGAAAGCACCTAAAATTAGCTGGACATTGTTAATTCAGTTTAAAAATCATTTATCTAGCACCTAGTATATAAACCATGGAAACAAAAAGAAAAGGAAGAAAACATAGAGGAAAAAAGAAAAGGAAGAAAACACTGTTCTCAAGGAGCTTACATTCTACTGATGGACACAATAGACAAATAGAAAATAATTTGAGAGAGCACTTAATAGGAGGCAAAGGGCATAAGATGTGGAAAGGTTCTAAAAGTTTCTTGTAGAAATCAGCATTTGAGAAGCTAAAGCTCCCAAAAGGCTGAAGCAGCCTCTGGAGACAGACAGGCTGGCAGCAGGTTTGGATCGAGGGGGATTAAATGTCAAAGTTGTAGAACATCCAGCTGGTCAGTTCAGCAGAAAATGGAATGTATAAAAGGAAGTGAACTAAGACTGGAGAAGAAGGGTCATGGGATCATAGACTCCTAGATCTGGAGCTGGAAGAAGATCTCCAAGAGAGGATGTGGTCAGACCTTTAAAGATAGAATGAGAAATCTGTAAATTTTTAATAAATTTGCAAGAAATAATACAGAGTGAAATAAGCAGAATCAAGAGAACTTTGGATGTAGTAATAGCAATATTGTTCAAAAAATAACTGTGAACAATTGTTATTTGAGGATTATAAGTATTCAAATCAACTATAAAGGATCTATGAAATAAGATGCTATCAAAGTATGCTTATTATGGTTTTATAGACACAAATATATAGATATAGATATATATGTAAGTATATGTGCATGTGAGTATGTGTCAAACAGTGGTCTTTAGTCCAGAGTGGAGAGGAAATGAAAGAAAAAAAGTTTTAAAACTTTCTAGCAGGGGAGTAACATGCTCAGATAAGAAGATTGATAGTGCAACTGTGAAGATGAAGGATTGGAGAGGAAGATCAGTTAGGAGGCCAGTTGAGTGGTTCACATAAGCAGTGCCTAACACTATATACCAAGATAAGGTTAAAATGGATTCACAATGTAGACGTAAAGAATGATATAATAAACAAATTAGAAGAACTTAGGAGAGTTTACCTCTCAGATCTGTGGAGGAAGAAGGAATTTGTGAACAAAGAAGAACTAGAGAGCATTATTGATCACAAAATAGATAATTTTGATTATATTCAGTTAAAAAGTTTTTGTACAAACAAAACGAATGCAGACAACATTAAAAGGGAAGCAGTAAACTAGGAAAACATTTTTACATTCAAAGGTTCTGATAAAGGCCTCATTTCTAAAATATATAGAGAATTAACTCAAAAGAAATCAAGCCATTCTCCGATTGATAAATGGTCAAAGGATATGAACAAACAATTTTCAGATGAAGAAATTGAAACTATTTCTAGTCATACGAAAAGGTGCTAAATCACTGTTGATCAGAGATATACAAATTGAAACAACTCTGAGATTCCACAACACGCCTCTCAGATTGGCTAAGATACAGGAAAAGATAGTGATGAATGTTGGAGGAGATGAGGGAAAACTGGGACACTAACACATTGTTGGTGGAGTTGTGAATGGATCCAACCATTCTGGAGAGCAATATGGCACTATGCCCAAAGGGATATCAAACTGCATACGCTTTCATCCAGCAGTGTTTCTACTGGGCCTATATCTCCAAGAGATCTTAAAGGAGGGAAAGGAACCCATATGTGCAAAAATGTTTGTGGCAACATTTTTTGTGGTGGAAAGATATTGGAAACTGAGTGGATGCCCATCAATTGGAGAATGGCTAAATAAATTATGGTATATGAATGCTATAGTATACTATTGTTCTATAAGAAACTACCAGCAGGATGATTTCAGAAAGACCTGGAGTGACTTACATGAATTAATGCTGAATGAAATGAGCAGAACCAGGAGATCATTATACACACAGCAACAACAAGATTACATGATGATCAATTCTGATGGACATGGCTCTCTTCAACAATGAGATGATTCAGATCAGTTCCAATTGTTCAGTGATGAAGAGTCATCTACATTCAGAGAACCATGGGAACAGAGTGTGGTTCACAACATAGTATTTCCACTCTTTTTGTTGTTTGCTTGCATTTTGTTTTGCTTCTCTTTTTTTCTTGTGAGGCACAATAATTGTATAAATATTATGCATATATTGAATTTAACATATATTGGACTACTTGCCATCTAAGGGAGGGCGTGGGGGAAGGAGGTGAAAATTTGAACATAGGGTTTTGCAAAGGCTAATATTGAAGAATTGTCCACACATATGTTTCGAAAATAAAAAGCTTTAATAAAAAAAAAAAAAAAAAAGTTCTGCTTTAGGCTGGTGGCAGGGTGAGTTGGAAGCAAAGGAATATTTGTGAGAGCTGCTGCAGTGTCTAATCAAGGGATGGATAAGATTTGGCAACTGATTGGAAAAGGGGAATGAGGAAGAAAGAAGTATCAAGGAAGACTCAGATTGTGAACCTGTGTGACTGGATTTGATAGTGGTGTTTTCAACAGAAATAAAGTTTGGAGGAAAGTAGACTTTGAAAGGGACAGAAATCAGTTTACTTTGGGACATGGTTGAGCTTGAGATGTTTGAGATAGATTACCCAACAAACAGGAGTGAGAGTAGGAAAAGGAGAGAGAGAGAGAAAGGGAGAGAAAAGGAAGGGAGGGAGGGAGGAGATACAGAGAGAGAGAAGGAGGGAAGAAAGAAAGAAGGGTGTGTGTGTGTGTGTGTGTGTGTGTGTGTGTGTGTGTGTGTGTGTGTTCTGCCTAAAGGCATATAGGAACTAGAGAGGTCAGCAAAAGAGGAGTGAGATGTAAGAGATAACTAACCATAGGTGAGACTAATTTTTAGAACTCAGGAGGACAGATAGATGGTTTTCCAAGAAAAATGATGAATGGTTGAGTGTGGGAGAACCAAGAGAGAACAGTGTCAGCAAGAAACCTAGAGAGGAGAGAGTATCCTAGAGGAGTTAAAATTGCAAAGAAGTCAGGAAGGCTATAAAATTAACAGTTAAAAAACATTGGTAAAGATATTCTTATTAAAAGTGTTAAGTAGAAGGCTATTGAGGAGTAAGGTATGATATTATTGGAAAGACTAAAAGACTAGGTTTTCCATGGTAAGATACAAATTTTACTTTTTCATTTAAGGACTGTCTCAAAATTTTAATATAGTTACCAGAAGAGGTATTTTCACTGCCTATATCATTGAATTACAATCCTGTCAAATACTATTAAAAATAAAATGACTATTCATTGAAGTACTGCTGTTAAGAATTGAGGAGTAAGAGGTAAAGTAATTGAAGCAATAAGATATAGATTAGATATATATATATATAATGACTTTTTTCCCTAAGAGAGTGGATGTGAGGGTAAGGCCAGTTCCAATAATCTAGTGATGAAGAGAGCTATCTACTTTGTAGATAAGACTGTGGGAACTGAGTGTAGATCACAACATAGCATTGTCACTCTTGTTTTTGTTTATTTTATTTTTTTTCCTTTTTGATCCGACTTTTCTTGTGCAGCAAGATAATTGTATAAATATGTATGCTTATATTGGATTTAACATTTATATTTATCGTGTTTAACATATATTGTATTACTTGCCACCTAGGGGAGGGGGTGGGGGAAAGGAGAGGAAAATTTGGAACACAAGGTATTTCAAGGGTCAATGTTGAAAAATTATCCTTGCATGTTTTGAAAATAAAAAGCTTCAATTTAAAAAAAAAGAAAAATAATTCAGAAGGATGGCAGTGGTAAATATGAGAGAGAGCTGAGTATTTTTATAGACAGCAAGGAAGGGAATAAATAGACATGGTGAGGTTTAGAGAAACACAGGGAGAGCTCAAATGTTGGAAAGAGATGGAATCAAGGGCACTATTGGAGGTGTTGGCCTTGGCCATGGCCTGAAATGAAGGAGAAGAGAATGGAGGCCAATATTAATGGGGTGATTGGGGAAAGGTATTCTTATTAGATGGCCTCAGTTTGTTTAAGCTCTTTGCTGAGAGGCCAGGGAAGAGAATATAGAAAAACTGAAGAAAAAAAGTTTAGAATAACCTCTGTGAGGAATGTGGTTGAAGGGAAGAATAAGGATATTTATTCCCTATGTATATGTAGACATATATACACATACATACAATGGCATATATAGGGAGGGCCCTGTAATGTGCTGTTGTCTCCAGAAACTGCCAATCACTCTCTGGGAAGAGATCTGCCTTGTGTAGAGACTCTTTCTCTCCCTCCAGAGAGCTACCCAGACAAGACTCCATTTCTCGAGTGCCGCCCTCTTTTATCCTCCCACAGAATGGGTGTGAGATAACGCAAGGGCTTCTGGGAAAAATTACTTCAACCAATGAACTTGCTCCTCCTAAGCATGCAAGCTCCTCCCCAGGAGTTCAAAGGGGTTAAACTCCTAGTAAAGACCCGAACTAGAGAATTGTTAACTACTGATTTAGCACTTAGTAAGAACCTAATATCTCATTATCTCATTAGCACTTAGTAAGAACCTAACACCAAGAGTCTCTACTGGAGGTCAGAATTGGCCGCAGTTAATGACAGCAGATCTCCTCCCAGAGAGTGATTGGCAGTTTCTGGAGACAACAGCACATTACATATTGGCGTCTACAAAGTGGGGCAAGGACTTTTGCTTATCCTGATAAGGACTGATTCTGAGCTCTTCAGATCCTGGACCATCGCAGGGCCCAATTGAAATAAGCTTGAGTGTACTCAAAAGGTATATATATTTGACTTCCTTTACTTAGATAAAAACAGAATTTGAAAGCCATATATTTATAGCTACAATTTTAGTTGGTAGGTACATTATAAAAAATTTCTGACTTGCATCTGGAACCCATTACAGGCATGGTATATAGTCAGGCAAAAGTCTTTTATAAAATAAATTTTATTGAACTAATATTCTGATTGTGTTAACAATATGTAATATTTCTTTTCTTTTTTTCAAATAGGCTGAAAAGAAGGTTAATTTGAAGCAACAGTTGGAAAATGATTTGGATTATCAGAAAGAGTCTGAAGCTCTTGTGTTTGAAAAGGAAAAAGAATTTAAGCAATATGCAAGAGAAGTAATTGAATCAGAATCAAAATCAGCAAAAAATGTTTACCCTCTGTTAAATGCTGTTAAATATGGTCCTGGAAGTGGCCGGGGACCACCTTTTACAGAGAGAGGTGGCATCCGACCCAGCTATCAGGCAAAGGATTTTCATGGAAACCAGCTCCCTGATTATACCTCTAGAAGATCAGTGGAACATGATAGTATTGGAAAGACTAAAAGACGACTAGGTTTTACATGGTAGAATACAACTTTTATTTTTTCATTTTAAGGACTGTCCCAAATTTTAATGCAGTTACCAAAAGAGGTATTTTCACTGCCTATGTCATTGAATTACAATCCTTTTAAGTGCTACTAAAAATAAAATGACTATTCATTGAAGTACTGCTGTTCAGTTATGCCTTGAAATATGAAGCCTCTAATTTCACTTTTCTGAGTGCAGATTCTTTTTTACTTAAATATCTCTCAAGTAGAATAGAAAAAGTTTGGAAGCCTGATGTGAAAACAAAATATATCAATAAAATTCAACAACTAATTATAAACAAAAAAACTAGAAAATTATGGTAATGTTAGATTATTCTGTTTATAACTGTGACAAAAGAGTGAATTAGTCAGTTATGACTTCAGTAAAATAAAATTGTCGATTTAAAACTTAAAAAAATAAAACAAAATCCTTTGCATAGCAAAAGCAATATACCCAGAATAAGAAGGAAAGAAAATAATGGTGGAAGAAAAACAACTTACGGTTAAACACATCTAATAATTCTGACATCTAAAATGTATAATTGATATAAATGATATAAACTCACAAGAACAAAAGCAATTCTTCTAGTAGATAAATGGGCAGAAGATATGAATGGGCAATTTTTTGAAAGTTCCAGCTCTTGTGATTAAAGTCAGTTCCAATGATCTTGTGATAAAGAGAATCATCTATACCCAGAAAGAGGATTGTGAGAACTGAGGGTGGATCACAACATAGCATTTTCACTCTGTTGTTTGTATTTTATTTTCTTTCTCATTTTTTCTTTTTTGATCTGATTTTTCTTGTGCAGCAAGGTAATTGTATAAATATGTATGCATATATTGGATTTAACATATATTTTTTAACATGTTTAACATATTGGATTACTTGCTATCTAAGGGAGGGGGTGAGGAGAAAAGGGGCAAAAACTGGAACACAAGGCTTTGCAAGGGTCAATATTGAAAAATTATCCATGCATATGTTTTAAAAATAAAAAGCTTTAATTAAAAAAAAATAGTTCCACTTCTTGCCTGTGTTTCTGCCTAGGTTGTCTCCCACATCTACAATGATCTTATCTCTACACCATGACAGTCTTTCACTTCAAGACTCAATTCAGGCCGTTCTTTCTGTAGGAAACCTTTCCTGATCCTATAGTTAAGACTTTCTTTCTTCAAATGATCTTTTCTCAAGAGAGGAGTCTATTTTCATTTTTCATTTAGTCTTTGTATCCTTTGTATGCCTTTTGAATTTATTTACATTAAAAACTATCTGCAATTTTAAAAAATTCAAAATATTTAATAACCAGAGAAATGCAAATTAAAGCAACTTTGAGATTCTACTGATATCCTTCAAATTAACAAAGATAATAAAAACTAAAAAAAAAAAATAAAAAATATTCAATACTGGCAGTGATAAAACAGGCAAATTATGTTGGAGTTAAAAATATTTTGGGGAGACGACAATGTGGAATAATACACATGCCCTTTGACTAATTTTCTCACTATTGGGATTATAGCCCATGGAAGTTAAAAACAAAACAGTCCTAGTAACACTTATATAAAAACTAGAATTAAAGATGGCCTATAATTAAAGAATGACTAAAACATTTAATGGAATATTACTATCATATCAACTGTGAATATAAAGAATTGAAATTTGGAGAAATATGAAGTGATACATAATGAAAAAGGAAGCAAAATTTTATGTGTATAGATAATGTACTCATATAAGTATATATGTGTGTATACTCTATGTGTGTATTATGAATCAACAATATAAATATGTGTGTATGTATAGGTATACATGTATATATGCTTATGTAAGTATAGTATATATATATATATATATATATATATATATATATATATATATATATATATATATATATATATATATATATATATATATATATATATATATATATATATATATATATATATATATATATATATATATATATATATATATATATATATATATATATACAAACACAGGCGTACATATATACTTACATGAATACATATACACACATATACTAATTGACTACAATTCGCCACAATGTCATTTAAATTCTCCTGTTAAACTCTGAAGGGCAACTGTGCCACTGTAAATTGCAGAGTGGATATCAATCTGCATTGGTGGAGAAGGTTTTTTCCCATAGTTATTCTCTAATAAACCAATGAAATCTGAGTTCTGGTTTGAAAAAAACCACAAAGCTGTCTCAAACACAGAAAAGGTTTCCTTAAAGAATCACACTAACAGGTTGATTTTGTTAATATGTCATTAAAGTAAACATACATATCTCTTTTTAAAGAATAACAATTGTTTGGTTATGTGTGCCAAACATTTGCTTTTACATGTGGGTTTTCCTTAATTTTTATTTTGTGCTTATCTATTTGAATATTCATACTTGCCAAGGGAAGTAAAAAAAAAACATTCTGATTTAAAAATTAATTTGAATACAGAAGGGATATCCTGATTATCCTGAAATTTAACTCAGAAGCAACAAGAGTCTGGCTATTTCTGTTTCTCACTGATTTATTCCCTTGTTTGTTCAACTGAACTGTCACATGCAGCAAAATTCTACTTGGCAAGTAATACTTTTAAATTTTTCATCACACTCTTTGGAGAGTTATTTTCCATTATAATGAAATGTTCAAGCAATACAACTTGCATTTTACAATAAAATAAAATTTAAAGCCAGTCTTTTTCTGATGTGATCTGGCATCTCTGTTCCCTTCTTCCTAGTATTGCCCTTTCTCTGTCTCCATGATTGACATGTGTGTGTAACTTGAGCTACTCTCTAGAGGTGGAGAAGAGGACAAAGGGGAGGGAAAAAAAGGAGAAAGGGAGAGAAGAGAGAAAGTAAGAAGGGCAAGACCGCAAAAGGAAGAAAACTAGAATGCTGAATATGCTTTCTGGGACCTGCCATTTTGTGGGTTTTTAACTTTTGCACTAGTTTAAGATTAATGGCTTGGAGCGGGTTTTTTTTCTCATCTCCAAAGATGATTATTGTTGTATTTGATACTAATATTTGTTTTTAGCTGTGTTTAACATATTCAGTTTCTTTTGACATTTTTAAGTCACTTCAAGTTATCTTTTATTTATGGAGAGTGTTAAATGAACATACCTCTGTGCCTCATGCTACTAAGGAGACATATTAATAGATTCTCCCACTCCACCCCATTTCTCTTGGACATTTTTTAAAGCAGGGTTTTTTCTTACATTTTAAATTTTATTTTCCTTTCTTCCTAGAAATTGTTGCTTTTAGAATTTTCATTTGTTACTCTTTTGAAAGGAATGATGAGGACCAGTGACTCCATGAAAATTGCTCATTCAATTTTCCTTTTTTTTTTTTTCACTCAATATTATTTTATTTTTTTAAATACATGTAAAGATAATTTTCAACACTGATTTTTGTAAGACTCTGTGTTCCAAATTTTTTCTCCTTTCTTCCCTTTTCTCCCCCTACCCAAGACATGGAGCAATCTGGTATTAACTTAATTTTTAAGAGTTTGTATTATTACTAAAATTTTTTTTCTCAAATAGCAATTTACTATCTTTATGAATTTTATCCAGAGGTATGCTATATTACTATATAGAATAATGTAAATGTTAGTATGTAGTAAAATGAAATGATTGGACAACCTGTCACAAAATGAAGGGCCCCATTGCAATGCAAGTAGTACATCCATGGATTATTAAATTATGGTAAGTACATGGGATCTATTTAAAACATTTTATTTTTAGCTTGGGGAAGTTAAATGTCACAGTGAATAGAGTACCAGGCCTGAAATCAGGAAAACTCATCTTCCCAAGTTTATCTAATCTTATAAGCCATGTGACCCTGGGCAAGTCACTTAACCTTACCTCAGTTTCATTTTATGTAAAATGGGCTAAAGAAGGAAATAGCAAATCAGTCCAATATCTTTCCCAAAAAATCCCAAATGGGGTCATGAAGAGGTGACAATTGAAATAAGTGAACAATAACATTTTAGCTTGAGAAAAAAAATTTGAGGAAAAAAACTAGCAATGTCTGATCATCAGGAAGAATCTGGTAAGAAAAAAGAAAAAGAGAGGGCAGCTAGGTGGCACAGTGGATAGAACACCAGCCCTGAATTCAGGAGGACCCAAGTTCAAATCTGATTTCAGACACTTAACAATTCCTAGCTATGTGACCCTGGGCAAGTCACTTAAACCCCAGCCTCAGAAGAAGAAAAAAGAAGAGGAAAAAAGATTTTTTAAATAAAGGATCCTATGAGAAAGCAAATGTTGGCAGTTAAAATCTGTTAAGGCATGAGCAAAAATCAGATGAACACACATGAAGTCCAACTGGAAGGGGAAAAAAAGGTATTAAGTCTTGTTTAGAAGTCCCCAAGAAAGTGAACATGCATAGCAATCAGTCAATTAGCAGTAAATGTAAAAAAGAACTAAACATGAAAATTTCAAAAGTTTGGAATCAGTGAATAGTTTTGCAAGCTGAAAAGATTGTGCTCTATATTTGTCACATATCAACTCTGTATGTTCAAGATAAAGGTTACATGACCAAGAAGAGAGAAGGAAAGAGTTGGAAGAGTTATCTCCATTCTCAAGGACATCTTGGAGGCAGAGGAAAATCTAAATTGGCAAAAGTATTTTTGGACAAGAGAATGGATGGCACAGAGAAAGAAGGGAAAATGGACAGAATCTTTGGAACTAACAATGCTTGAGGCTTTTCCCATGGAGAATAATCTGATCCTCCTTGAAGCTCAACTTCTTGTGTGTTGCTGCCTTGTCCTTGCATGTGATAATCTTTTAAAGATTTGTTAATTGTGATGATCCCTCAGGCCTTAAGGCCTTCATAATCCCAAAAAATACTTTCTAAGTTTCTCTTTGGGATACAATTTTTCTCCACATGAGTATTTTGTACTCACTCATTTGGTGAAAATTACTTTTCCAAAACTTAGAATGCACTCTACATGTTTGAGGGGTTAGGTTCATAGCTGGTGCTTTCATCATTGATAGCAAATGAAGGTAAGAATTCCAGAAGATGCAGGCTGATGTACATACTTAACTCTCATATCAACCTTGCACTATAGTTAGCACAACTATTATTACCCTCATTTTATGTTTGAGTAAATTAAAGCTCAGATATAAATTGAATGCTTTTGGCTCAAAAAATGTGCTGCCCAAGAAAGATAGGAGCATCAAGCTTTTGGCTAGGAATGAAGTGTATTTAAATATAAGTAAATAATATATTTGCCTGGAGACTTGTGAAAGCAATTTAAGAAAGCTTACATTGAAAAGAAGGGTTTCATAAGATTGTCAAAGATAGCAAAAAAAAGGAAGGTAACAAATAGTAACTGACTGTAGGCTAACAAGTATACTAATGTCCTATTAGGAGTGAAGTGAATTGGTCCACTGATTTCTAAAAATCAATTTGGTACTAAGGCCAAAAGGTGCATATACCCTGTTAGGATTACTAGGTAAGAACTCAGGTTGTCTGGACAGTGACAAGGTGAGAATTCAGGTTGTCTGGACAATTACAAGGTGAGAACTCAGGTTGACTTGATAGAAGGAGCAAGCTCATTGGCTGAAGTGGTTCTTCCCAGAAGCCCTTGCATTATCTCACGCCCATTCTCTGGGAGGATAAAAGAGACAACATTGGGCCCAGAGAGCAGATTGGCCTGGAGAAGGATAAGAGCTGGAGGAGATTCAAGAAGAAGACTCTGCACTACATCTGGCTTGACGCAGCTCTCTGCAGGAAGGGAAGTCACTTCTCTGGACAAGAGTTAACAGCAACTGCCTGGAGACAACGGTTCACTACAGGAAGAAGAATCTGTCTGAGAGATTTGAGTAAACACAGCAGATCTCTTCCCAGAGAGCGATCTGGCAGCTTCTGGAGACGACAGCTCGCTACAATACCCTTTGACTTAGCAATGCTATTACTAAGCCTCTACCTCAAAAACGTAAAAAAATAAGAGGAAAAGGGCCTATGTGTACAAAAATATAGCAGCTTTTTGTGTAAAACATTGGAAACAAAGAATATCCTATCATTGGAGAATGGATGAACAAATGATATTATTTTTTTTTCCTTTGCTGAAGCAACTGGGGTTAAGTGACCTATTCAGGGTCACACAACCAGGAAGTGTTAAGTTCTGAGGTCCTGCTGACTTCAGAGCTGGTGCTCTAACCACTGCGCCACCTAGCTGCCCCAAATTATAATTCTTGAATATAGTATTATTGTGCCTTAAGAGATGAAAGAAGAGATAGTTTCAAAGAAACCTGGATAAATTTATATGAACGTCCATCAAATGAACAAACCAGGACAATTTGTTTAACACTGTAAAGACAATTTAGAATAATTAAGTCCTATCAATGCAATAACCAATTATTCTAGAGGATTAAGGATAATATCTCTTCATAGACATGAAAAACTCAAGGGGCCAGACTTGAGATGGAAAGACCAATTAGGAGGCCATTGTAATAGTCCAGGTGAGAATTAATGAGGACTTGAAAAAAGATGGTAGCAATGTAATTAAGGAGACTAGGGTAGATGCAAGACTGCAAAAGTAGAAATGAGGAGAGGGCGGACTAATAATAATAATACTGAGGTTGCCAACCTGGGTAATTAAAAAGATGGATGCTGGTGCTCTCTTCTTTAGTATGAGACCAGTAAATTCTAGGTAAAAGTTAATGTGTTCTGCTTTGAACATAAATGTTAATTTATCTGTTGGTACTCTAAAATGTAGGATCTTTGTTCAGTGAACAGTGAAAAGATGAATTGAAGGAATCGGATCATTCAATGATATTCTCACTATAAATCAAACCAGACGGGAAAAAATGAGTTTGAAACACAAGTCTAAAAATATTTAAAAGGCATCAAGAGAGACTTGACTAGCTCAGGAAAAAATTGGCCTGTATACCTAAGATCTAGGAATCATTTACAGAAATGAAAACTGAAATCATGGGAAATAATGAGATCACAAAGATAGAAAAGAGGGCTCAGGACATAACATTGGGGCATATCCATATTAGGGAGCATAACAAGATAACGAATAAGCAAAGGAATGTGAGAAGTGTTTTTTGGCAAACAAAGATTCAATAAGGTCACTCCCTGTCTTGATAAACTCCCATGGTTTCCTATAACCCTGAAGATCAAATACAAACCCAACTGTTTGGCATTTAAAGTTCTTTATAATATGACCCTTCTACCTTTCAATTCTTATTGTTTACTGGCTTTCTTGCTATTTCTCATACAAGACAATCCATGTTCTATTTCTATGCCTTTGCAGTGGCTTCCCTATGCCTAGAATTTTTCTTAGAATATCTCCTTTCCCTTAAAACTCTGCTTGTGTTGTTGTACCACAGTTTCCTTTTATTGTTCTGCCTCAATTTTCCTGATTGCAATCCCCCCCCTTCCTATTAGGATTGATATAATTTAAGGCTGGCTACTCTAGGGTCATAAATTGTAAATGTTTAATCTCAGATGTTAGGATTCTTACTAGGTGCTAAGTCACTGGAATGAATAGAGACAATTGATTTGATCCTATAAGGAGATGTTATGGGCCAGAACTTGAAACAAGGTACTGAGTGCAATTGAGGAGACAATGATTAAGTCTAATTTAGCATTGATTTAATCCTACAACAAATAATGGTTTCCTAGTGATGAAATGATTGGTGTATACTCAGTGTGGGACATATAAGCAAGAGACTCTTAGGGCCAAGCACAGTGAAGCCCACAATCCCACACTCTTCGAGGCAGAGTCTGATTCATTCCCACATCTACCTTTGTGCTGGCTGGAGGCTTTGGATTCGGAGGGAGCTAGAGGCTGAAGCTGGCTGGAGACATTCTGACAAGAGCTCATTGGGCAACCAAGGAAAGAGATAGAGGCCTCTATTAAAGCTAGCTGGACCCCAGGAAAAGATTCAAGACTTTGAAGGACACAATATAGGATCTGGACTTTAACTTCTGGCTGCATTTTGGGATTATTGAACTGAACTGAAAAAAAGGCTGCCTCCAGAAGTTCCCCAAGAAGCCTGCCCCCAAGAGAACCATTTGTAATTTGGAGAAAGAGAATATTACACCCAGATAAGGGGGAGATCTTCTATTTCAGACATCCTGACTCCTAAATCCTCCCAAGTTAGCAAGATTTTATGGTCCTCACCCCTCAACCTTTCAGAACCGGATTTATGATCCATTCCTAGAACTTCCTGCTCACCAGTGCTCACTCTACCCTCCCCCCTCACATTTTTGTGTTCCCTGCTCTCTAGAGCCCCATAAAAATCCTTGGAATTTCATGTGATGCTGAATTCTTTGAGACAAAAGTCCAATTCAGCCCTGGGGGCAAAATGGATTCTCTCTACTCCAATCCCTCCCTCTCAGAAATTCAAATAAAATATTAAAACTCTCTTGCCTCAGTTTCTCTGGCATTATACTTCTTTCTTTCCATCCCAATTTTTCAATAGTATTTTATTGTCCCAATTATATGTAAAATGTTTTCAACATGCATTTCTGTAAGATTTTGAGTTCTGAATTTTTCTCCCTCCCTTCTTAACCTCTCTCCTCCCCAAGACAGCAAATACAATCATTTTTAACATATCTCCATAGTAGTCGTGTTTTAAAAGAAAAATCAGAAAAGAAAAAAAAAAAACCCACAAGGCAAACAAAAAAAGGTGAAAATAATATGCTTCAATACACTTTCAGTCTCCCATAGTTCTCTCTTTGGATGCAGATGGCATTTCATATCTCAAATATATTGGAATTGCCTTGGATTTCTATTGCTGAAAGTTCAATCTATCATAGTTGATATCACATAATCTTGCTGTTATCATGTACAATGTCTTCCTGGTTCTGAAATGCTACTTTCTACATGAGAACTTTCCTTAATCCAAATTGTGTCCCCTCAGCATTACCTTATATTCATTTTATATTTATACATATAAAAACATAAATATGTGATATGTACATATTGTCTCATCTTTGTCTCCCCCATCTCCCTTAAAGTGTAAATTCTTTCAGAGAAAGGATAAGTTCATTTTATCTCCAGTACTTCTTTGGCTTCTTCTAAGCCTTACCCAATCCTGCACAATTTTATTGCCTTCCCTCAGAGATTTATATGAATGTCTCTTCTTTAATGTCACTTCTATCAATAAAATGATTAATTTTAATGCTACTAAGAATCAGTATCAATTTAAAAGTTATAAAAAGAAAATACATGAATTAAAATAATTCCAACCTGACCCATTTAAACAAGCTATTAGTACTGAAAAATGTGAATTAGTAAGAGAACAGAAATTAACAATCTATCACTAAGGGTGTTTAAATGACAAAAATGATTCATCACAATAAACAAAAACTTAGAGATTGACTTAACCATGAACATGATTTCTTTGCTAAAAGAAACATATGGCAGAGAAAAAAAACAAAAACAGAATGAGTATAATTGGAAAATGGCTAAATAAACTGTTATGTGAATGTAATGAAATATTATTCTATAATGTCAAAGATAAGAAAAGAATATACACACAAGATTTGTGTGAATTAATGAAGAGGGAAATAAGCAGAACCAGAAGTACAATATATATAATTATAAAAATTCAAATGAAAATTTAAAAGTTCTATAAAAAACTGAAAAACTAGGAATGATCAAGAAAAACAATGAAACATTTCTCTTTCCTCAGTAGAGGCAGGGAAATAGGGCAAACTGTTGTAGGCACTACCAGGTAGTTTTGCTTACCTCTTTTCCCTACAAGAAAGGATTCAATTCTGAGAAGTCCAGAGGATATTTCCAGAAATGACTTTTATAAAAGGCATCAATAATCTCCCCCTTCTCCAATTCTGTAACAAACTATTCTCTTCATCATTGACAGTGAAAGCATCACATTTGAATTTAATCATCAGAAGCCTTCATGTGACATGAGAAAGTGGTGACAGATCTAAAGACAGGAAGAATAGTGAACTAAATAAAGTAAACAAATAAAGAAGCCACACTGTAAGGAATACAATTTTGAAGGCATTGAGGGAAGGATTCTCCTGATATCTGAGAATGTCAAACACTCAGAAACATTTATTAAGCTAATATAACTACCAACCCATACACCTACTTCTGCATCTCTATAATCTTTTTGGATGAAGTTTACAAATGGGATAAGTGGACATTGATAACGCAATTGACCCAAATGTTCAAAGAATATTTTTTGTTAACAGCAAAATGCTGGTCTCCATCATAAAGTATCTCTGGGCAAGTCGAAATTGAAAAAATTAAGAACTGCAACAAAGAAATTATACTCCTTCTGATGACCAGCATCAATCAAGGAACAAAACAAGGAAATGTACATTTAGCAAAAGTATTTGCTAATGTCCAGAACAATCACAATGGAAAGATTCTCCATGGATGGCAAAGGTATCCAGATGCTTTTGTTTGCAGATGATATGTTAAGCTTAAGATACTGCAGATCCTCCTGAATGTGATCTATAATAATTCCAGAGTTTATATTAACTATCAGGAAATGGATAAAAAAATGCCTATTAACTAGATGGTATTATAGAATTGGATGAATTAGTGTATAGCTCAGTCTCATTATCCTATTTATAGAAAAAGGTTATATAGGATAGTTTGGATTGGATGTTAATGAGATCTTGGATCTATTGCATTTAAATTTCAATAGAATGTTGCGAAAGGCATAGCCTATAAACACTTAAAAAGGAAGATGAAATGAAAGAATCCACAGGAATTACCAAAAACAAATCATGTCAGAGAAATCTAATTTCCCTTTTGTTACATTACTAGACTGGCAAACAAAATTTAATAAACCTGACTCTAGCCAAGTATTTTGGAGTTATCTATCATGCTCTTTGTGGACAGGAATGTGCAGTTTAAGATGACTTGAGAATTTGTTGAATGCCTGAACCCAAAGAATAGCACCAATGAAAGCCTGAGGTGAGGTATTAATGAATGACAAGATTATAGACTTAGAGCTTTATTACATGAAGAACTGAGAGCTAGCAATGATTTGCTTCTTGTAACACGAGTAAATGGAAGAGTAAAATTCCAAATTCAGCATTCTTTCCATGATATGCTGCTGCCTTTGGGTGTAGTTTTAATATTGAAATCAACAAGACCAGGTCCTTATCTTGTATTTGATATCTAATAGTTGTTACTGTTGGCAAGGAAACCTTTTCTGAACTTCCTCTTTTTGTATAATGTGGAATTATCTTTCGTAGGTTTGTTACAAGACTCAAATGAGGTAATGAATGCTGTTTATCAGTCATAGTTGGGCCATAACATAAAATGGGGAAAAACATTAAATACTTTTATTTGGGCTCTTCAAATCATGCACATATGTAGATGGAAAAACGATAGAAAAACAAAGCACTTCTCAGAGGTATGCAGGAAAAGTATAACCACCATTTTATTGAGGGAGAGGGGAATGATGCATAACTTTTGTTACATTATCAACAATTTTCCTTGTCACTTTGTGTCCAGATAACCCAGAAGACAATGAATTCAACCTTGATTTGTAGATGTGCCTATTTTCAAGGTATAAATGCTCAAGCTATAAATTGAGAAATCAGTTCCAACTCTCAACAAGAAGGCAGTCTGAAGATCCTGAGCATTTTAGTGGACTATGAGCTAGATAATACAATATAAAATAATATAGCCAACAATATCATAGTTTTCCAAAAAGCTAATAAGATATTATGCTAATTGGTATGTCATGTCTAGAATGAAAGTATTTATTGTATTTTACTGTACTTGTCAGATTGCATCTAAAGCATTACAGATTTATAAATTCAGAAACTACCTTGATTTTTCACATCTGCGAAGTTGGCTTGTCCAAAGTCATAATGGTATTAAGTGGATATATTAGTTTAAGATCGACATGGGAAAAGCTAGAACCTGTCTAGATTCAAGCAGTTGTTAAGAAGGTAAAAAAAAAAAAAATCACTTTCCTCATATAAAGGTTGTTTAAAGGATCCACAGATGCTTAACCAAATAAGACTAAAGGAGGCCAGTGTTCAAATATTTAAAGGATTGCTGTGTAAATATTGGATCACGTTTATTTTTGCTTTGCCCCCAGATAGTTTAAGAGTAGTGTGTAGAAATTGCAGAAGCAAATTTTTGTTGTATAGAGGGATAATTTTTTCTAACACTTAGAGGAATGTTCTCCCTCCCTGAGAGGAAATGAGTATTTCAGCAATGTTGGTCTTTAAAAGAGGTTTGTATGACTGAGATGTTGCGGAGAGGAATCCCATTCCGGCACAGGTTGAAATTAATAATTTGAAATCCCTTAAAACAGAACTCCAGCTGCAAGATTACATTTTAATTTTTTTTTCTAAATCAATAGTATATCATAAAACACACTAGTGTTCCAAAGTTTAGAGATAATCAAGTTCAACCCTCTGATTGTATTAATAAAGAAAAATTGACTTTGAAAATCACAGAAACATCATACAGGGTAGTTTTCTTATAAGATGCTTTTCTAGGCCACTGGAATAATAAATTGCCTTTTCCAGTTTATTTACTCTGGCTTTAGTTACTAACAATCAATTTCCTTTTCAATATTAGAAAAAATAATACCACAAGTCTTTAATTACTAAAAAGAACACAAAGATTAAAAAAATATATATTACAGCAATTTTAAAGAACCAAGACTAGTAGATTGGAAATCGGACTAAGTTCTAAAGTTAAGGTCTTATATTGCATTACTTGCCATCTAGGGAAAGGGGTGAGGGAGGGGAAAAAATGGAACACAAGGTTTTTCAAGGATCAGTGTTGAAAAATTATCCATGAACAAAAGGTTTTGCAATTGTCAATGTTGAAAAATTGCCCATGCACGTCTTGTAAATGGCTATAATAAAAAGAAAAAAATTATCCATGCATGTTTTGAAAATAAAAGTGTTCAACAATAATACTGTATGAAGATATATTCTGATGGAAGTGGATATCTTCAACATAAAGAAGATCCAATTCACTTCCAGTTGATCAATGATGGACAGAAACAACTACACCCAGAGAAGGAACATTGGGAATTGAATGTAAACTGTTAGCACTATTGTCTTTCTACCCAGGTTACTTATACCTTCGGAATCCAATTCTTAACCTGCGACAAGAAAATTGGATTTACACACATGTATTGTGTCTAGGTTATACTGTAACACATGTAATATGTATGGAATTGCCTGTCATCTAGGGGAGGGAGGGGTAAATTTGGAAAAATCAATACAAGGGATAATGTTATAAAAAAAATTACTCATGCATATGTACTGATAAAAAAAAAATTATAATTAAAAATGGGGATGTAATAGCATCTACCTCCCAGGGTTGCTATGAGGACCAAATAATGCTTGTAAAGAATTTTTGCAAATCTCAAAGAATTATATAAATGCTATTATTAAAAAAAAAAAAAGAAAATAAAAAAGTGTTAATAAACAATATAAAAAAAAATAAAGGTCTTAAGTGATTTAACCTTATAGTTAATTTGAGGGGGAAGCAGAGAGGTGTGGATTGACTGACATTGTCAGGCTACTGCTTTTTTAAAATTTGCTTTAAATACTGGAAAGTTTGGGAGCAGCTAGGTGGCGCAGTGGATAGAGCACCAGCCCTGAATTCAGGAGGACCCAAGTTCAAGTCTGGTCTCAGACACTTAACACTTCCTAGCTGTATGATCCTGGGCAAGTCACTTAACCCTAGCCTCAGAAAATAAATAAATAAATGAATAAATACTGGAAAGCTTGATTATCAATGCCATTTCCATTTCAGTTTTTGGGGTTTGGTTTCTGATACTTTTGACAATTTTAGAATGTTCACTGATGCTGTTTTTTTTCTCCCCAACCTTGTACTAATTGCATCCATTCAGTCATTATTTGTCCTTTGTTCTGCAAGAGGACCACATCAGGCCCTTTATGCCATGACTAGCAAATAAACAGGATTTAAGTGAAGAACTGGTGTTGTCACTAGCCTTACTTCCTCCTCCAGAGCCATCTGGGTTCAGTGGCAAGACACCCATCAGGATGACTAGAGATGGCAGCCCATGCAGTAGGAGACCATGGCTTTTTAAAGCTAAGGTCTTCGGCAGGATGATTTTAAAAAGGCCTGGAGAGACTTACATGAACTGATGCTGAGTAAAATAAGCAGGTCCAAAAGATTATATACTTCAACAATACTATATGATGATCAATTCTGATGGACGTGGATCTCTTCAACAATGAGATGAATCAAATCAGTTCCAATAGAGCAGTAATGAACTGAACCAGCTACACCCAGCAAAGAACTCTGGGAGATGACTATGAACCACTACATAGAATTCCCAATCCCTCTATTTTTGTCCGCCTGCATTTTTTATTTCTTTCACAGGCTAACTGTACACTATTTCAAATTCTGATCCTTTTTGTACAGCAAAATAACTTTGCAAATGTATACATAAATTCCATTTAAATATTTAACATGTATTGGCCAACCTGCTATCTATGGGAAGGGGTGGGGCAAAGGAGGGGAAAAGTTGGAACAAAAGGTTTTGCAATTGTCAATGCTGAAAAATTACCTATGCATATATCTTGTAAATAAAAAGCTATAATGAAAATAAATAAATAAAGCTAAGGTCTTTCCCAGGTCTCAGTTTGACTGGGGCAATGCCCATTTAGTGTTTAAAATTGTCTAACAAGCGAGGCAAAGAATAATCCCTTTTACCTACTTCAAAAAATGAACCACCACCCAAAAAATCTGGAAATTTCTATAAATTTATAAGTTGGTTTCAAGTGAGGGAATTCTCATCTTCTTACCACAAAATTCAGTTCTCTAGATCAGAGTGCCAAATCCCTCCTTCTCCCAAACGGAGATAGAAACCTGCATTGCCTACTCATTGTCCCAATAAAGTTAGAAGTTTGTTGGGCAAATCACTTTTTAAAAATTGATTAAGTTGCCTTTAGTGATTATAAAAACTTTCAAGAGACATGCAGTGACCTATCTTCCTGTTGAAGAACCCAAGACTACTCTGAATCTTAGTTAAAAGATCATAAGAGGATTGAGTGTCTAAGTTTTCTAAATTAAAAACCATACTTAACCAATTTTGTCCTGCTTCTCAGTATTACTTTTCTTTTGTCGAACATAATTAGCATAGATCACAGTACAGTTTGGTTCATGATATATACTACTAATTATGGACAACAAAAGTTACCACTATTTTCATGACTAGTCATTTTTCTCCAAGTTGAAGTATCTTCTGAAGCAACTTGGTTTTTGCAATTGTTTCCTAATTTCATCTCTTACCACAATACAAAATGTCTCACCAAAACACTTTATGTTGCAGTAAAATTTTAAGCCTGGCTAGCATGTCATGTAGATGTTATATGTGTACTGATAATTTGTAGGAAGGGCACAGATTTTAAAACTCAAACTAATGTGAAAAAATGGTGAGAGCTTATTGTAATAGACATGAACTTAATGAGAAATGACAGCCTTTTTAATATACAGTACCAAAATTTTCTAGATATAAATTTATTTTAAAAATTTTCTGAGGAAATGTATTTAGCAATATTATGCATACATATATATATTCATACACACACATATATTGGTATCTGTGTTTGTGTAGGCATGTATACACACACATAAATGTATCTGCACTTATTTAAACCTTCTTGGGGATGGGGGTGCATATGAGAGAACAAAAACCTACAAAGACGCTCCAAACACATGGCATTTACTATATAAGCTTTCTTGAATTGGAAATTTATTGCTTTATATTTTAAATTGTTTTCCCCATTTTTTGCTTCTAAGTTTTAAGAACATTAATTTTAAAATAACATTTTTTTTCTTTTATAAACTCAAAGCATTCAATTTTTCAAGCACAAGCCTTCACAGTTCTGAAAGAAATACATTACAAATGAGTGGGTGAGAAACAGATCTTTTCAAAAATCAAGTTTCTTTGTCTCTACTCATTTCAATGAACTGACCTAGAAAATAGAAGTCCTGTAGCGTTACCAAAAATCAGAAGCAGTTATCAAAATAACCATGTATGTAACATATATGCCAAATAATAGTTTTAGAGTCATTAACTATTATCTAAAATACCATATTCTGGTGTTTTTAGTTATTATAACCTACTGACAATTGACCTCTCAAATCAGGATGATTGGGTTCAATGAGACTTGATAACTAAATGTTAAGCTCAAAGGATTCTTATATCCTCTTATATGGGTTAGATAACATTCATATTTTATCCCCTTCAGAGAGATCAGAAAGACTTTTCCACAGCTATTAAATAACAAATACAGATTAAGCATGTGTTTTAAAGGAAAAATCTTCAAGATGACAGTAAAAGATCTTACTTACACAAGACACTCTCCCAAGCCAATAAAAATAAATTTTTACTTAATTGACCTATTCCTGTGAGAATGGATTAGTGAAACATCTGGATAGCAAATACAATAATAAACATTGTGGTACAATGGATATGTCAGAAACCTAGTGGAAAATGTTTCCAAGTAATTTTTTTTTTAAACACTTGAAAAACATTTTAAATTGTTAACTGTTGTATTGGTCACTTTTTGGTCACTGGATCTAGTTACAACTCATGGAACTCTTTCCATGTTGTATTTGTCACATTTTGGACATTGGATCTACTTATAACTCATGGAACTCTTGGGATACCCCCCACTTTTTAAATAAAACCATAGACTTGTGACTGAAGTTAATTTAGATATCTCATCAACTCAGCCTGCTTTTATATTCAGTAAAATGGAAGCACACAGTGATTAAATGACTTGCCCGAAGTCAAACAGATTTGAACCCATGTCCTCTGGATCCAGTGCCCTTTTCACTTCTAGTATCAACTGCATGACTGCACTCTTTGATTATCTCTATTAATCTGATAACTTGGATTTATAAAGTATTTTGAAGTAACTAATACAAGGATTATTGTATCTCAACTTTAGAAAAGCGAGGCCCCAAGGTATTGTGTTTTGCCTTTGACACAATGTATGAAAAATAATTAAACCCAGTCTTGTGATTTTACTCATCATGCTATATTACAAGAAGAGTAAATTACTAATTTTTTTTTTAAACAAATAGGCATTACTCTAATCTTTGACTTCTGACCTGGAACATGAAATGAATTATTTTTTTTCCCTTGTAAAATTACTTATATTTGTATATTAAGTTTACTTTTAGGAAGCTGTATCTAGCAATTATAAGCCTATAGTTATTAGTATCAAAAACATGAATGAAGGAAGTAGTTCTTGACCTTTGTTAAAATAGTATTCTATTATACTAAAAACTTTAGCTGAAAAATAAAACACAAACAGGGGATAGATAAAAGTAACTGAACCCTTTAAAATAAAGGTGTTGGAAAAATTTTAAAAGCAAAAATATACTGAGAAATATATCCCCTCTACAGTAGTTGGGAAAACACCAAAGCAACTCTTTCTACAGGCTAGCTTTTAAAGGGTTAATGAGCATCACCATCTTAAATACGAAATTCTAAAGTCAATTTGGTAATTATTTGAATCATTTGAAATGTGGGTGTCATACTGAGTTCAGGGGTTGGATCTTGTCTCCAACATTAGTTTTTTAAGATGTGCATTTAAATGCTTATTAATATAAGAACCCTACCTATTTGATGACCATAACTGTGTGAAAAAGTAGGAGCCACAATGATACAATCCAATTTGCTACTCCAAGTATATAATAAACCCTCAATTAAAAAAAGTCATGGATAACATTATCAAAAGTTTTGTAGACTTGTAAACATGAATAAGGGAAACATTTTGAGCAAGAGGTAGAAGATGAGCACCTTATAAATTGTGATTGCTAAAAGGTCGGGAAACAAAACTAAAAGTCAGTGAAAATATGAAAAGCAATAAATATTTCTGAAAATATTTTAATACACAAGTTACACAGTCCATATTAAGTGCTCACATTTTACATTTTCTCCTGGTTCATAATAGCCATATTAAAAAAAAAAACTCAAAAGTTTTAGGATTAATAAAAAAACCAGTTAACACATTCCATGTTACACATACAAATGCACTTAATGATCAGAACATTTTTCTCTAGACCTCTATAGTTGTCACAAATTTTTTCTGTGACTAGCTGGCTCCCAAGTTATTTATACTAAAACACATACCTCTTCTCAAATACATTGGGAGCTTTACTATAAATAGCTACCAGTAGATGTTACATACAAATTAGCAACATTTACGTAGATTTACAAAGATAAGATTATAACTGTCAAGCACGGATGCAAAATTTACTGCAGGCATTCTGCATGTTGCAAAATCTGAACTGATTTTAAAAAGTAAACTTTCCAACATACAATAAAGCAAATTTGTTATTCTACTCTTATGTTCCATTTTAGTCTTGACTATTTGCTCAGAGGCTAATACATACATTGTAACAAAGCAATGTAATTAGACATTTACATTTGACTCTAAAATGTCTCCAAATCAAATTCTAAAACTGGCCTCTGTATCATTTCCTGGTCTTAATGATTTCAGGCAAAAGAAAAATTACAAACTACTACTTTATTATATTATTTATTTAATACAATATTTAAACTATAAAAGTTAATATACGAGTTTAAATTTTGCAAAATACAGTTTGCAGAAAACAATTTAACAATTGCTAGAATAAATGAAACAGTGCTTTTGAACTAATTTTTCATCTGAGTTTTGTTTCTAGCATTAAAAAATATATATATCACAGTGACTTCTGAGTTGTAAAATGAAGTGCATTAGCTTCATTTATACTTTTCTTTCAACAAGCAGAGTGGCCGCATAAAGTGATAACATTCAACCTATCTACCCAAATACTCAATTTCCTTTTCATTTGCCCAAAAAGCTATATACATCAAAAGGAAGGGGGAGGGGGGGCGCAATGCTTGGAAACAGTAATATTTGCTCAAAAATCCAGTAACTTCTCTTACTCTTAAATTACTAAAAAAAGATTTTCTCCTTTAAAACATACACAAATATTTGTAAGAAAAATAGACTTCTCACAACAGAGTGCAAAACTCTTGGTGGATTTATCTATATGATCATTTTACCACCCAACTAAAATCTAATTGAATTGGTAAGCCAAACAAAGGGATGCAAACACATTATTTGTGTTTACTTGTAGCAATTAGCTGAACAATTAGAACAACTTTAAAAACTAATAGTAAAAGGATGATGGTAAATAGTAAAGGCAACCACAAAAATTTTCTTTAAGAGGGGCCTAAAAAGAAGTTCATGGTATGGTAAAACTATTACTGTCTAAAATTACTAGAGGAGCTACCTAAAAAAATGAAGTTATTTTTATAATTAAGATAATATCAGAATCATGACAATTAATGTAATTTTTAAAACATAGAGATGATCTGTACCATTCTCTTCCATCTCTCCCTACATATATACACATAAAAGTATGTTTACAATGTCAGTTAATGATTGAGCTATTCCAGATTAAATTGCTAACAATGCAAAGAAAACTCTTATGATCAAAAGTTCTGCTTATTTCTAGAAAAAAAAGGGTAACTGCAAAATCACTATGTCCAATTCAAATTTATTACATCAATTTAGTATAATTTCCTTAAGCATTTCAATTAGGTACTTATAAACAACTAATGTACAAATTCAATGAATAAAATTTTCAAAAACATATAGTTTCTCCCTACAAAATTGATTTGACACTGTAAGTTAACAACTTACTACCATCAATCTATGTGGCCAATAATTAAAATTTGAAGGCTTTATAAAGAGCCTAATTCATCAGAAGTAACAATGTTACATCTATTTGGGTATCATAAAACTCCAAAATTATATTTATAAAGGGATCATTCTAGTAAAGCAACCAAATGACCAAAAAAAAATATACTCCAGCTAGAAAAAAAGGACATCTAATCAAATCTACTAGGTGAACTGTAATATCGGGCAGCATCCACTGTGAAATGAATTTAACAGCAAAAACTGCAATAGTTTTGTATAGCAAACCACAGCTGAATATGTTCAATGTTACAAAGTATAAAAAGAAACAAATTACAATACATAACATTCAAAATAGAAGGGAAAAAAATCAGAATTTCAATATCAGAAAATGTTATTCTCTTATGACTCAAAGACATATTGTGAAGCATGTAGAATTCAGTTTTTCATCTGAATGTTGACATTAAAATTCTGAAAGTAAAATTCAACTGATTGTCTTTTCTCCCTTATTCTTTCACTGCTAAAGAAATAATATACCTAACTTATAATACTGACAGCCAAAGTCTCTTCCATTTATCTGTTTTTGTAAAACTACTAACACAGCAATACAAGAACACACAGCAAACTTAGTTTAAAAAATACATAAAAGCCCTATGAAGAAAAAACCCAAAACTTTCACAAAATATATATTTTTAATGGTGCAGTGAAATGCATTTAAAAACACTAAATATGACATGAAGATTATTTGCTATATTTCTTACAAGAATAACCCTATTTTATTTTAAGGGTTTCTTTTTTTAAAATTTGGAATGGCTATCTTTTGATCATACTAAAAATCAAGTCCCTCTTTAAGTATCGCCTTTCATCTAACAATCTTAAACTCACATTATTTAAATGTAATCTTTAGATTTATGTCAAATAACAGCTAATTCTTTCAATGATATGGGATTAAAGTCCCATCAGAATGAACCACCCAAATAAAATCTGTTTTGGATCTACTTTCCAAGAGAGAGCAATTATATATTGTCTCCTGATTGTACATCATTAAATGACTACACAATGCAAAAAGCATTATTTTTTAATTAAAGCTTAACAACTAGTGTTATATACTAAACACTGCTTTTCTAAGCATAAAAAGCATTATTCAAGGTAAATGACTTACTTAGAAAGTGCATTAAGAATATAAATGACACTATCTTAATTATAAAAGTTCTCTAGTTAGTCTTAGGAGATAGTTGCTTTTTTCAACTTCCCCCCTTCCCCATGAAACAATTTTGTATTTGTCTAGTTAGTCTGTGTTTTCTTAAAGAAGTAAGTGGAAAAGTCACATACTGAGAAGAGAAAGCTTTTTTTAAAAATTCCACTTCAAAACTTTCTTTTGGTTATATCTGAATGGTGCTATCCAATTTTGTAATTTTCTGAACTGTGTGACATTTCATAGATGCTAAGCTAAAGTTATAA
This sequence comes from Sminthopsis crassicaudata, assembly GCF_048593235.1. Taxonomy (NCBI): domain Eukaryota; kingdom Metazoa; phylum Chordata; class Mammalia; order Dasyuromorphia; family Dasyuridae; genus Sminthopsis; species Sminthopsis crassicaudata. The sequence goes on from NC_133619.1 coordinate 443,376,591, forward strand.
TTAAGATGAACAGTTCAAAGCCGTTTTTAAAAATGTAGTATTGATGTTAGTGTTACAATAAGAAAAATGTTCAGAACAAATTCCTGACATTTGATACTTAAATTTCTAATAAGACTTTTAGATGAAGAATTAGGCCTTTTTAAAGAATGCAGAGTTATAAAAACTAATCCAAATGTGGTGCCAATTAGGATAAATTTCAAAAATTAATATAACAATGTTGTTTTTAGGCTGAGATTAACATATAAGGGTTTGTGCATATATGGAAAATAATTGAGTAGAAAGCCAATGTTACTAAATACTAATTCTGACTACTCAAAAAAAAAAAAAAAAAAAAAAGACAATCTATATATAAAAAAAACCCACTTAAATATATATATATTTCCTTAAGTATTGATTTTGCCTGATGCTTTGTAACAATAAGCCAAGAATATTTCTATAAGACAAATTAAAAAAAAGTACAGAAAACATTCATAAGAGATGAACCATACATACACAAGTTGAAATACAAAGAAACAGGTAAAGTAAAATACAATAGGTAAGCAGACATTTTTCTGTGTAAATAAAGCACAAGTTACAAGATCAAAATTTTAAAACAATTATTCAGAAAATCATAGAATAAGCACTTTTTTTCTTGGAATTAAAAAATCCTCTTATAAGCTTCTATGATTTACATCTGTAACAACTCTCCCTTAAAATGTAATCAGAGATATCAGTATGACTTCCTTTCAATTTAATGGCTTTTAAAAATATTTAAAACATGAGAAGTGCAAACTTTTATAAAAAATACTATTGCAATTAACAATTGTATTTATTTCTAACAGGTTGATCCAACAGATCAAGATGTATATTGACATGGTAGCTGTTGGTTGACAGCTACAACAGAGAAACGAAAGAGTTAAACAGCACACAATATTACACAAAAGTGTTTTTCTCATTTCAAGTTTATTAAAACTTTAGCAGTACAAATTATTCAGTTTGTAGAATATCAAAAGATCAAACTTAATGAAGTCCGCATTTAAAAAAAAAAAAAAAAAAAAAAAAAAAAAAACCAACCCCCAAAACAAAAAGGAAGAAAACAACAACAAAAAAAAAGGGATGTTCTTCAGCAAGTCTCTAAAACCTAAAGAAAAAAATGGAAATACAAAGTTCAAGGCCCTCACTCATCCACTTTTGTCTTCATCAGTTCCAGGGCTGGACTCATGATCAGATTTTTTATCTTTACCACGTGTATGGTCTCTTTCTTGACTCTTTGATTTTTGGTTGATTTCTTTTTCTAATGAGCATCTGGTCTTCTCTTCTTCTTTATTTTTGTATGCAGAGGACTTTAATTCTCTGTCTTTACTATTTTGTTTTCTTGAGTTTGGACTCTGATCTCGGTCACCTTTTTTCTCTTTACTGCTGTCTCGGCTACTATTATCATGGTTTCTGGAGTGCCTTTTTTCACTCTCCGAGTTCTCTTTTTTATGTGAACTCTTTGTTTCTTGATTTTTACTTTTTTCTTTATTCCTGCTTTGACTTTCCTCTCTCCCTGAACTCCTGGACTCTCTTCTCCTCCTCCTATCTTTACTTCTAGATTTTTCTGGTGTTCCTTTCCTTTCTTTGCTTCTTGATCTCGCTCTTCTCCGGGATTCCCTCTCTCTGTTCCTATAATACTCTCTGCTTCTACTCCGATCTCGATCTTTGCTCCTAGATCTGGCTCTTCTTCCTTTGTCCCTGCTTCTGCTTCGTTCCCTTGTCCGGCCATTAGAGCTGTGTTTTCCTTTGGTCACTTCCCGTTCTCTACTCTTTGATTTGGCCCTTTTATCCTTGTCTTTACTTCTGCTATGGTCATGTTCATTAGTTTTTGACCCTGCTCGCTTAGATCTTTCTTTACTCCTGCTCTTTTCTCGTTCTTTGCCTCGAGAATCAGAATGTTTCTCTTTTTCTTTTGCTTTTTCATGATCTCTCTCTTTGCTTCTTGATCTCATTCTCTTTTCTTCATGTCTGTTATGCTTTGAATCTCTTTCTTTACTTTTTGACTTCTCTTTGCTTTTACTCCTGCTTTTAGATTTGGCCCTTTTCTTTGTTTTACTTTTATTATATTTGTCATCTTTCTCTGAATTTCTCCTTGTGTCCCTATCTTTACTGTTTGATTTATGGTCTTTTGTTTTCTTTTCCTTTTCACCTTTTCTATTTGGACTTTCTGATACATGTCTGTGTTCAGATATTTTTCTTTCTTTTCCTCTTCCTGGACTTTTTTGATTTTCTTTTTTGTTTTCATTTAATTCACTCCTACAAAAGTAAAAAAATCAAAAGCTTTAGGAAATGATCTATAAGAACAATTTCTGTTTCAGTTAAGATCAAAATAACTGTAATAAGCACCAATTTCATTATTTTAAGGTATATAAAGAAGTGAAGGCACAATTAACATTAATATGTACAAATGAAAGATTTTTTCTTAATACAGTCCAAATGAAATTATTCCATAAGCTACTAGGAATATTAATTACAACATGAATTTAAAAATCTTACTTATCCCCTTTGATCCACCTTTCACCACTTGACACCCTCATTCTTTGAGCCCTCTGCATCTCTTGTCTCCAATGTGGAGGAGTCTCACTCCGCCTGAACCGATCTCGTGATCTGGATCTGGAAGGTGTTCGATAGCGCTTGAGAAAAGAAAGTGAAATATTTTCAAATACACAAAAATGGCAGTCAAAAGGCTTTTTGTGTTCAAATTAATATTTCTTTCATACACTATTATCCTCAAAAGAACATTAGAGTGTCACCCCACCAAAATATAGGTGATTTAAAAAGTTCAAAAGACTATATAGAGTGTGTTGAAACAAGACTAAATATTAAACAGTTAATGCCTTAAATGCTATGCTAAAGTAAACTAAAAAGATTCTAAAGTTCAAGGTCCACAGTGGAGCTTCTGGAATTAAATATAGTGTGTATGATTTTGGGATATCAGAACCTGAAGAGTGGGTTTTATATAATACCCTATTAGCTAAGGCCCTCTTATATTGCCACTCCATAGAACCAAGGAAAAGACTGTTCTTAAATTATAAGTTATTAAGCAAATAAACACATAATTTGCATGTATACGTTTTGTAAGTTTTCACTTTTGTTTTATGACATAAACATCATAATCTGCTAAAAAACATTATTAAAAAAAATTTAATTCTAGCAAATCACACAAGTTTTTTTTGTTAACACAAATTTCATATGCTATATAATAAAAATCAAGGAAGGAAAAATGCCAAGAAGATTCCTATGAAAATAAATACTTACCCTTGGTCCTCTTCCTTTAATTTTCCTTCCAGATCTGGTGACTAGAAGTCTCCTTTGATATGAAGAGGACTGGGAGTTAGATGGATTACTAGAAATAAAAGAAAGTTGAAAACCACAACTTTATAAAAATAAATAAATAAAACTAGTGTAGTTTCTTCAGTCTATAAGGTAATGTACTGTATTCCTATAAACTTTCAACACTCAAAATAAGTGGTACAGTGGAAAGAAGGCTGGAGTCAACAAAACCTGAATTTAAATACATGTTCTTATTATTTATCACCTGGATGACCATAAGCAAATCATGAAACCTTTTATAATTTATTTTCTTTTTTGTAAAATGAAGAGCTCAGATCATGTGGTGGTAGAGATTCTTTTTAGATTTAAATTTAATGTCCTTTAAAAATAAGTTTTTAAAAGTTAAAAAAAAAAACACAAACAACGCAATTTTTATATATTCAAATGTACTAACACATGAAATTAACAATAATGTCCTGATTTTTCACCATCTCTTTTCTGTTTCACAAGTCCTTCTTCCTTAAAGTCTACATAAATTGCAATTTTCCAAAAGGATTTGTTCTGAGCCTTCTTTTCTTCTCTCTCTCTTTTTTTTTTTGCTGAGGCAATTGGGGTTAAGTGACTTGCCTAGGGTCACACAGCCAGGAAGTGTTAAGTGTCTGAGACCAAATTTGAACTCAGGTCTTCTGATTTCAGGGCTGGTACTCTATCCACTGCGCCACCTAGCTGCCCCTATAATTTCATCTATTCCTTATGGTTTCAATTCTCATTTTGATGTACATACCTCACAAATCTCTATCCCTAGTCCTAGAACCCAAGTGCCATTTTATATCTTTTCTGAGATATCCTGTCAACATCTCAAATGCAACATATCCAAAACAGAACTCTTCCTCATTACCAACTCCCCCGTTTCTATTTATCAGTTAAAACTGGTTTTAAACTGGACAAAAAATTTAAAAATTTTCTCAAGATCAATCAGTTGCATTGGGTCCTATAAGTATATAACTTAAGAATTGAACTTCAGAAATCAAGATATCCAAATCCTTTTCCACAGATAAGAAAAAAAAGAATAAGCAATAACACTTAATGTATTACCATCACCCTAAATCCGACCTTGTATTTTCACTACCCCCAATCAATCCAATACATCAACTATTGGATTCCCCCCCCAAAAAAGAGCTTTACTAATAATATGGCTGTAGGATTTTAAAACATAATCTCTCCCATTTGTTTGAACATTATCCATTAGCCAGTCAAACTAGATTATTCAATGTTGCCTTATATACCTTATTCCTTTCCATGCCAGGTCATGCCCAACCCCTGTTCCTTTGTCTCCAGAAATCCTGCCATTCAAAGTAAAATGACATGAAGCCTTTCCTAACATGCTATGCACTTAAGACCTCAGACCCCTGTAGAACTTTCCATATTCTGAATTTATGACACAATTACAAACTGGTCAAATTCCCAATATTAAATCTTAATCACCTGGCATTAATTCAGCACTTAGCACAATACCTTGTATATATATGGTAAGCACTCAACAGATAGCTATTTGAATTGAAATATATGGCCTAGTAGTGGTGCTTATAAAATATTCATTAAAAAATGATTTACAAGCACTATGTTCTCTTTACATGCCCAAATAAGTTTTTAAAAATAAATACACACATGCATGTACACACACCGTCTTCCCCCCCTCCCCCTGAGAAACTCATAAAGTAATCATTTCTTAAATCAGGTTCAATCTTATTAAAGGTAAATTAAGGCTTAATTAAAACTTTATTATTTCTAAGCATAATAATATAAGTCAATACTTTTAAGAAATCCTATAATGAATATTTTAAAAGTATAACAAAAACAAAATCTTTTTCTTAAAAATCGGCTGAAAACCAGATTTTCCTCTAATACACAATATAAAAGGGCTATCATACATATTCCACCCATAACTACTTACCACTCTCTTTCTTTTTCCCTTTCTCTATTCTTTCTCTCTTTCTCATCTACTTTAGGCGGGCTTTTTCTCATTAGGAACCTGTTTTCAGGAATAGGAGGGATCTCTTCTGGACGGACAGTAGATTGTGGTTGTGCTTCAGGGCTTTCATCTTCACTCTCAGTAGAAGAACTTAATTAAAAGATGGAAACACATACATATATATATCACATACATATTACCCAAGTTGCTATTGTTGGATATCACGATTAACAAAAATCCTAAAAAGAAAACATAATATGAAAAATTTACCCCTTCTCCATAAATTACTATTACTCAAAATTTTGGCATACTGTTCTTTTAAGTAAGACTTTCCCATTAGCTTTCAATATCAATTCCTTTGTATTCCATTCTTTAAGTATTAAAATGATTGTCTTCAAGTTCAAAATAGGTTTAATTTCAGAGGTCATTTCTAAATTAGATTTATAAAATTTTTGGGAGAAAAAGCGAAAATTCAGAAATAAGTTCTCTTTCTCACATTTTAGAAATTTTGCAAATATCTTAGGGCCCAATTTTGGTAGGGACAATATAGAGAAAGCAAGATGGAAAACTATTCCTCAGAGTTAATACTTGCAGTAAGAAAAGAGGATCACCTTTGAAGCCAAGAAGACCTAGACTTAAATGTTGCTTTTTAGATATATACTAGCCTTGTGAACTGAACAGTCATAATGTCTCAGAAGCTTTAGGCAATTAAGACTAACTTGCAATGCAGATGCTGAGCTGAATTAGTATAGGGAATTTTGTCATCCATATGAATGAAACCTAAATACAGTCATAATCACCATTACTACCACAGATGAAACAAGAAATACAATATAATATTCTCTGACACTTTGGTGATAAACTCAAGGTGCAAAATAAGACATAATTTTTTGCTTGATTACACATATTTGTCACAAATGTGTCCCCATCCCAAAGGAGAGGAATTTGGGAAGAACAAGGAAATTCTTGTTAATGTAAAGATGATAATAAAAAAAGAAGGAAATAAAGAATATTGCTGTGGAAATTAACAGTAGTAACTTTTTATAAATTTTTTCCAATTACCCAAGTTTATTAGGAAAAAACTCCACAGAACCAAGAGCTAGAATCTAGGTAGAAGAGAATCATGTAGTACTAGAAAAAACTTGGAATAAAAACTAAGAAGACAATCTCAGATTTAGTACTTGGTTCTGCTTTTGCTACTTGTGGTGTGGCCCTGAACACGTCATTTCTTCTTTCTGAGCTTCAGTATTTTAATTTTAAATCATCTGTGAATCTGAGACTTTTCTTTGAGTTCTGGTTTAAGACTTGGATTATAGGATTTGTAGAAAAATGGAAATTAAGTCTCAAAATTTAATTATTTAAACATGTTAGCAATGTCAAAACTATAATTTTGTGCCATGTGGAGAAATTATTATGAAAATTAAATATTTCTCCTTTGATGATTTTAAAAATACAAACCTATATATATATTTTTTAGCAAAAAATATATCAACAATCAAATAATTTTAATCAGTGTCTGAAAGGAATTGAACTATTTGCTGGTGACTAACCTTTTCTTGCTTTTCTTTTTCTTCTTCTTTTCCTTCTTATGTTTTCGGGATTTTCGGTGTTTCTTTTTTCTTTTTTTGGATTTTTCTTCAGAAGCACTTTCCGAATCAGAAGAAGAATCAGAGGACTGAGAATCAGTTGAACTATCTGAATCACTGGATGAAGATGATGACTTATGTCTTTTCTTTTCTTCCTTCTTGGCTTTAATAAAGTAACATAAAATGTTCTGGTTAAACATTTTCATTTTGAGGAAAAACTCGCAGATACTGCAAATTCACAAAAAAGTCCATTTAATCTAATTATCTTTATATATTCCTGTAGGCAATAAGTTGTTAGAACAATTTTAATAGAGATGAATAGTTTGTTCCATATCATATAGTAAATCACCTAAATGTTGATTTATAGGCTAGTTCCTATCTAATGATAGTAATTATGTCAACCAACATCTAAGTTTAAATACTGTTATTTAAAAAAAAAAAAAAGTCATATATTTAAGAGAATATTGATTGGCGCAGCTAGATGATGCAGTGGATAAGATCACTGGCTCTGAAATCAAGAGGAACTGAGTTCAAATATGGTCTCAGACAGTTAACACTTACTAGCTGTAAGTCATTTAACCTAATGCCTTGCTCCCCTCCTCCTGCCTAACAAAGTCATTAAAAAGAAAGAATATTGGTACACAAGTATAGTTTTAATCCCTCAAAAGCAACTAGACCTTTAGGCAGATGTCAATTTACAAAGTGTCGATCAATCTATTGACAAATAGATGTTAGGCTCTTTGACTAACAAACCTGTCTACTCTGCTTATTTCCTAAATGATCAAATGAGTTATAAAAAGAATCTAAAAAAAGTTTGATACTTTATTAGTATATGTTATTTTCTAATTTCTAATGCTGCAAATGTCTTGCAGGGATTGGATTACTGTAGCTGTGGATAACTCCTCAAAATAATAAATGATTTTTGTTAAAGAGCAAGTAAATACAAATATTTCTTCTGTTAGTAAATATGACTATTTCTTACTGATAACCTAGATTATATTTAAAAGACAGTATATAGTAGAACTTCAAGGCATGTGGGGAGAGGCTAAGAAAAAAGTAACCAACAAAAATATTTTTAGAAAATGTTGTTTTAGGTAACATATAATGAGCTGAAAATCTGAAAAGACACAAAATGATTAAAATATGCAAATTTAGCATTAAAGATCTACATGATGAAAACACAAGATATAGATAGAAAAAAGTTTCATGTTCATGAAACTGAACCCATAAATATGTAACAAAAATCAGCAAAAATAAATAAATAAATAAAAATTTAAAAAAAAATTTTTTTAAAAATTCAAGTCTATTTAACAAAATTATAGTTTTTCCCATGGTCACAGATACTTATGAATCACTTTAATAAATTGAAAAAAAAAATGGATGTGGGGTAGGCATGCCCCCACACTTTTTGTTTTACAAAATCCCCATAGAATCTTTAAAAACACTAAGTTCCTCATACAAATGAAAATAAATATAACTTTAATTATAAATAATTTCATTTATAGAAACAATATACACCTTTATTATGATTAATATAACTAATTTTACTGTAAATATGTTATTGTAAACTAGCAGATACTAAGCAAAAAACCCCCCCCAAAACCAAGAAATGTTCCTCAGGATCAGCATCTCTGAGTTTGGAAAACTAAAGAATTCAAAGTACTTTTGGTTGTTTTTTAATATATGGGATTCAGTTTAGGTACTATTTTCCTCTGCAACTATAAAGGGAAAAAAAGGAAGAAAAACTATTACAAATAAGATAATAGGCTCATATTTGTGTAGAAAATAAAATCTGAAGGAACTATGGAAGTAATGATAAGCAATTTTACTGTAAAGTATGTTAGTGTAAACTAGAGGAAGCAAAAAAATTCAAACAGCAAACAAAAATGCCATTCAATATCAACATCTCTATAAGTTTTGAAAATAAATGGGATCCAAATGTACAAAAATGTTTGTGGACAGCTCTTTTTGTAGTGGCAAGGAACTGGAAACTGAGTGTATATCCATCAGTTGGGGAATGGCTGAATAAGTTATGACATATGAATGTAAAGGAATATTATTGTTCTATAAGAAAAGATTAGCAGGATTATTTCAGAGAGGCCTAGAGAGACTTAACATGAACTCATGCTAAGTGAAATGAGCAAAATCAAGAGATCATCATACACACCAACAAGAAGATTATGTGATAATCAATTCTGATGGATGTGGCTCTTTTTAATGATGAGGCAATTCAAGATAATTCCAATGGATTTGTGATGTAGAACCATCTACATTCAAAAAGAGGGCTGTTGGGACTGAATGTGGATCACAACATAAGTTTTTTGTTTTTTGCTTACTTTTTGTTTTTTTCCCCTCAACTATTTTTTTTAATCTGATTTTTCTTGTGTAGCACAATAAATGTGAATATGTATAGAAGAATTGTAAATGTTTAACATATATTGGAATACTTGCTATCTAGGGAAGGAGGAAGAGAGAAAAATTTGTAACACAGGGTTTTTGTAAGGGTGAATACTGAAAATCATCTTTGCATGTATGTTGATTAAAAGCTATTAAAAAAATAAAATAAAATAGGAGAGTACTAAAGGAACATATAGCAACAAAAAAGACCTTTTATTTCTAGTAGAAGTTAAGTTGGCAACAGAACTAGAATCTAAAATTTTAATCACTAGCTATATCTAAATTGGAATACTTGGTCCAACCAAACCACCTAACTCTGTGCTCAGCAGTGATGGGCTCTGTTATACAGATGAAGGTATAATTAGAACCTACAAGGATAGTTACTGATGGCCTATAACTTCCAAGAGCTTATAATCTAGGTAGAAAGATAAGATGAACACATATGAATAACACTTGAATATAGTGTTAAACAATTCATAACTGTTTAATTGCATGGTAGAAACTATTAAGTGCTATAGGAATTTAGAAGATGATATCATCCTGAGGATCTGGAAAAGCTTCCTAAATAATTCAGTTTGATTTGGATAAAAAGGAAAGGACAACGCACTAGTCCTTGTTTGTTTGTTTTTAACTAAAATTAACAATTCAAGCAAAGAGGAATATGAGCAAACACAATTGTTGGCAAACTACTCCTTAACTAGCACTCATTTCTCAAAATGAGAGTGGAAACATGGTATAGTAAGACAATACTTGCATGGAGTCAGAATATATCTGGTCTCTGATGCTGCTTCTGAAAGTTATTAGACATATGACAATGAAGGGTCATTTAACTTCTCTCAATTCTATTTCTTTATCCTTAAAATGAGGATACTACAACTTATTGCATCCACTTAATGTATGTAAAACACTATGGAAACATAGCTGGGAAAATATCTTAAGTTAGGGTATGGTAGGAAGAACAGAGAGATAGGTTCTAGTTATATTAGTAAACAGCTGTGTGGCATTGGATGAAACGTTACTTCTCCAGGCCTCATTTTTACAATGTGTAAATTCCACTGGCCTACGTAATACCTTGTGTAAACACTATCAGTTGGAATGCCTGGACCATACACTTTCCCCTAAAACCTGAGTGTGATATATAATGCATTTTTTTTTTCAGTATATCCTTTTCCTTTCAAAGAAAGCTCATTTTGCCTAGTACAATATGCTGCACCATATAAAGAGTTTCTTCCAAACAAAACTATGAGGAAGTTGTTGTTAATATTATCCTCATTTTAGACTTAAGAAAACTAAGGATCAAAGATCAATGATAGCCAAAGCTAATAATGGCATTATGGTTGCAAACGGTTTTTCTGACTCGACACAAGGTTCACTTCTATACTCAATTGCTCAGGTTCATTCCAGGTCCAATATTCTAGGATTCTATTCCTGTACATCTGGGCTTTTTTTTTACATTTTGCCCCTGTTTTTTTTTTTACTTCCCTGAAAACTTTTAAGGAACAATAAGGATCAAAGAAAGAACTCTAGAATTTAGAGGGAGAGGGAAAATAATGGGCTGCCTCTTTAGCAAATACAAATTATTTCCTTTCTTTAGTAAAGTTCAAAATGCAGGTTGCTGGGCTAAGTTGGAAGATTATAAGATATACAGAGGGAAGGTGGAGGGGGGAGAGAGGGAGAAGTTAAAATGATTGTTGGAACACTTAGAATACCTTTATGCTGTTTTGTACTTTCTATGGAGTTAAGATTGTCCTTGAAACAATACATATTGTTGCTTCTCTTCTTGAGTACTAACACTTGAGGTATAAACTAGAGAACTGGCTAAAGAGTGCCTTCAACCTCGATTATTAATTTTCCTTATTGCATCTTTTTTTTTTTTTTTAAAATTATACTTTACTTCATCATTACACTGGAAAAGTTAATCTGGGTCCCTATTGAAGTTTCTCAATAGGGACCTAGGGAAAGGAGGGCAAGAGGGAGGCTTTGGAATTCTGTACAGATACAACCTGATTCTATGACCATAAGCAAGTTCACTTTATTTCTTAGTGCATCAAATAATCCCTTAAGACAAACAGAGTTATAGATTATATAAGGCAGTATTTTATAGAGGAAAGAATAGTTGCCTAAGAATAAGACAGAAATGAGTTGCAGGTCCATAATGCAAACATTTAGTGCCTACAGATAACTCTCTAAGACTAGTGGTGTCAAACTCCCATGAAAACAGGGACAACTAAACCAAAGAAGCTTGTGAGCTGTATGTTGACTTGGAAAACCACACATTAAGATTATTTGTTTTATCATATTTTGATTTTGTTAAGTAGTTCCCAATTATATATTAATCTTGGAGATGTTGCTCCCCATGTAGCCTGCTGACCCCATGTTTGACACCATTGTTCTATACTGATATAAACTTGTAGATATGCTTTTTAACTGGCAGTTAGGTCAATAAATCCATGTCTTGTTCCTCATCCACCCCCCCCCAAAATATTATAGGAAAGTCAATATGTAACTAGAATCCATACCAAGAATGTCCTACACCAATAAAGTCATGGACCAGGGAACCTTTTCTTCTTCCCACCACCCCAAAAATGCAAAACCAAAATCAAGTAACAACTATTTTAAATCTGTTCCCAAAAAAGGAAAGGGGGAAGTAAGGAAAAGTATCTGAAGAGAAATATCTACTCTTGGGGTATATGGAATATGTTCCTACAAATTTCACTTCCATCCTTCACAAAAAAGAAAACGACTTCTAGGCCTTCATACAATGTACCCTTGAAAAGAAACCACATCAACCTCATTTAGTTGTCTTTAATAATGTCTCTTAAACATTTTATATTCAACTTCCCCACGATGCTTTCAGTAACAAATGTCACTAAAACAATTTGCTTAATCAACTTCACAGCATTTGTTTTTTCAACTATATCATAAACGCACAGCAATGGACCGGGGTCATCAAGAACTAGCTTCCAGTGGTTTATTTAATTTGGCTTCTATATAAGAGTTATTGGATTTCTACTTTATTACCCCAATTGTCCCCCCCACCTTTTTTCTTGAAAAGCAATCAATTTTGGGTTATCATTGAGTATTTTTTCCTATTATGAAAGAATATTTTTAAAATCTCTTTATCAATTGCAATAACTATAATCTCTGCAAAAATCATTTAAGCTTCCAGAGAAACCACATGGCACCTTTGTTAAAACAAGTCTATCATAAAGAGGTTTATTTGCCTATATTCTTTCCTATCCCTTCTGACCTTTGAGGACCTTCTGTCAGCCTCTACACAGGATCCCTGCTTCCTCTAGTCTTCAGTATTCCACCTCTGCATCTGTTTTAAGAGCCTTCTTCACAGATCTGAACACAGTTATCTTTTCTGGCATATAGAAATCTACAAGAAGCAGTTCTCCAATAGAACAAGGGGAAAAAGGCCCAAGAAGAGTGCCCAGGGACTCACCAAGATAATATACAGGTAGGCCCAGACAGTCAGTTTTCTTCAGAAGTCTTTTTGTTTTCTTTCAGGAAGTTAAAAAAAGAAAAAAAAGATTCTGTATTTATTTCTTTTTAAAGTGGGGTGTCACTGCACAACTCTTAAACAAAGTTTTTAAAATATAATGATGGTGAACACCCTACAGTATTACACAAAGCCTTTCTATTGTTTCCAATTTGGTATGATTGTGGAAAAGAAAATGGGGCTTAACCAACTGCTTATATCCTCCAAAAGTATGGCAAAAGCTACTCAGGTTTGAATGGCAGTTGCTAAAACATAAAGTAGCGCATACCAACTACAATGTATTCTCAATTAAGTTTATGCCACAAATATTTCTACCATTTTAATGGGTGTGCATAAGAAAAGAATGGGCATGGGGAATCTCTCATATCCCTAGAACAAATCTATTCTTTTCAGGGAAGTTTAAACAAGGGTTAAATAAAAGTATTTGTTATCTTCCCCAATTTCTCTAAAAACTTATCTGGTCTCTAGAAGACAGGGAAAAAGATATACCTGACACTATCATGCTTTGGTCACAGGTAGGCAAACAATACATGAAGGATGCTACAATACTCTCTTTAGTGAGAGCTGCTTTACAGCAATATAAATCAAATTACATAGGCTTTGTCTTAATTTATATTCTCTTTCCCTATCAAACAATTCTATCAACCCTACTCTTTAATTATCCAAAGCATACACACATGTAAATACAGAATGAATTGTTTATTGAAAAATTTAAAGGATATTTAATTATTTTTTGTTCTTTCAAGCTCCATTTTTTTAAAAGTTGCAAAGAAACCTACAATATTCAGCTAATGAATGGGGAACAGATTCCAACTCAAAAGACCTTAAAGATTAATAGTATTCAAGAATATGGGAAGAAGGTCTTAATGATCATAACATTTTCGTGGTAGGAATATCCTTTACGATGGTTAACTGTTAACATTTTTAAGACTAGGGTCTCAATATGATATCCAGAATCACCAAAATGTTAAGAATTGGGAAGGCTTCGAAAATCATCTTTAAAGATAAGGAAACTAACACCAAGAGAAATTGAAAGTTATCCCCAAGCTTATATTGCTATTAAGTGGCAAAGCTGACAATCTCATTTCTTCTCTTTAGCAGCTACTTTTATTTTTTACTTAAATTACTATGGAATACCTGTTTGCAAGAAACTAAAAGAGCTTTATGAACATTTCACTGTTTACTGTATCCTAGGGCATTAAGGACACAAAGTAAGGGATTATATCCACTATTTTTATATATGGAAGACGAGTTAAGAGGCAGAAATAATGGTTAAGAGGTTGAAGAGCCCAAGAAAGAATTTAATATTGTCCTTGAAGACTACCAGCTTACTGGGCACAGTTTGAAATGACTTGAAGGGTATGACAAGTTTTCTTTGTCAAAACGATCAAGACTGATGAAAGGAGAAATAATGTAACCTTTGGGAAACAGAGAAGATTTAAAAAGGACAATGGTCCTTTTCTATATTACTTTTCTATATCAATCTCACTTAGGATTTAATATAAACTTAAAGTACCCAGCATTCCAAATTGATGACAAAAGTCTCAACTAAAAAGTCAAGAGCATTACTAATTTACAAGATTCCTTTTGAACTAATAAAGATACTGAAAGGGTATGAACTCTGAGCTTTCTGTTGGGAGTCTAAAGAGTCAAGAAAAAAGACTTAGAACACTAAAATACTGCTTAGTACTCATTTCTTGATAATGAGTTTTCCTTCATTCTTTTGGATAAATTAAACACATCTGGAAAGATAGGTAAGCAACAGCCAGTCTACATGGGTTATTTTTCAATCAAAGGATTTCCAACAAAATATCGCAAATAAATTAAATGCATTCACCATGTGAGAAGACTGATACCAAAAGCATGAATATAAGGAATGGAATTACCTTCTGCAGTAAACACATTTCCCCAAACATTATCAGATACTAGCTGAGTCCATAGTAAGAAAAGGAATTTATTTCTTAAAAAGTCTAATCTAAAATTCCTCCATTTTGATTTCTAATTTCTCATTAATTCCTTCCCCCCACCCCCAAAGCCCTGCATCAAAAAAATCAAAATGATGTAAAAGCAAGAAAGTGCATTACTTGGAAATTAAATTAGGGAACACAGTTTTAAATGAAACAAATGAATAGTATGATAGAAAACAAAATATAATTTAAAAGACGAATGCTCTGCATTAACAATCACTGGTAATGATCTTTTTTGAATGACTTGATGTCACTGTTTATTTTAAATAAATATTATATGCTTAGAAATGTTTAATTTATCCTTACCTTTAGATTTGGGAATTAGCTCCCCACAGCTAAGTATTCGTACTTCAGCATATGGTTTGCTAGATGCATCTGTTTTCTGGTTTTCAATCTCTCTCACAACCTCTTGACCAGAGATCACTTGCCCAAAAACAACATGGTGCCTATGCAGATAAATTAAAATGACTAAATGTTAAGTTTTTGATTAAAAAAATAAAAATTAAAAAAAAAAATTAAAGGCAAGAGAAAAATAAATGAAAAATATTTACCCATCTAAATGAGGTGTAGGTTTAGTAGTTCTTTTGAGGTCATCATCAGATAGAAGAATTAAAACAAAGTCAGAGAAAAACAAAGTTAGCACCTCTAAAAAGGAAAAGAAAACAATTGCATTGGAAACAAAATTACAGATAGATTAATGTTATTTTTAATTAACAGAACTAAAAATGACAAGAAAAGATATGCTGGATATATGTTATGCTTTTTATGTTAACATTAAGTATGGAACTGGGAAATATAACTTTCAATCACATGTCTCATAGTATCTGACATGTAGCAAACAACACGTTTAATTATTACAAAGATATAACAATATGTAATGGAGAAATAATTCCAGTCTATAGTAAGGCAAAATGCAGAAATAAACAATTTTAAAATCTAGGTATCAAAATATTTTATTTAATCTCTACTCCTTTCCCTTTATTTTTCATGCCAACCCGGAAGCTCTGTGTAATTAAAACAGTGTACTATGAACAAATTATAGGACAAGGTACTAAAGATTAACTATACATTATGATAAGATTTGTTAACAAAGGCTATTGGAATTATAACATCTATCAAGTTACAGATAACTTATATCTCACATTTTGAAGAATCTAATTTAAAACCTGGGAACCAATCATTACTTAGATACAAGTTTCTCATTCTCTCAGACTTCCATTTCTTTAATTCCTGTTATCCAGAATTATCACTTTGGGCCTTATCCATTCTGCCTTATCTACACATCTAATGTAGTGATCCTATTGTTTCTACCATGATTTTTGACTAGCTCTCCTATTTTATTGTAAATAAGCTTCCAACTTATATTGAACTTTCTTTGACAGTTTTTTCACCTCCTATTTTACTGAAAAATGACTGTCCCTTAAAATCTGCTTTTCTTCCACATTCCCCTAGTTACTTTTAGACCACTGTTTGGAATCATTCAAAAACTTCTCTGCTTTTATAGCTTATTCCATTGCCATTTTCACTATCATCTCTCAATCTAGAGGACTTCTAACCTATCTTTAGCACCTAGCTCAAAAATTCTCCTTTTCATGGTGTATTTTACTATAATTTTCAGTGATTTAAAAATCCACATGGACAACCTCTCTACCATCCTGGCACTACAGCTCCTCAGTTAAAAACTTTAATTTTTATATCACTTTTAACTCTATACTTCCCCTAACTAGTCATTTCAAATAGTTCATCTTTTAGAACCCACTTTCTTAAACTGTAGGTCACAATCCCATATGAAGTCTCGTAACTGAATGTGGAGATGGCAAAATTATGATTTATTATCAATAAATGTTTGATTCATGTACTTATTTTAAATACTTATATATCTAGGGCCACAAAAATTTCTTAGGTGAAAAGGAATTGTAAGTGGGAAAAATGTAAGAAGCCCTTTTACACCATGAATATTCAAATGACCATCTTGGTCATTCCCTCCCTTTTCAATCTTGAGACTAATATGAATCTGTTAATAACTTACACTCACAGCCATGCATGATCTCACTCATGACTTAAGCACTTGTGTTTTATTTCTACTTTTTCCTTGCTATACTAAAACTGACCTCTTGAAATTTCCTAACTCACAGCCTCCGCAATTTTCATCACCTTTTATCTCTCTAGAGCATTTGTTAGTGCTGACAATGCTTTTTAAAATCCCTTTCCCATGCTCTTTTTTAAAATCTCATAAACATTTTCTCCAAAACTATGGGAATTCCATAGGCAAGAAATGCTATGAAGAGAATTTTTATAGGACTGGCATTATGAAACATAAGGTAATATTAACCCTTATAAGTTCAACAAATAAATAAGTACGTGCTATTCACAACAGTGCTGGACAGAATTGAAAAGACAAAAAGCAATATGGTCTCTGCTAATAAGATTACAATGTAGTAGGGGAGAACAAGAGATATACAAATAACAGGAAAGAAAAGGATGAAGTGCTTTATAGAGGTCAAAGAGGGCTAAAAAAAAAAAGCTTAAAGGAAGGATCATTTCTAGTTTTGAGAATCAAGAAAAACATGAAGAAGGAATTGGTACTAATTAAAAATCAGTTCAAATAAGAGTGGTGAGGCAGGAATAGGAAAGCATTCTAGAGATATTGATGAAGTAGAATCTATAGGATTGGGCTACTATGATTTAAAATGGAGAATGAAGGAAAAGAAAGAGGCAAAAATAACTGACAAAATGGTGTCACCATCAATAGAAAAACTAAGTTAGAATTTGTTTTGTAGGTAGGCAAAAAATTTTGAACTACTAACTACTATTTAATATTACCTTTATAGATATCTTTTGTTTTTACACATTTAGATTTTCTACTGTATTTCTATCTTTTGTCTTCCACAGATCTATTTGTTCTAATAAAGAACTTTGTTTAAAAAGGGGGGGGGAAGCAAACTGATCATAACCCAAAAACCCTCTAACAATCAGCAATGTTTCACACTTGTGAACTCTTCACCTTCAAAAAGGCCCAGAAAACTGTCCATTCATCTTGCCTCTTTGGGACCATACTTCTTCACACTTTTGCCAACATTCAGTTTTGTTTTGCAATTGTTATTCCCATTTACATAGTTGCACTCATTGTGTATTATTGTTTCAGTTGATTCTTCTTATTTCATTTTGCATTAGTTTATCTAAGTCTTTCTATGTTTTCTGTTATTCCTAGTCATCATTTCTTATAGCAGAGTAATACTGCACTATAATTTGGCCAATTTTCAAATGATGGTCATTGATTTTATTTCACACTTTTTTGTTAACATGATTGATTTTGTTGCTATACAGTGGCCCCTAGTAGTGTTAAGTCTAATAGTGGAATATCTGGATCAAAGGCTATGGACATTAAAATGGTTCATAGCTTCATATTGCTTATTATAATGGTTCATATTTTATTTGTATGAATATCTTACTATAACTTTCTAATGGTATTATCTTGTTGTCTTTAAACATTTTCTTGTTATTGGGTAAAAATTCAGAGCTATTTTCATCTGCATTTCTCTTATTAGGATTTGGAATGTTTTTTCATATGGCTAACAATTTTCAGTTCTTCTGACATCTGCAGATATTCACTGACAATTGCTCTATTGGGGAACAGCACTTAATTTTAAAGATAGTTCTTGCTTTAAATAAGTGGGCTATTCTACAGATCTCTATATAAAGTAATTGGTATGTAAAGTGAATTTGCCAGAAGATTTGGAGAAGGGAAGAAGGACAAACTGGGGCCAAAGAAGAGAGAGTAAGAGGACAACGCTGTGGGGGGGCCTGGTCAGAACATAAAGTAAGAGCCCACACTTAAGGTGTGTTCATTTCACCTGTGCAATATCGCTTATATAAGCCTCCTTTTCTCTTCTGACACTGACATCACTCTAGCACAGGCCTTCATCACCCCACACCTGGATTATTTCAATACACTGCTGGTGGTTTGATCTGCCTTACATCTTTCCTCTAATCCATAATTTATTTAGTCACCAAAATGATTTTCCTAAAATGCAAATCTTATATCAGATATATTAATGACCATACTCAATAAACTCCAATGGTTCCCTACTTCCTCCAGAGTCAAAAACAGAATTCAGTTTTATGAAGGGTATTTAAAGCCCTTTATAGCCTAGCGTTCTTCTGCCTTTACAATCTTCTTATATACATTGATCCCTACACATTCTGACTCAGTATGACTGGCTTCTTAGTTGTTAGATGAATAAGAGACTCCATCTCTCTTCCAGACATTCTCTTTGGCAGTCTTTCATGCCTGGAATTCTCTCCCTCAAGTCCCAACTAATGTCCAACCTTATTTAGGAAACCTTTCTTTGGTTAATTATCTCATTTATATCCTCTATATAGCTTTCTTTGTTTATAGTTGTTTGCAGTCAGTCTTTCCCATTAGACTATAAGTACCTTGAAGTCAGGAACTGTCTTTTGTCTTTTTTTGGGGGGGTATCCCCATTCCTTAACCGAATTGCAGGCACTAATAGGCATGTTTATTTACTAAGCAATCCAAATTGCTTATCTGCCAGGCTACTTTCCAATTTTCCTGGAAGCTCTTTCTCAGTTCCATGTCCAGGTTTATTGAATACAGATTATTTCCTGTCTCCCTTATCTAGTTTGTTAACAAGTGTTTTCTACCTTTTTACCAATTCCACAAGATTTTAATGACTGCTGCCTTTTTGAAGTCAGGAAGTGCTATTTCTTTTTCACTCTTTCTTTCCATTTATAATATATATTTATTCCTCCAAATGAATTTTGTTATTTTTATCTAAATTCATAAAGTTCCTCACTGGTATTTAAATATATAAATTGACACAGGCAGTATCATCATTTTTATTACACAGAAATAAGCCTCCAACTTTTTAAGTTTTTAAAGAGCATTTTGAAATTTAATCTATAGATCGAGTGGGCTTTTATTAATATTTATATCGATTTTATATATATACACATTTATATATAGTGGGCTTTTATTAATATTTATATCGATTATATATATATATGTGTGTGTGTGTGTGTGTGTGTGTGTGTGTGTGTGTGTGTGTGTGTGTGTGTATGGTACATCAGCATAGAAGTGATTAATATCTTTGAGAATACAATGAAATTGCCCAGGGAGGAAATATGTGAGACAAGAGAAGAAAACAAAAGACACGGAGCCTTCCAAGACATTTATACTTCAGGGTTGGGAAGAAGATGAGCTAGTTTACGAGACTAAGAAGTAGAACATGTAAGAGAATCAGGCTTATAGTAGCAGATACTTTTCCAGAAGAGAATATCAAAGAAGGGATAATAGTATTAAATGATGTGGAAAGTTCAAGGAAAATGAGACTAGGAAAAAGGTCAGTAGACAGGGAAATCATGATACTAGTGGTAACTCTGCAAAAAGCAATTTCAACAAAATATGGGGAAGAGAATTCAGGTTGAAAAATGACCAAAAAGTGAGAAAGAGGCGGCAGAAACTTCTCTTTAAGTAAACAAATCACCTAAGGCTATTAAACTGCTTTTGCAAAGCATACTCAGAGGAGGAAAAGTTGTTCTGCAGTTGTTGGAAAATGCCTATGGAGTCAAAAAGAATGTATCTCAAATTTAGATTACCTACCTCATGGAGAAAAGATGTCATAAATACTTAAGTGTTACAATAGCATATTTTGTTGTAGCAAGGAACTAGAAACAAATATCCAATGATAGGGGAGTGACAGAACAAGCTATGGCATATGAATGTGATCTAATATACTCCACTACGAAAAATGTGAAAAATTCATAAAGGAAATGCTTGTAGAAGTAGTACATAATGAAGGAAACCAAGAGAGATAAAGGTCTTTATCCATTTTAGACATCATTAGAATATCAGGAGCCTCTCCAGTACCTGCCTCCATTATGTCATCCTAGGTACCTGCCTCCATTAGGTCATCCCCATCCAGGTACCTCCCCCATTATGTCATCGGTCTCATAACACTATAAAAGGATCTTATATCCAACATTCAGGCTGGATTCTTTGAGACAGTCTCATTCAGCACTGGGATTTGGTCCCAGTAAATCTCTCCATTTAATAAGTTCTGTATTGAATACTCAAAAAAAAAAAAAAAAAAAAAAAAAATCCTTGAAAGACTTCAAAACTGACCAACAGAATGACTAATTCCAACTTCGAAAGATTTATGGATGAAGGAAGCACATGCTTCCTTCATATTTCCTACCTCTTAATAGAGAAGTGATAGATTAGAAGAGCAAAATAATATTTTCTCAAATGTGTGTGTGTGTGTCTTTTTTGTTTGATTACTTATTTGCTTTAAGTGAAGGGTCCAGTGGGTAGGGAAAATCGGAGGGAAGTGACAGTGAGCATCAATGAAACTAAAAAAAAAAAAAAAAATTTGTTCTACAAATTTCTACAGCCAAGAAGAAGAGCTACACTGAATTATACGCAATAAATATCTCCTTTAAAACATGGGCCCAACCTATTAATTGCAACTTTATTCACTACTTTATGTGTATTTAAATTGATGATGCTGTTCCTACCATCTGGAATACCCTTCCCCATTTTTCTGTCTTGTCAAAATCCTAACATATTTCTTCAAGATTCAGTTAAAACACGAATCCAACACATAAAAACTTTATTAATCTTTCTAATATAACATCTTGTTTCTCTGAGCTCCCACAGGTCTCTGATACTCTTAATAAAATATACTGATACTTTTTTTAGAGCACTTATCACTTTTACTTTCTACTATAGTTGAGTACTTTCTTGGTAACCTTGTTGAGAATAAGGAATAATTGTTTTTCTGTTAAGGGACAAGTGTATTCTCCGAGAGCTTCCATAGCTGTCAATTATAGCATCTGAAAGAATTGCAAGGCAGCCTTTGCTGACACAGGTGTTGTGGACTGGGAATGAGATAAAATGGAGGCAGAGGGAAGAGAAGAGAGGTCAGACAATGCAAAGGTCTCTCAGTCAGAGAGGTCAAAGAACAGCAACTGTCTCTCAGTCTCCTCGTATCATCCTCTCACAAGAGATCCATTCGACAGATCTAGGTTGGATCTCCAGCAGTCACTGTCAGGTGGCTCCTGTATATTCCAACATTTTTCTATCTCCCAAAGCATTTAGGATAGTGCTTGTACCCAGGAGCTGAATAATAAAGGTTTTTTCTTCCCCCAGCCCCAAACAGAATAGCTCTTCTCTGAGGAAGATGATTCTTTTGTTTTTAACAGAATGCATTCATAGTCACACAATCTTAAGTGCTAGAAAACAATGGAGACATATCTAATCCAATTCTCACACTTTATAAGTAACAAAACTAAAAGGGATTTGTCAGGTGAATGGCAGAACTGATACCACTCCCAGACCCTAACAGGACTTTTCTTTACATCACAGCATGTTGACTTGTGTACTCCGAGTCTACTTTGATATTTTTGCCTTCTTTTGGTTTTTGGTGGTGTAAATTATGTGAAAAATAAATGGTTTTCATATCTAAGTTAACCATTCCCCTGCCTTACCCAACATATGTACTCTACCTACCCTCTGTCTTAAAATCATTAATTCAGATATTCTTCAAAGTTGCAATGAAAGGAATCTATTTTCTTTTAGGAATAAAGGTCAAACTGTGAAAGTAGAAACAAAAGAGCAATGAAGACTAGGTTCACACAGCAACAATTAGATATAAGGCAGTTAGGGAGGGGAAGTAGATTTCTATTCTGTGGTAGGCAGTTTGTATCAAGTAAAACCAAAGGAACAAGAGTAGTGAGAAAATATATTGATAAAGGATCCAAAGGAGATAAATGGGACAATATGTTTCTCTTCTGGTACTAGAGTCTTAGATATAAAACTGAATGAATTCAATTCCTGCAGCAGCAAGTATAGACAACAAAAGTAAATATCCCATGAAATAACAATTATATTATTAGTCAAAGATTTCTATTTGGTATTATGACTCATGGTGTAACAAAGAAAATATTCCTTATAGCTTCAATGACTTATATTCTTGCTAATACTGTACCTTTGCTCCTATCATTTCCTTCTTTCCCTATAACAAGCTAGAAGAGACCTTTGAAATCATGTAATCTAGTACTCTTGGTTTACAGACAAGGAAAACAAGGTCTATATTTTAAAAGCTCATTGTTTTACTAGTGTTTCAAAACTTTTAAACTTCAAAAGGATATGTGGGTCTGTGTATGTAGGAAAAGATCTTTTTAAAATGTGTACATGCTTAATATATATATGAAAATCAAGAAATATATTCTCCATTTCCTATTATGTTTCTTTTAGTTAAGCAATTCTAATCTAATGCCTTAACCCTTCCTCAGAGTCTCTTTCCTCTTCATCATCTTATTCTACTCAATGGGCATTCTTTAATTCAAGTTGTTGAGTTTAATCTAAAGCATTATCCTGGTCTTTTCAGCAAAAAAGTGTTAAGAGAACCAAGGCAAATAAAAAGTGCTGTACTTATTTAACCATGAGAAAATTAGCTGAAAATGAAGTCCTAAGTTCCCCTCAAAAGAGATTCTGATGTGTAATTTTGTTGTACAATGTCTACCACTAAACCATCTAAGGGGCAATACAGATGGAACCAAAGCTCAAGAAAATAGAAACTAAGAATTACTGAGAAAAAAGAGAAAATGGATCAACTACTCACTCATCTCACAGTTCTACAAAAGGAAAACTCGAAATTTCAAGTAGATTAAAACAAGCAAACAAACATGCAAAGTAGTATAGACCAGATGGTGTTAACCTTTTTAATGTCACAGACTTCCTTTTGACAGTCTGATGAAGCCTTAATATAATCCTTTCTTAGAATAATGCACAAGATTACAAAGGAAATCAAATATATTGAAATAGTCATGACTATATAAAAAAAAGACAAAACAACAAAAATCCAAGTTCTTGGACCCCTGAGGTTATGAGACCTGCCTGGCAAAGATAATATAATAGCAAAAAGAGTACCAACTTAGAAGTTAGCAAACTAAAGGTCCGATTCTTCTACTATTGACTAGGTATGTGATTTAAAGCAAATCATTGAGTGTCTGGGGCTCAATTTTCTCAACAGAGGCTGGATGACTTCTAAATTGCTAACAATTTGATTATTACTCAGATTCATTTTTCTCATTTGTAAAAACTAGAAAATATACTTGCGCTAGTAACCTCATTAAAGATTAAAAAAAAAAAAAGACTACATAATTATTGAAAAAATATAAAAGTAGTGACACAAAATATTGTAAAGGAAAAAGTGAAATGAGGAAAAGAAGGTAAATGAAATATGTTCCTTCCCAGGTTTTAGACATAAAGCTACACAATGAAGTTGATTCAGAGCAACAATAATTTAGGGCTAAAGATGGCTATAGAAAAGCAGCACTTAAAGGAAGTGTTTAAATTAATTCAGTTTTAAAACAGGACAATTTGAAGTGAGGGGATATTTTATTATAAAAGTAATAGAAGAAATGAGAATTACTATTTAAAATTTGTAAGAATCAAATGGTGGTGAGGTTCTACAATAGCTATTTCAACACATTGACAAAAAGATGTTTTTGTAGCTAGAGAACAGGAGTACTAACTAAAGGAAGATCAGAGATATTCATGAGGTGAGACCTGAAGAAATTTTATGCAAAGAGATAAAGGTTCAAACTAGTTAAATTTAAGGCAAGAAACTTTTAGAGAAGCTAAGATCTCTTTTTCTGAAATGGCTAAAGTTCATCTCCACTGCTTTTAATTCAACAAGTACTTTTAATGTCTATGTACCACCCAGATACATAGAGATACTGAGAAATAGTCCTGCCCTCTAAGAAAAATCAGGAAATCTATTCAAAAATTAAACAAAGATAATGGATGAAGTCTACAAATATTAAAGGAAAATTGGTTCTTTGTGCATTCAGACACTGCCATTAGAAAAACATGAATTGTGAGGTCTTTAGGCTATCAAAGATTAAAAAATTAGAGCTGGGAAGGGTTTTCTTAAATAAAAGACTGAAATGAATAAAGAACATTTCTAAAGAATAACCTTAGTTTATTCAGTGACTCAATTAACAAACACCTCAATTAATTCTCTGATTTCAGCCACTATGGCCATTAAAAATCCTAAACTCTAATTCCTTCCTAAATGATAGTACTGACCCTCCAAATTTGCTTCTCAAAGAGGGAAATCTTCTGGTTGATTTTGGGATTTATACATTAATACTATCAAACAAACATAAAATCACTGGACACTGGGAATTCTGGTGACAAATTTTCAGCACAGACAAAAATGAAAATTCATATGAATATGGTTTACTTGACAACTTTTTCCTATCATCTATTCTTAATCTCTATTCACTAATGAATAAAGGCTGGTAAGCAATGACAAATAATCAGGATGAGTTGACTATAACTACACAGATGACTAATACTTACATGAAAAACTGCGAACCATTAGTATCCTTTCCTCTATTGGCCATTGACAATAGAAATTCTTTGTTGTGTTTAACAGCAAAACTCTCATCTAAAGAAGCAAAGTTTTCAATCAATGATTAAGCATTTGCACATATAACATATACATACATACATATAAAAAACTTCCTGAAAAAAAATCTTTTTTTTTTTTTTAATCTAGAAAGGACATTTTTTTCTCAATGGTATTTTATTCAAAAATCTTACAAAATGAACGTTGAAAACTATACATGCAAAGATAGTTTTCAACAATCAACAAACATTTTTGTAAGACTTTTAGTTCCAAATATTTTCTCCCTCCCTCCTTACTCCCCCCCTCCCCAAGACAATAAGCTATCACAATATAGGTTATACATGTAGAATACTTTTAAACATATTTCCACATTTGTTCTAACTAATTCTTTATGCTGATAAAGGCACATTTTAGGAAATATAAGTTTGGAAATTGAATCGAAAATTTGCAATTTTTTTTCTATCAATAGACAATAACTAAAACATTTGTATATCAACTGTGTCTTCCCTCTTTATTATCTTGATTCAATTCTTAGAGCCAATTCAATTTTATCTTCACTGTGTTCAATTTTTTAATCTGCTGACTATTTGTCCAAGCCCAATCCTGGGTGCCCACAATTGGCTTCTTCTATCCCTTCTCATATATTGCTGACCAGAGCAGGAGGAAAATTGTCCAATGGTATGGACTTCATGTACTATAAATTCATATTGTCCAGCCTCAATTAGGCCCTGATTGCAATAACATAGTGTTTCTATCCTGAGCTTTGATGCTATATTGCTAAATGCTTACTGAAAATGGCAAACTGAATATTCCAGAGATATTTCACAAACTCAGTATATCCAAAACAAAAATGACCTTTCTCTTAAGAATTTACTTCTCTTCAAATCTTCCCCATTTCTAAGGAAGCTATGGTCATACTTCAGGAATACAGGCTTCCTGGCCTATCCTCAACATGTTCCCCTTGATACTACATATCCAATCAGTTGTTAAATATAGTCAGATATACTTCCTAAATAGCTCTTCCATCCAATCTCTTCCTTTTCCTTACTCCTACAAGTCCTTATTTACCTCTAACTTAGGATACTTTAATAGCTTACATTGAGTTTCTTACCTCAAGTAACTTTCAACATTCATTCTCTTCTCTGGTCCTAATTCCACATTGCTACCAAATTTGACTTTTCTTTAAATATGAGTATGACTACCTCACTCTCCTACTCTGTCAATTCCAGTGGCTCTTTACTATCTTCAAGATTCATACCAGCCTTCTCTTGATTCCTCATAAATTTTTTTCCTTCTCTGTGCCTTTGCAATAATTGTCCTCCATGCCTAGAATAAACATTCCTCACCCTGTCTCAAAGAATCCCTTTTTTCTTTCAAAATACTACTCAAACAATATGTTCTCTAACAGAACTCTTTACTGATGCCTCCAACTGTTAGTGATCTTCCTTTTGAACGATATTTGAACTATATTATATTTAACTACTTTGAATTAATTTGTATTTATTCTCTTTATATTTATTATAAATACTGAGTAGGGATTAGTCATTTCATTCATGATATCACAGAATTCTAGCACAGTACATGGTAAAATATAGATGTTTAATAAAGATGTTAAATAACTTGAGAACTGGTTGCTATAGAATACCAAAAATCCAAATAATCAATTCTCCCCTTGCCCTAATACGTAATAAAGAGCTTTCTATATATGATGATAACCAAACATATTTTTCCTTAATTTAAGCAAAGAAATATGCAATTGTAAGTACATTAAAGAAAAACAAGAGGCACAATAATCAGATATGGGGGTTCTTAGCTATTTTTACAATCACACCCTTTTGGCATACTTGTGAAGTCAATGAATCCTTTCTCAAAAGAATGTAAATGCATGAAATACACAGAAGTACAAAGAAACTAATTAAGAATTCCTGACCTAGAAGATAGAAATCTAGTCTCAGAGTGAGAAAATCTGGACTTAAACTCTGCTTCTTACACATATTAGCTCTATGATCCTTTGTAAGACACTTCAAATCTCACTTCCTCAAGCAACTCTCCAAGACTATAAATTGCAAAGAAGCTGCTCATTTGCAGTGATAAAATTTCAATTATAGGTCTGGATTAAAAAAAAAAAAAAAAAAAAAAGATAAAAATATCTGCCCAATTAGACCTTCATATGGTACTAAATACAGGGACTACCTCTCAACTCTACACAATTTTTAAAGGAATTCTTTGATCTAAAGAACAGTATCTACTTTTCTGATAGGACTTCATACATCAAAATTTTGTAATTAAGTGGTAATGCTAGAAATCACTCTGCTGTATCTCAGCTTTTTCCTTTATCTGAACTTTTAATTACTTCTTAGAATTCCACAACTATTGTTCAAAATTACAAAGTTATTTTTTCCCCTTAGGATACATATCAATAAATCAATAAAGATGTATTTAAGTGCCATGCATTGTGCTAAAGATGTATATAAAGAAGTTTATATAGTTTAATTAATGATGACTGCTCAGTAATAAGGATAATTTGAAATAAAGTTTAAATCCAAAATTAAAAAGCATAACAAATGAGAAAGGTAGAAAAACACTTTTCATATTAGTAAAATTATACAGAAAATGGGGATTCAAACAATCTAGCCTCTGGTTCAAGGCTACATGGCCATCATTCTTAATGATCCACAGAAACTGTATAGTTTTTTATTTAGAGGGCCATATAAAACATATTAATATATCTTTTTGAAAATAAGATTTAAATAGCAACAATACAAGTAGATTGGTGGCATAATTAAAACATATCAATCTGCGTTTTAAGACTGATTTTGGTCAACTCAAATTTCATAAAGCAGGGCTTTTAACTTTTTTTTGAAGTAAAAATCCAATTTTAGATGATTAAAAAGTCACTTTTCAACTCAACACATAAAACATGGCTAATATTGAAATGCTTTACATGATTTCACGTGTACAAGGGGGAAAGCATATTGCTTGTCTTTTCAATGTTTAGGGAAGGGACTAGAGAGAGAAAAAAAATTGAAATACAAAATAAAATATAAATAGGTTATTGAATAAATCTTTACGATCAAGTTAGCCAATGATCTTTTGTAGTTAGCTTGGAAAAATACTGCTTAATAAACTGACTAAATCATATATTGATATTTGTAACTCTTTAAGAATAGTTTGGAATAAACCAATAAAGAAAATTTGATTTGATGATAAAGATGCTGTTTTAAAATTTAAATAAAAAAAAATTCAATAAACCAATATATTACAGAAAGATTAACATTTGGACTGTATCTTAAAGGTTTCAAAAGTTTGAGGGACTAAACATTATATAAGAGTAAATAGTAAACCCATTTAAAGTTTTATGTTTATGTGAACATAAATGCAGTGGAAACTAGTGATTAACATTTACAAGTACTTCTGGAAAGCAATTTGAACACTGGTAGTCCCAGAAATCCTGAACTTGATTTTCGATGTATTTTTTCCCAATGACAAAAATCATATATTATTGAAAGTGACCATGTATTTTCTTTGTATTTCCAAGTATCCTGAAAAACAATTCTATATATAGTTCTCTTCTGATAAATTTAAATGATTTCCAATCAACAGGAATTATTTACCTTCAAAAAATCCTCCATAAATGGATTCCCCACCTCGACCATTTCCTAGGAACAGAAACACATAAAGCATTTATATGTGAATATAAATTTTTAAAAGAGCACAGCAACTCCAAGATTTTCAATTTAGTGAAACATATTCTTAAAAAACCAAAATAGAGAAAAGTAAACAGTTCCATAAAAGTTTTACACTGTATCCTCATTATGACATGGAAATGCTGCTAGAATTTTGAAGGTTATATGAGCAAATTGATCTTGAGCGGACCACTAATGACTTAAACACAAATTGCTACTAATTTTGGTGGGAAAAAAAAAAATTTTTTTTTAATACAAGCTATTCTCTTATATGTGACTAATTACTGATGTAGTTACCACTAGTACACAGTGTTCATCCACCCACCATTAAAAAAATACATGTAGGGGCAACTAGGTGGTGCAGTGGATAAGAGCACCAACCCTGAAGTCAGGAGGACTCGAGTTCAAATGTGCTCAGACACTTAACACTTCCTAGCTGTGCGACCCTGGGCAAGTCACTAAACCTCAATTGCCTCAGCCAAAAAAAAAAAAAAAAACAAATAAAAAGGAAACAGAGAAAAATATACCCTTATTCAACAAATAATGTGCATATAATTAATACATTTTCACCTGATTCACCTACCTTCACTGAAGTCACCACCTTGAACCATAAAATCCTTTACAACTCTGTGAAAAAGACAACTTTTATAATGTAATGGCTTCTGAGTAGATTTTCCTGTACCTTTTTCACCTAAGGGGGGTTGGGGAGGGAGAAAGAGAAAGGAAATTTTATTAAGAACAGAGAATACAAAGATTCAACATCTTCTGCTTACTCCTCAATCCTCTGAAAAGAGTTCTTAGGATCAGAATAATGAATAATATGATTTTTTAGTTTTGATTGGGTGTTCTCAGATTTTCAAAAATGCTATAAGAGACAGGAAAAATACAGGTAAAAATTTCATTACAGCAAATGCAATCACAAAGTTGTTTTTTTTTCCTGAATCTGCTGTAACTCAACTTGAATAAGATAAATTCTTCTTCATAATAAATAATTCTATATAACAACCTTTTCTTCTCTTTGTTCCCTTCTATTTAATAGTTACTCTATAATGAAAATATCTGATTTTATTTTAACACATGTACTATAGGAAGGAGATAGACAAAAAAAGAACATTTTTATAAAAAACAGAATTTATCTCAGATGAAACCTTAAAAACCCTTTATTCTCAATTCCCCCCCCTTACATAAAGAAGCAGACCCAGAGAAATAAAGTGATTTGTCTAAGATAACAAAGATGAGTCATGTTTTGTGAATTTCAACCTATGATTCTCTATTTTGCTTTCATTTTAATTTTCATTTCCATCACCACTAGATAAAATCCACATAAACTTCCAAATTATCAATATCAACAAAACTGAAAATCCCATAATATCTGAAAATGTGAAGGAAAAAAAAAGTGAAGTTAAAGTAATTTATAATTTAATTCACTAAAATTCTTTAAAAATATGTTTTCTAATCACTTGTATATTTTTAAAAAAATCTACCACTACACCTTTAGGTTTCCATATAGGGCCAGCTACCTGGTACAGTGGATAGAACACCAGTCCTGGAGTCAGAGGGACCTGAGTTAAAATCTGACAACAGACACTCAATCCTTCTACTAGGTGTGTGACCCTAGATAATACTACTTTTAATCAATTTCCAACATTAATGCACTATTCAAGTAGTCTAATATTTAGTTCTTCAATTGAACAAAATATTATTAACTGTTTTTTAAAGATAACATCATAATTGCTTTTAAACCCAGGACTTGCAAAAGTAAATGATCAACCTTTTTTTTTTAATCTTCCCTCAAGATTAAAAAAACAAAAAAAAAACAAACAAAAACAGATTTAAGCAATTATGAATTATATTTGAATTAAGAAAAAGCATGATATTTTTTGGTTTGAAAATTATTACACTCTCTCAATGTGTGACTTATTTATCTCCTTTTCTATAGCATTAGACGCATCACAAACTTCAGATATACCTTATGCTTTGTCCCTTAGTGATATCATTAGTTCTCATAGGCTTAATTATCATGATAATTCATATTTTTTAGCCTATATAACCAACCTCCTATTGGAATTCCATAGGCATCTCAGAACTCATCATGTCTAAAATAAAAACTCCTTCCTCACAATTATCTCTTCTAAATTGCCCTATTTCTGTCAAGAATGGCATTCATTCAACTTCACATCCTTAGTCTTGTTCTACTTCTCACTGTTTTCCTTACTGTCCTCTTATCCCTATATCCAATAAACTGCCCAAGCTTGTTGATTCTATCTCTACAACATAAACAAATCTGTCTTCTCTCTGCTTACAAAAACAATAACTGTTCAGGCCCTCATCATGTCCCCATCAATGCATTAGTCTCCCAATTGGTCTCTTTATCCCAAGCTTATCGCAATTTTACATCTTTCAGCTGGCTATCAAAGTAATTTTCCTAAAGCAAAGATTTAACCGTCACTCTCTTACTACAAAAAAATTCCAGTGACTTAGAAATCATACATTAGTCACTCAGCTCAATCAGAACTTTCTAAATGAAACTTTTCCTGATTCTTCCTCACCCCTAAGTGTTAATGACTCCTAACCAATAATCACGATATCTTATATGTTGTGTCTTTAGAAAGTATTTAAGCTCCCTGATATAGCAGGGATTGTTTTATTTTTGTTTTTATATCATGGACTATTTGGGACTGTGCTTAATGCACTGTTAAGTGCTGACTGAATAATCGATATTGGTTTTAGACTATGGGACCTTTCTCTTTCCAATAAGGAAGTGATTCAGGGCAATTCCAATAGACTTGTGATGAAGAAAGCCATTTGCACCCAGAGAGAGGACTATGGAGACTGAATGTGGATCACAACATAGCATTTTCATTTTTTTGCTATTATTGTTTGCTTGTGTGCTTGCTTGTTTTTTTTCCCCCCTTTTTTGACCTGATTTTTCTTATGCATTTGAAATGTGGAAATGCTCAATGATGGACAGAAATAACTACACCCAGAGAAGGAACACTGGGAAGTGAATGTAAATTGTTAGCACTACTGTCTATCTACCCAGGTTACTTATACCTTCGGAATCTAATCCTTAATGTGCAACAAGAAAATGGTACTTACACACATATATTGTATCTAGGTTATATTGTAACATATGTAAAATGTATGGGATTGCCTGTCACCAAGGGGAGGGAGTAGAGGGAGGGAGGGGATAATTTGGAAAAATGAATACAAGGGATAATATTATTAAAAAAAAAAAAAAAAAAAAAAACCCTACAAAATAAATAAATAAATAAATACATATATACATACATAAATAAATGAATAAATGTGGAAATATGTTTAGAAGAATTGCACATTTAACCTATATTGGATTGCTTGTTGTCTAGGAGAGGGGCAAGGAGGGGAAAGAAGAAGAAAAATTTGGAACACAAGATTTACTTTCCGATTCTTCAATTATATTTCAAACATATTTCCTGAAAGATGAATTGTCAAGCTACGAATCTGATATACTGGAATAAGAAATACTCAAACAGCAAAAAATAGTCACTATAAAATTTGACTTCATAGAGCAGGAAAAAAATATCTACAAACCTGTACAAAGACACCGGAAATTCTCACATGTTTTGGGACAAACATCAGAAAATAATTCAAAGACAACTCTTCCAGCTGAAAAAGAGAACATGTAATTTAAAATAGGGGCAGCTAGACTGAAATAAGCAGGACCAGGAGATCATTATATACTTCAACAACAACACTACAAGATGATCAATTCTGATGGACGTGGGTCTTTTCAACAATGAGATGAACCAAATCAGTTCCAATAGAGCAGTAATGAATTGAACCAGTTACCCCCAGAGAAAGAACTCTGGGAGATGACTATGAACCACTACATAGAATTCCCAATCCCTCTATTTTTGTCTGCCTGCATTTTTGATTTTCTTCACAGGCTAATTGTACACTACTTCAAATTCCAATTCTTTCTGTACAACAAAATAACTGTATGGACATGTATACATATATTGTATTTAACTTATTTAACATGTATTGGTCAACTGCCACTTGGGGAAGGGGGTGATGGGAAAAAGGGGAAAAGTTGGAACAAAAGGTTTTTAAACTGTCAATACTGAAAAATTACCCACGCATCTATCTTGCAAATCTAAAGCTATTAAAAAAATTAAAATAAAGGTAATGAAGACCTAAAAAAAAAAAAAATTATATTTGACACAGAGAAAAAGAAATATAAAAGTCTGATCTTTTTCTTAGATATTTGACAGAACACTACAAATTATGTAAATGAAGAGAAATCAACCTTCTCTTTGTCTAAAGTTTGTGTCTTTAAACTAAATTTTATGGAATCCCAGTGTGTTCCATAAACAACTTTGAAATTTTTCTTGAGCAGGAGTTGTCATGACAAAAATATTTAATTTGCTTCTTTGGCTCTAAGCCTTGAAGAAATGTTAAAGAAACTTTCAGGTTAGGTCATGCAAAACAACAATAGTTGATTCCATAACTTCAAATAATAGCATAATGAACAGAGTGACAGAATTTTAAAGTTAGAAGGAATCTTACAAGTTATCTTTCCATTAAAAAAAAGTAAATTGAAAATCAAGAATTATGTGACTTGTCCAAGGTCAAACAACTGATATGTAATAAAACTGAGACAGTGAAATTTAAGAAAAGTTTATTAAGTCTTTTGAGTTATAAAAATAAAATAAAATAAGGGCAGCTAGACAGTGCAGTAAATAAGAGTGGTGGGTCTGTAGTCAGAAAAATCCAACTTTCTGAGTTCAAATATGGCCTCAGACAATTATGAGCTATGTGACTCTGGGCAAGTCATTTAACCCAGTTTGCCTCAGTTTCCTCTTCTGTAAAGGGAAAATGGACAAGGAAATGGCAAACACCCTAGTTTCTCTGCCAAGAAAACTACAAGTGGGAGTCATGAAAAGTCAGACATGACTGAAAATGAGCAAATAACATAGTTTTGTACATTATTTAAATACATAAGTTAAAGATTGACCGGATGAGTTTATCAGTACAGGAAGGTCCTAGATTAATTAGCAAGCTCCTTCTACCAAAATAGGTCGGTTTTTTTGTTTGCACATATATATATATCCCAAAAATCAACCAGAAGATTCTATATTTCTATCTTTAAGAAGCAAATTTATAGAAGGGATTAGAGTTTAGGATTTTTAATGTCCATAATGACAGAATCAGAAAGTTGAATGAGGTGTTTGTTAACTGAGTCACTAAATAAGCTGAATTTTCTTTATTCATTTCAGAATTTTATTCAAGAATACTCTTCCCAATTCTAATTTTTAATCTTTGATATTTTCTTACCAGGTAGATTGTTTATGGCTATGTCAAAAAAACATCGAGGACGTTGGACCTTTATTCCCATGGTTTCAAATACTTCCAAACTACATTCAAAATACAGGTTTAAATAAACCTGTATTTAACCAGCAAAAATGTGTCAGCAACTTCTGTAGAAAAATTCTGGGGGGACAAACAGAATACAGAGAAAATTTGAGGTAGTATTTACTTTAAAATGTTTTTCTGAAATGTAACAAGTTATTAGTTTACATACTTCAGGGCTTCAAATAAATCTGTGATCTTAAAATAGGGGAACATGATACATTTTTTCCTCTTATATATTAGGAATTCTAGTTGATTTATTGAAACCCCTCAGTCCTGAACAGAATTTTAAACATATGTTCTTAATATATGTTTGAAGAAGTTACTGAATTGAAGTGTTATTAAGAAAATTCAACATATAAATATATACAACTTTTACTATAGTAGTGCTCTCATGCCTCCTCACAGTATAAAAATAATCCTGGGTTCTACAAGGATATAGAAGAATATAAAGGATCTCACAGGTATCAAGTTGGAAATGTCTTTGAGAGCAATATAGACCATATATTCCTTCAGTTTTCCAAAGACTAGCTAAATTCAGCAAAACTCTTCACTACACTGAATGCCAAGTAACAAATATTATGACCAACAACAATGCTAAGTTTTGATGACTACAATCTGCACTGGTGAAAGGAGTATTCATCTGGATACAATGACAGATCCTGGAAGATATGTACCTTAATCATCTGATCCATGATGATTCCAATTTTGTAAATGGAAAACTAAATTGTAACCCTAATTAGTAAAGTTCAATTTATGTTCTAAACATGTTAAACTTAACAAATGGATTAACAAAAAAAAAAAAATTAAACTTACCTTAAACAAAGAAGAAAAAAAATCAAGGACAACTGATCAAGTGATCCAATTCTACTTTTATCTAGAAAAAAATAAGAAAGGTAGGATTACTTGATAATAGATTGTGTGTATGTGTGTGTGTGTAAAATCCATCCATCATAAGAATGCCCAAAATACTTCAAAATGGAGTCCACTGAGCATGCATTGCTATGTTTTTGTTTTTTTGTATTTAAATATTGGATATTCAAAAACTGAAAATATAAACAAGGATCTTTCATTTCAGTGAACAGCAATAATATTGTGTTCTTATAGGTTATTTCCATGCCTTAACTGGAAGCTCATATTTATAATGCTCTATTGAAGTAGGCACAAATTCTATGAAATAATAAATTCACAATTCAGTTGGCAAAAAAAAAAAAAAAAAAAAAAAAAAAAAATCTGACAAAAGATGTCATTTGGTCTAATTTTACTCTGACCCATCACTGTAGGATATGTGAGTAACCTTCAGTTCTCAAAGATTATGCCAGCAGAAAACAATAGGTCCTACAAAGCTAAAAATGTTTTGAGTATGGGTCTAAATTGTTTTTTGCTACCTGATCATAAGTGAGCTAAGTTTACAGTGAGTTAATAGATAATAACTTTTTCAGGCACAGTAATTATTAAAGCTCATATGCACTAGAAAAAAGCAACAATTATATACATCTATGAAATTAGAGATCCTAGAAGTATTAATGTCTTTTTTAATAAAGTATATATATGATACACCAAATATCTATATAACATGAAGTATTTCTAAGAGAACTTGTGCTTGTTATCCAAGTGCTTGCTTTTCACTTTTTCACTTTCATAGTACATAGTGACTATAAATACTCACTAACAGCAAGGCCAAAAAATGACATAACTAATTGTTTAAGGCAAAGACAATGTGTAAAATGCTTAATTTTTTTTTTTGAAACACATAAAATGCAAACTGGTAGTTCAGAAAGTAACTAAGGGTGCTTGTCTCTTGGTTACCAAGAATAATCCCAGATTTCCATATAGAACTGTTGCCCCAACTATCAACTGACTTGAAACAATCTTTTAAAAGGCATTAAGCAGCTGGGGAAGAGAAGAAAAAAAAAAAAAAAAAAGTAGAATGGAGAGTAGGACTATGTCTATTACAAATAACCAACACTGTGAAAGATAAGTTAAACTGCATTAAGTCTATCTTTTAATCAAGAGTACTTACAGAAGGCTAAAGATAAACAAGAATTACACATATTCGGGCACCAAATATTTTTTAATGTCAAAAAAGTGTTTAAAAAGATAGCTCACTGTTTACAGGGCAACTGGAAGGATGTATTTACAAATAAATGTCTTGTTTAAAAAAAAAAAAAAGGCATCATGAGAAATGAAAAATTTAAAGGACAAAAAATCCATTCTATATATCTAAATAGAACGTTTTTCCAGATAACTTGCAGCAGATTTGAATTTTTAACAAGGTTTACAGCCAATATAATACTGTATAGTCCCTCAAAATTTTTATCAGATTCAAGCTACAAATAAATCTATTGTTTCTCTGTTAAAAGTACATACCTCCAAAACATGCCCAATAAGAACAAATTGGGAACAAGGTGAATATACACAGAATCAAATTCTGTTTTCCCCCTCCCCCCAGCAACTGGGGTTAAGTGATTTAGCCAGGGTCATATAGCTAACTAGCAGGTGTTAAATTAGTGTTAATCTGGACCAAATTTGAACTCAGGTCCTCCTGATTCTGCTGAGCTCTCCCCCTCCCCACATCAATTCTGGGGGAGCTCAACACACAATAGTTTGTGACCAGAAAATTCCTGGCTCTGGGATTCTCAAAATAAGCTATTTCATATTACATAAAATTTTACTTATAGGATCTAGAAATCAAAGCACCCATCATCTGCAATTTTAGTCCTTTTATCTCAAAATTATTTTCAAAAAAAAAAAAAAATAATAAATTTTTTTCAGTTTTATTTTTCCACACCCAGTGTTTCCATGCTTTGTAAATGTGTTAGAACATGAACTAATGTTTATTAACAGATGGCTTTCCTATTACAGCTATTCTTGCTTTCCTCCCTCTTAATTTCCATACCTATTTCATACCTACTTGATTATATATTATCTTTCAAAAAGAACTGGGCAGGTTTTGGCTTAAAAGTTAGAGAATGGGAATTGGGTTTATACATAGTTTTCAGAGAAAAAAGCATAGAGGAAAATATTATTTAAGGGAACATGAACTTACTTTTTTAATTAGGGAGTGGGAGCTGGAGATTAACTGGACCTTTCTCATTTCTCCTCTCCACCTCCTTCCACCTGTAATTACTATATCAAGTTTTTCCTAAAGTAACATTATCAAAATATTTTCTTTAACATGAAATAGATAAACAAGATTTTTTTCACAACTACTATGCAAAAAATGGTTTCTAATGCCTCCAAGAAAAATGTTGGCCCTGATCTTCTACAAATAAGAACAAGTCTACCTTTTCAATCTTATCTTCAACTATTCTAGCCATATTTATGCCATGTGTTTCCATGCTCTTCTTCCCTTTTGTCCATGGTACTGAGCATCTCTCATATATAAATCCATGGCAGTCACTTTGGGTCTCTAATTCCTCATTTGCAAAATGGAGTAGCTTAGATGAGAGGTTGTGGTTCCTTCTAGCTCTAAATTTGTGATCCTATAATCCTTAATATTGATATAGAAAAGAATCGCCCTTTTTTCCACTAGGAAGCTTGGAGTCATTAAAGACACTATAATTTGGTGCCTCTTCAATTCTCTACCCAGGTGGCTGTCCACCTGTAAAATATGTTCAATAAATATAGAATGAAGGGGGCAACTATAGATAACATAGTGGATAGAGCACTGGCCCTATAGTCAGGAGTATCCGAGTTCAAATCCAGCCTCAGACAGTTAACTCTAGCTATGTGACCCTAGGTTTAACTTAACTCCAAGTGCCTCACAAAACATAAAAAAAAAAAGATAGACATATCCACACATAAATGCAAATCATAAATTGGATAATTAGCACTCTTTATTCACTTGGTTTTAATGGTATTGATAAAATAAACTTTTAGTAAAAATCTTACTTAGGAGCCCTGGAAACATTCTGAAAAACAATGGTATCCAGAAACAAAAGCAGCTGGAGAACCTCATCATCAATAAGGAATCACTCTTTCATCTGTATTCAGCCTTCAACATCCTCCAATAAACATCTTTGATCAGAATATTATTTTCCTATTGATGTTAATAACTACTGGGCTGAACAAAGTTATGTTTTTACATTTTTCAATCAACTATTAAGTACCTATCATGCTAAGTATGAAATTAATAAACACTATAAATAAAACAACCCAAATTTCCAAGAAGCTTACATTCTAATGAAGAAGACATAAAAAAGTATTCAGAAAAGAGAAGCAAATAAATACAAACTAGTTTGGGAAGGAAGGGCACTAGTAATTGGAAGTGATCAGCAAAGCTTTCATTGAAATTTGGTAAGGTCATAATAAAAACATAGAGATGAAGGCTTAGAACAGAAAAGTCTTGGGATACACTTGGGATGCCATGGGTGGCATAATCTGAATAATCAACCAGGAAAGTAAAGTGAGGAGAACCCCAAAAGGAAGAGACAGAACTTGAAGGAAGTAGTGTCATGAAAACCTAGGGAGTTAAAAATATGTGGAGAAGATGGTCAACCAGTTTGAACTGCAGCAGAATTAAGTTAAGAAGGATAACCAATTGAGAAAAGATGGTCAGATTTGGTAAGTAAAAGATAGTTGGTAATTTTGGAAAAAGTAGTTTCAGTTAAGTGATGAGGTCAAAACCCAGGTTGCAAAAGATTGATGAAAGAAAAAGTAGAAGTAGCTTGAACAGATAGTTTTTCCAAGCAGTTTTGACAAAGAAATATAGGAAGGACACCGCTAGAAAGTATAAATCAGGGGTCCTCAAACTACAGCCCATGGGCCAGATGTGGCCTGCTGAGGACAGTTATGTGGCCCGCCGGGTTATGAGAAAATCAGATCAGAAGTGACATTGGACCTAAACTCGTGTTAGCAACGTACATTTCTGGCACTGGGCTGAAGTGGTAGAGAAAGAATGTGAGGTGATACTGATGTGAGGTGAGTTCCCAGGCCAGGGTGTATGATGTGAGGAAGGGAGAGAGATGCAGAAGATGGAGAACTGACTGCCGCCAGCCTTATAAAGTAATAGAAGCCACCACAACAGACAGGAGCAAGGGATGTACAGTGCATGCTGCGCATGTCACGGCTGCTGCAGGGGGAATATATGGGCTGTGTCTGGTGCGCGGGTATAGTAACAGTTAGTACTACAAGTCCCAGCTTGACTATATCATTGTCATTATGCTGTAATGACAATGTAACAGCTTCCTCTCTAGCACATGTTGCAGTACTGATTGCTATTGTTGCCCAGAGTGAAGCTCCTGGTACCAGGCCATGGGCCTGTATCCAGTGACCTCATGTCTGGCTGTTGTGGTCATCAGTTTTATCATTGTGTGTATGTTCTGTAGTTTCATAAAGAGATGGAATATTGCTAACATATGTCATCACCTTATAATCACTGGGGGTCTGGCCTTAGTGCCCCCCCTTATCCTGAGTATGAGGGGGTGCAGAGCTGGTATACTGCTTCATCCCCCTCCAGATTCTTAAGGTCCCCATACACCTGTGCAGCTTCAAGTCACATGATGACCTCTCTCAGAAGCCTCAATGTACTATTTGTCACTGAAGCTCATTCTGCACATACAATATATCACGCAGTTATATACATATATGCATAGTCTTGCCTGAGATTATGATAAATTACGAGTGCAGCACATATGATCATGCAGCGCTGGATCATGAGAACTGATCCCAGGATTCAGTGGAAGTCAGGGCATTTGGGAGAGCCACCTGAGCGGTGACTTGTGTGCAGTGAAGGTCTGAAGCAGGAGAGAGAGTGCGGGAAATGGAGGCATCACAGCGCAGAGGCAGCTTGGAGGAAGTTGGGCATTGCAGTCTCTGTGTGGGCAAAGTTATTGCTGGTATATTGTTTTTGTAGCACTGTGTGTGTGCGTGTGTATATATACACACACACACACACACAACACACACACACACACACACACACACACACACATATATA
This sequence comes from Sminthopsis crassicaudata, assembly GCF_048593235.1. NCBI lineage: Eukaryota > Metazoa > Chordata > Mammalia > Dasyuromorphia > Dasyuridae > Sminthopsis > Sminthopsis crassicaudata. Next base: position 443,416,769 of record NC_133619.1, read on the forward strand.
CACATACATACAGAGAGAGAGAGAGAGAGAGATATTTTACTAATAGCAATTTGGAATCCCTTAGAAATAATGATGTGAAGAAAAAGAAAAATTGACTTGAAGTGTAAGATATTCAAAGAACAGTAGACTTATGATTACTTTTTCATGCAGTACAAGGAAAGAGCTGTATGTCTGATAGGCCAGAATATAGTGTCTGTGTTCAAAGAATATAATTTGCATCGACACTATGAAACTCAACATAAAGATAAATGATTGTTTGGTTGGAGAAGTGAAAAAAGATAAAAAAATTAAAACAGAAAAATACACTGACAATTCAGCAAAATATTTTTGTGAAGCAGAAGCAGCTAAATATTTCATCACTTCAGGCAAGTTTTCAAGTTGCCAAGTTAATAGCACACACTGGCAGACCATTCATGGAGGGAGAATTTGTTAAAGAATGCCTTCTTTCTGTTGCCAAAGAGATGTGTCCAGAGAAGGCCGATTTATTTAGTACAGTGAGTCTTTCAGGACCTACAATTGCACAGAGGATTGAAGAAATGGGGGACAATCTGCATCAGCATTTGCAAAACTCCACAAAAAAAATTTCATATTTTTCCTTGGCACTCGACAAAAGCAATGATGTTTACGATTCTGCATAACTTCTAATTTTTATTCGTGGGACGAATGATTATTTTGAAGTCATAGAAAAGCTTGCTGCACTGTAAAGCATCAAAGGAACAACTACAGGAGAGGATATCTATGAAAAGGTTTGCCAAACTATGAATGGTTTAGAGCTGAACTGGGCTAAACTAGCCAGCATGACAACTGATGGTCCCCCTAGCATAGTGGGGTCTAAGTAAGGAGTAATTGCTCGCATTAACCAAGAGATGGACAAACATAACCATTCTCATCCAACAGCCATACACTGCCTCATCCACCAACAAGCGCTATATAGTAAATCACTGAAGTGGACTCTGTCCATCTGGAGATGGACTTCATTAGAGCTAATGCAATAAATGACAGGCCATTTCAGGAATTTCTGTCTGAGCTAAATGTTGAGTATGAAGATGTTCTATATCACACAGAAGTCCGTTGGCTGAGTCGAGGGAGAGTTTTGAAATGTTTCTATGACTTACTTCCATAGATTACTACTTTTCTGCTTTCAAAAAACAAAGAAGTACCAGAGCTACTCAACAATTTCAATACGCAACTTCAAGGAAAGGGGAAGCTCATCTGTGATATGCAATCACATGTCAAAGCATTTGAAGTAAAATTAGGCCTCCTCATCAAACAAGTGAAGGAGGAAAACTTCTGCCATCTCCACAACTCAAAATCTGTTAGCTGAAAAACCACTGATTGCATTCCCAAACAAAACATGTGTGGATTCATTGGAAAAATTGCAAAAGGCATTCCAATTTAGACTTAAAGAGCTTCATCTCCATCAGGACATACTGCTTTTCCATAACCCATTTTCTATTGACATTGAAAATGTAGATACAATTTACCAAATGGAACTGGCTGAACTGCAGAACTGTGACTCTCTGAAAGACGCATTCAAGTTAAGCAACCTTCATAATTTCTATGCATCTCTCCCCTCTGAAACATATCCTCATCTCAGGAACCATGCACTCAAAATGGCAACCATCTCTGGCAGCACTTATGTCTGTGAACAGACTTTTTCTAGAATGAAACATTTGAAATCTCCAACCAGATCAAGACTAATGGATGCACACTTGCATCACTTGTTGAGACTAGCAGTGACAAATATGGAAGCAGACACTGCCCATCTCATTAGCCAAAAGCAGCCCCATAGTTTCCATTGAAATACTGGTAAGTTTGTTGATTTAGCTTTACTTCATTTTAAATATTGTATTTGTTCCTTTTGTTTCTTCACATCAAAATAAGATATATGCAGCGTGCATAGGAATTTGTTCATAGTTTTTGTTTTTACTATAGTCTGGCCCTCCAACAGTCTGAGAGACAGTGAACTGGCCCCCTATTTAAAAAGTTTGAGGACCACTGGTATAGAGCATTAAGCTGACTGAGGGAGTGGTAGAGTCAACTGGAGGCGTTTTCAAGCAATATTGGATGATTATTATACAAGTAGAGTAGTTATCTTTTTGGAAATCCATTAGGAACATTTTCTCTACAGAGAATCAAATGGATTTTTGAAGTTCATAAACAAGAAATATGTTGATATCGCTTATCTTTTATATCTTTCACTCAACATTTTGATGTCATTCTCAAATACCTAACTTTCCAGGTCATTATACTGAACCATCTGAATGTCCTGTGGACACTTTAAAACTCAATGAATCCAAAATGAAATTCATTCTTTTCTCCTCCAAGCCATTCCCTCTTCTAAACTTCCTTATTACTGTTGAGGGCATCTGTCATTTTTCTCATTATTCAGGCTCCCAACATATATGCTTCAATACACAGTCACTCTCAACTTCTTCCTGAAACCAATCCATTGTTAAGTCTGTTGATTTTATCTTCTTAATATCTCTCATTTATACCCTTTTCTCTCTCCTGACATTGCCACTATCTTGATGCAGGTCCTCATCACCTTATTCCCAGCTTACTGCTTAAGTTGCTAGTTGGTCTGCCTACCATAAGTCTCTCCCTGTGCCAGTCCATTGTCAAACTCAGATGTGATCTTCCAAATAAAGTGATCTTCCTAAAGCACAAATTTTACTCTCTCACACGTCTACTTAGTAAATGCCAGTGGTTCCTTGTCATCTTCAGGATCAAACAGAAAATCTTGTTTGTTATTCAAAGTCCTTTATAACTAACCATCCCCACAATCCCAACTTTCTAATCTTTTTATACTTTACATCCCAAACTCCATACTTTACAACCTACTGATACTTCCTTGAACAAGACATTCCATATCCAGATCCTGGTATTTTCATTGGCTTTCTCCCATTCCCCTCCTTAACCCTAATCTTCATGTCCAGACTTGAGGAACTATTATAATGAATCCCCATATGACAAGGGGAGCGAGAAGAGGACTGAAATTCCTTCAGAGCTCAAGAAATTTCAACTGTAAGAATTTAAGGAACTAGAAGCCTGAGTTACAGTGACTTAGAATGGGAGAGAGCCAGGGGTAGAGCCAAGCTAGAAGAAAACAAGACAGGGAACTCCATGCCACAGAACCATATTCAGAAAATGTACCAAACCAAATCCTAGTGCGTCAATTAAAAGAAAAAGTCACAATGACTTTTCGATTATGATTCAGCATACAGAGACATACAGAGAGATCTAAGGAAAAAGAAGATGTGATCTGGAGAGGAAAGTAACAAAGAAACATTCGTGTACAGGGAGAAAGGCTGTTTACCAGAGTAAAAGTAGTGCCCAGACTCAGAACACTGTAACCTCATGCAAAAGAGAGGGGAAAAGTGCTAACTAGCAATTTTTGTGCTCATTATTAAATTCTGAGTCAGATCTATAACAGATGAGAAGGGGATCTGTGACTAGAAGTAGCAGTAACAGAAGTGAGCACTGGGCAAATATAGTAAGAGTACAGCAAGTTCAAAAACAAGCAGCAGTCCAGAACTGGCAACAGTTGGTAGACCTCAAGAGTAAGCTAGTACCTCAGCAACAATTTCTAGCTAAATCTAAAAGATACAGAGAAATAACCAGAGCAGAAATCCCAGATTAAAGGAAAACTTATAGTTTTGTCCCTCTAAACTGGCTGTTTCCCAGAAATCTGATAGTCCAGCAATAATCTACTGTTGCTCAGATCCAAACCCAGGCCAGAAATTTGCAGAGCTCAGTCTGGGAGGTCAGTGATCAAACCCATTTAGTAAAGATCCTCAGTCTAATCCATCCCTGAAATACAGAAATCATACAACCCTCAAAACTCCCAAGAAAATAGCCACAGGACCATCAGGGTGCTTTCCTCTGGAAGGTCTAGCCATAACATCATGTTTAAAGTCTGAAAGAATAAGTTAGAAGAATGAACAAAGCAAACTGAAAGAAAAACACAGCACAGGCACAAATTAAAACAAGAATTCCTGCAAGAAACTCCCAAATAGGAGCTTTAAAAATAGCTTTAAAAGTTTTATTAATGCGTACTATGACTCATATGGAAATATATTAAAAGCAGTTATACCATATACAACCCATAACATATTGTTTGCTTTCTTGGGGAGTGGAGAGGTAAGGGAGTGAGGGAAAACAAAACAAAACAAAACAAAACAAAAACTGGAACTTAATTCATACAAAAACAAATGCTAAAAACCATCTTAACATGTAATTGGAAAAATAATACACTATTAGGATAAAATTTTTAAAAATGAGAGTGCTAGAGGAAACTGGAAAAGAAATGAGAACTAAGGACGAAAGAACTTAGAAAGGGAATTAACAACTTGGTATAAAAGACAACAAACTCCCTGAAAACTAGAATGAATTAAAAAAAAAAAAAAAAAGCCAACGATTCCATAAGACTGCAAAAAATATTAAAATCATAAGGCTGGAGAAAAAAAAATGTACCTCACAGTAAAAACTGATGGGAAAGATCAAGGAGGAAAAATAATATGCTGGATTCTATATTTCCCCCACTATGCCTCTTCCCCTCTCCCTTTTCCCCAAGCCTAGACATTCTATTTCAAATCTTAATAGAAAACCGTCTAAATCACTTAGAAGCAGAAGGCAAAGCTGATATAGAAAAAGCTATACCACTCACCTCTGGAAAAAAAAAAAATTCCCAAAAGGAAATTTATAGGAATCAAATATAGCTAACATCCAGGACATTTAACTCACATCCTCCTTGATGGCCCGTTGTCAGCTTTTAGTGAATCACACAGGTTAGAGTTGTTTTTAGTTCAGCAAAAAGTTTGTCCATGTGATGAAGTTAAAATCTTTCACAATGCATTTCCCATTAATGTTTTCATGAAATGCATTCATATTTGGTGGAGTGCTACACTTAATTTCTAAGTTGGATGTATACTGTTCAGTGGTTTGTGAGTAGGAGCAGAGGAAGTAGATGGTGGAAACAATCCAGAGCTAATTTTTAGCAAAAGATTCAAGAGCAGAGAATAACAGTGTGAAGAGCTGAAATGGCTAACTACTTAGTTGGAGTTATAAAGTGATGTAAGGGTAAAAAGCTCCAAGAAAGGAATGTGGGATGGAAAAAATAGATTCCATTTGGAGCATATGTTTAATTATTTAACTTAATTCATTATCTAATGAGAAATCTATGATTAGCAATCATTAAGGTGAATGGGATTAACTCACCTTATAAAATAGAAGAGGTTAACAGAATGGATTAGAAACTAGAATCCAGCAATGTGGTTTACAAGAAACATTTGAAACAGAAATATACTCAAGTGTTTAATTAGGAGCTAGAACAAAGTCTGTTATGTTTTTAGCTAAAGTAAAAAAGGTAGGAGTAACAATCATGCGATAAGAAAAATAATAACCAAATAGATTTAATTAAAATAAATAAATAGGAAAGATTCATTTTTTTTCTTAAAGGTACTGCAGACAAGATATTAATGTCAATATTAAATTTATTTACCAAATAACCTATCATCTAGATTCTTAAATAAAAAGTTAAATAAGTTACAAAGAGTAATAGTAAAATTAAAAACGGTAAGGAACCTTGATTAATCCTTTTTAGACCAAGATAAATCTAAACAACAATAACAACAAAATAAACAAGTAAAGGATCTGAGAATTTTAGAAAAATTAGATGTCTTTAAGCCTCTGAAGAATAGAAAGGAATGATACCTTAACAGAAGCTGAATATATCAGGGTCTAAAAACTTCATAAATGTAGTACAAACCACAATGTAATAAATTATATTCAATTATATTAATTATATAATAAAAAAGGCATTTGAACAAAGCTAAAAATTAAATCAGAAACTAGATAACGCAATCTTAAATAAACTGGTCAAATAACTAATCAGAGAAATATTTTATAATTTCATTATAACTAATAACAATGAGAATGTGAGGCTAAGGAGCACAGAATTTAGTGTTTGATTAATCTGAGATTTCAGCTTTAAGGGCAAGAACTCACTGTTCAGGTAAGAAAATTGAAAAGAAAGCAGAAATTAGGTTTAACCTCTATCTCCCACTATGTACCAAAACAAGCTTTAAATGTGTACATGATTTAGGAGAAGGCTGAAAAGAATAAGCATTTATACAGCAACTACTATGTGCAAGAAATGTATTTATTGAAATATAAACTCCTTTGATCTTCATAACAATCCTGGGGGGGGGTGGTGGTGCCATTTATTATTCTCATTTTAAAGTTGAGGGAAATGAGGCAAACAGAGGGTTAAGTGATTTGCCTAAGGTTATATATACCTAATAAGTATGTAAGGCTGAATCTGAACACAAGCCTTTCAGATTCTGAGCCTAGTGTTCTATTGATTGCACTGCCTCTGGTGAGGCACTGAATTATGGAAGCACTCAAGAAATTATTTACCAGATCCATGCATAGGAGGTAGTTTAATCCATGAACAAAAAAGGAATTGGGAGAATGAGGAGAAACAATGATTAATTTTAATTGTATAAAATTATGTTTGTACACAAGCAAAAACAATTCAGATAAAATTGAAGAGAAGTTGGAAATTGGGGGGGGGGGGAGAGGCTGATACAGGTCTCATTTATAAGATATATAAGGAACTGATTAAAATGTATAATAAAAGCCATTCCCTAATTGACAAATGTTCAAAGGATAAATCTGTGAACTAGTTCAGCTTTGTAGAAAGTAAGTTGAAACTACACAGAAAAAGTTAAACTATTTACCATTTGACCCACTGAAACCAGTACTAGGTCTATATCCTAAAGAGTTCAAAGAAAGATATATACCCCAAAATAATTATAATAAATGTTTTTATGGTGGCCCAAACTAGAAAATGAGGTGATCAAAAAACGTGAAATGACGTAAAATGTTATGGCATATTAATATGACATCATGCTATTAAAAAAAAACGACAGGAAGGCTGCAGAAAAACCTCCTTAGAATTGTATGAACTAATACTAAGAGAAGCGAGGAAAAACAGGAGAATAATTGGAACAATAATATTGTAAAATAAAAACATTTTGAAAGATTTTAATGTCACTAGATAAATTTAAAAATCACTCAATTGTAGAGTTTAAACAGAAATAAGTGTTATATTTTGTCAAAATCTAATTCATTGATAAAATTGTTTTAATTTATATTAACATGGTCTACCATGTTTATAGCCTTTCTTCAGTTAAAACTATACAATATAAATGCAACCTAGGCACAGTATATATAACATTTTATTTTAAAATTTTGTATTATTGTTAGAAGTAATGGTATGTAGTTTTTTTTTTTTTTTTGCTTTGCTTTGTCTCTCCCTGATTTAGGTATTATCAGTATTAATAATTCTTTAATTTTGATAATTATATTTCAAAATAATTGTTTTCCTCTGCCATCCTATGCATTTTTCTTTAAAAAAAAAAAATCATCCTGAAAAGGGGATTATGACACCAAAAGTTTTAAGAACCACCCTTGGCTAGGAAGGTTGTAGAGCTTCTTTAAATTTTTTCCATCCCAATCCATTTTTAGGTGATCTATCTTGAATGTGAGCAAAGATGTTTATGGAAGCATTCCTACATGTATGGTGCAAAGTTCTCATGTTATATGTTCAGGACCAAGGCTACAGTCAAGTCCCAAGATGCAACACAGGCAAACCGTGCCAGCAATGCCTCAGATTCATTTGACTTTGTATTAATTTTCAGTTGCTGTATTTAGAAACCTTTTATTGTTACAAAATTTTTTTGCCACCCTTCACATTCAATTATATGACCCTCCAAACATCGATGAGGTCACAAACCACAATTTAAGAATCTTTGGCCTAGAGTATGAAAGGTTAAAATGATTTGCCCCCCAAGTCACAAAGTCAGTATGAGTCATAAGAACATGAACTTATTTTCCAGGAAGACTTCCTATGCACTATGTCATATGCTGCCTTTCATTCCTTTTTCAATTAATACAAAATAAAAGCTGAAAACTGAACAAAGACAGTTATGTACCTATTACTTGGAAGATAAGAGAAAAACTGTGATTGATAATGTTGAAAGGAAATAAAATTTGAAATCCAGTTTTATTCATTTTTCATAAACAATCAATTTGTTTGTCAAGATCTATTTTACAAAAAGTTTTAAATCATGTGCTAAGAATAACAAGTTTCTATGACAAACATATCTGATAAAAGTTTTGTATATAAAATTTCCATATTTATGAAAACTGTAGAGGTTGAAGCTTCAAGGTTAAAAAAAAAACAAAAAAAAAAAACCAAAGGTGGCCAATGTCAGTAAATTTAAATAAAAATAAGCTCAAAACAAGCCAGAAGTTTTGTTGTGTACCCAGCAATTTGGCAAAGACACCAAAAGAAGAAAATAGTAGCTGATGGACAAAATATAGAAAGACAGATACCAAACTCATGCATTTTTGGTAAAATTATGAATTAAGTCATTTGTTCTGAAAAGCAATTTGGATTCATGCAAATAATGTGATTAAAATGTTCATAATCTTGGCCCAGAGATTTTGCTGCTTGGTATGTATTCCTAAAAGTTCAATTACAAAATATACACCAAAGTACAGTTGCAAAGAACTAGAAACAAATAATATGCTGAATGATTGAGGAAGAGCTGATAAAAAATTGTGGCATATAATATAATGGAATATTGTTATACTATAAAATCACAAAGATGATGACCACAGAATAGCATGGAAACGCACAAAATGAGGTAAAGTGAAAAAAGCTGACTTAAAAAAAAAAAACAACAATATATACTACTGACTATATAAATTTAGATGGTACCAACTACTAGCATTAAACAATTGAAAATGAATATAGTGAATGTAGTGGCCCCAAAGAAGGCAGATTTCTCCCTTCTCTTTTACAGAGATTAGAGAAGCACCGGGTGTGAACATTAAATATTAGACACTTTTTTAACACACTGATTTTTTTGGTTATTTTTTTCCATTCTTCCTTTCTCTATATATATTTGTAAGGAGAGATGGCTCTCTGGGAAGGAACAAGGGGAACTTCAGTGACATTAAAAAACAGATCAATACAAATCTATTTAAAAACAATGTGTAAAGTTTTGCTTTTTAGAAAACTACAAATTCTAATTGGAATTTATGAATTGGAATTATTTACAAAAAGAAAAATACTTATGGCAAGATTAAGCTAAAGTAGTAGCTTTTACTTGGAATTGATGTAATTTAGTTAAACAAATATGTAGAATTTCATGTTGACAAGAAAATCTTTCATAAATCTGCTTAGTTAATTCTCCTTTATAATCAAAAATAGAAACAAATTTGAAGCACATAAAAAATTTTTTGAGGGGGATTTAGATATGGGTTCTGAAACTGTGATTTCATTGCTGAATGGTAAATTACAACATCGAAAATTCCCTCTACCATTACAAATCAGTAACAGTGTCAGAGTTAATATTTTAAAAAATAAACATTAAAATATATACAAAATGAAGAGTAATTTTGAGGGGGAAAACAGTGTGAACTGAGGGAAATCTAGAAAAGCTTTATATGGAAGGGAGCACCAAGAGTTTGGGCCTCCCCCTCCAAACATCTTAAAATTAATATCTCAAAATAAAGTCTGGAGTGGTAGGACCAACAAAAAGGATAGTATAGAACAATTTTCCAGCCTAAGACAATTTAGAATGTCTGTAGAAAAGATTTATCTCACTGATGTGGTTGTGGAACACAGTCAGCATTGGCTACATTCCATTAAACCAGTAGCAGAACTTGGAGGCAACTGAATCAACTAGTGGCTTCTGAAGCTATCAGCCTACAAACAGTAAGGAAGGTGGACTCCTGAGCCAGAAGAGGAACAGGGGAACTTATGCTGGCACTGGCTCCAAGACACTGTTACACTCCTGATATATGGTTTTGGGAATCAGTACCAGAGCAAAAAAAGAGCACTACCACTCTTGAGTGTACAGCTGAAGGAGTACAGGGACCCTGGCCACATTCCAAGACTGAAAAGAGTGCTTGTAGTCGATAAAATCAGACTACCTTGGAAGAACTTGAAAACTTACAGATCCCCAGAACTAACTCTGGAAAAAGCAGGATGGGAAAATCCGAAACTTAGGACAGTGCCCCCTCTGTGCCAGGAACAGACCCCCAACTATAACTTATATTAGAAGTTAAAAAAATAGGTCCCTTTCCCTCCTTTAATATTTCTTTGGGATATAGGCCCAGTAAAAATATGATCAAAGGATATGCACAGTTTGATAGCACTTTGGGCATAGTTGCAAATTGTTCTCCGTGATTGGATCTATTCACAATTCCACCAACAATGTATTAGTGTCCCAGTTTTCCCACATCCCTTCCAACATTTATTATCTTTTCCTGTCATCTTAGCCAATCTGAGAGGTGTATAGTGGTATTTCAGTTTTCTTAATTTGCATTTCTCTGATCAGTACTGATTTAGACCACTTTTTCATATGACTATAAATGGTTTTAATTTCTTCATCTGAAAATTGTCATGACTTGCTTGTATCACCTCTCATTTTTCCCCCCAATTTTTTCTCTCAACAGCTCATTTGATTTTTTAAATCTTTTTCGGGGTCTAGGAAGTTTGGGAGGCCTGAGACCAATTCACATTTTTCTTTGAGGTGTTTTGACATTGTTATCTTCTCCTGTGTTTGTATTTTGAGATTCCTTGTTACCATAGTAACCATATTCAGGTTCATGTTTTATTGTTGTATCATTTTTCCTGCCTATTTTTTTAACTTTTAAGTTATAGTTGGGGGTCTGTTCCTGGGACAGAGGGGGCACTGTCATAAACTTCAGATTTTCCCATCCTGCTTTTTTCCAGAGTTAGTTCTGGGGATCTGTAAGTTTTCAGTTCTTCCAAGGTGGTCTGATTTTATCGACTACAAGCACTCTTTTCAGTCTTGGAACTGTGGCCAGGGTCCCTGTACTCCTTCAGTTGTACACTCAAGTGTGGTAGTCCTCTTTTTTGCTCTGGTACTGATTCTCAAAATTTGTCTCTTATGAAATATGTGCAGAAGAACTGCACATGTTTAACACACATTGGATTATTTGTTGTCTAAGGGAGTGGTGAGTAAAAGGGAGAAGAAAAGAATTTGGAACACGTTTTACAAGAGTGAGTGTTGAAAAACTACCTTTGCATGTATTTTGAAAATGAAAAGCTAAAAAAAATTTAATCTACAAGGTCAAAAAAATTTAGAACTGGGCAAATGAAAGCTAATAATTCCATGAGACGTTAAAAAATGATAAAAACAAAAATCAGAAGAAAATGTAAAATATGTCACTGGAAAAAACAAATGACCAGGAAAATAGACTGAAGAGAGGTCATTTCAGAAACATTGGACTATTTGAAAGACATGATCAAGAAAACAAGCCTAGAAATCATATTTTTTTTGTTTTTGTGTTATATTTTTATTATTTCTTTATTTCAATTTATAATAGTTTTTTATTTTCCAAAATACAAGCAAAATTAGTTTTCATCATTCACCCTTGCAAAACTTTGTGTTCCAAATTTTCCCCCCTCCCTTTCCACCTTCCCCCTTTATGGGAGCATAGAAAGCAAACAATATAAATTAAACATTAGACAGTATTCAAGAAATTATCAATAAAACTGCCTTAATATCCTAAAACTAGAGGGTAAAATAGAAATTGAAGACAATTCACCAATTACCTGCTGAAAGAAATACCAAAATGACAAATCCCAGGAATATCCCAAAAGCCAAATCCCAGAGCTTCCAGGTCAAGGAGAGAAATATTGCAAGTAGCTAGGAAGAAAACAATTTAAATAACACAAAGCAACAATCAAAATAATTTAACATAAAGGAACAGAGGGTTTGGAATATGAAATTCTGGAAGGCAAAAGAGCAAAGATTTAAAAAAAGAATAATCTACCCAGCAAAATAGAGTAAAATCTTTCATGGGGAAAAAAATGGATATTTAATGAAACATCTTTCAAGTATTCCTTTTGAAAAGACCAGAGCTAAATATAAAATCCAACTTTCAAATACAAGAGATTCACAAGGTTAAACTGTTTATGTTCATGGGAAGATGATACTTTTAACTCCTAAGAACTTTATCATTCTCATGCCAATTAGGAGGAATATACATAGATAGAGGACTTAGTTTTAAGTTGTATAGATAGAATGTTAAAGAAAGGAGGGAAAAAAGGATCCTATGGGAGAACGGAAAAGGTAGAATGGGGTAAATTATCTCTAAAAGAGATGTGAAAGTTTTTATAGTGGAGGGGAAGATAGGATGGAGTGGGTGGATGGCAGACAAAGCTTGAACTTTATTGTCCTTGGCTCAGAGAAGGAATAACATGCAAGTTCAACTTTAGTAAGGAAATCTTAAACCACAGGGAAGTAGAAGGTGCATGCCCAAACTGCTCCAAATTCCTTCAAATAATGACTCTTAAGAAATTTTAGAGAATCGGAACACCCAATAAGACAAACTTTCCAGCTGAAGACAACTTAGAAGCTCAGCAGAAATGATCTGCGACACCAAGGTGGGAACATGTAGCCCTGGATCCAGCCCCAGCTGAACTGGAACTGACCTCGGAATCAGTGGCAGTACTGATAGTTGCCAGATCTCTCAGTCAAGAGACACCATAGAGGATCTGGAAAGTCGTCAGCAGAAAAAGCCTATTGCACCAGACCGGGTCCCCAACCTACAATTGCAGCACAGACCCTGCCTGGCACCAGCTCCAGCATCAGTGAAGAGGGAACTCTGAATCAGCAAGCAGAGATGAAGGCTTCAGGACCTCTCAGCACAGGGACACCAGAGAGGATTTGGAAGGTCAGTGGAGAGGGTTTGTGCCATGGGGTGTGAGTCTGGTGTAGTCCTAATAGTCCTAATGAAGCCTGGTCAGCAGAGCCCCAGCCCAGCCAGCACACTAGATCATTTATCTACAGTGGGGCAGGGACACACCTAACAACTCCAGGCCAAAAAGAGTGCTCCTATCTGGATTTCTGAAAACAGTTGTACAAAACCCCAGAAGCTTGGGACAATATCCCCTCTACTCTGGAAACAAAGGCCCACTTTAACAAAGAGTTAAAAGCCGAGTAATAGGCTAGGAAAATGAGCATAAAACAAAGTTTCTAACCATTGAAAGTTATGGTGACAAAGAAGATCAAAACCATACACTCAGAAAATGGTAATAAAGTAAAAGCTCCCTACATCCAAAGTCTCCAAGAAAAATAAGAATTGGGCTCAGGCCACAGAAGAATTCAAAAGAGACTTTGGAAATCGAGTAAGAAAGATAGAGTTAAAATCAGGGAAAGGATTGAGAGAGGCGCAAAAGAAAATACAAAAAGCTAATGAGCAGAAAAATGCCTTAAAAAGCAAAAGTGGCCAACTGGGAAAAGAAATACAAAAACTGAGGAAAATAATTCCTAAAAAAAAAAAAAAAAAGAATTTGAGCTAATGGAAACTAATGACTTCATGAGAAATCAAGATACAATAAAGCAAACCAAAAAGATGAAAAAAAAAATAGAAAAATGTGAAATATATCACTGGAAAAATAACTGACATGGAAAATAGATTCAGGAGAGATAATTTAAAAATTATTGGTTTACAGCAAAAGTCATGATCAAAGTTAAAAAGAGCCTGGACCTGACCTTTCAAGAAATTATCAAAGAAAATTGTCCTGATATTTCAGAATCAAGAGGGTAAAATGAAAATTGAAAGAACCCAGTGATCATCTCCTGAGATTCCAAAATAAAAACTCCCAGGAATACTATAACTAAATTCTGGAACTCCCAGGTCAAGGAGAAAATATTTCAAGCATCCAGAAGGAAACAACTCAGGTACAGTGGAGCCACAATGAGGATAATACAAGACTTAGCAGTTTCTACATTAAAGGACCAGAGGGCTTGGAATATGATTATTCCAGAGAACAATGGAGCAGACTGCAAACAAGAATCACCTAATCAGCAAAATCAAGAATAATCTTTCAGAAGAAAAGGTGGTCATTAAATGAAACAGAGGATTTTCAAGCATGAAAAATTTAATTTTCAAATACAGGACTCTGGAAAAGCATAAGGAGGTTATTAGGAAAGTGAATATAACTCATTAGAATGTAGTCATTATTACACACACACACACACATAAAGAAAGAGAGAGGGCAAGAATGTGAGTTGGATATGAAGGGATAGTTTCAAAATATGATGAAATTGAGAGGAATGTATTGGGAGAAAGAAAAAGGAAGAAGTGGAATGATACAAATTATCTTCCATAAATAGAGAAGGAAAAACTTTTACAATGGAGGGGAAGAAGAGAAGAGGATGAGTCAGTGAACCTTACTCTCATCATAATTGGCTTGAATAGGAAATAACATGCATACTTAATAGGGGTATAGAAATTATCTTACCCTACAGGAAAATAAAAGGGAAAGGGAGAAAAAGGTCAGTAGCAAAACACTTTTGAGGAGGAACAGGGGGAAAGGAGAATAAATGGGGGGAAATACAGTTATTAATAGTAATTGTAAAAAAATTTCAAAGCAAGTTTCTTTGATGGAATAGTACTGTTCTCTGGGAAATGATGAGCAGGATGCTGGGGGCAGGGGGAACCCTGAAAAATCCTCCATAAACAAAGTGAAATGTACAAACAAAGTAATAGCAACATTCTGGAATGACCTGCTGTAAAGGACTTTGTTATTCTCAGTAGTACAATCATCCATAACTATTCTGAAGGACTCAAGATGAAAAATCTTATCCATACCCAGAGAAGGAATTGATTCTATTTGAATACAGATCAAAGCAATCTCTATTTCTCTCTCTCTCACATAGTTTTTCTTGAGTTTTTTATTTTCATTAGAGTGGGAGATCTGTTTTCTTTCACAATCTGACTTTTATGGAAGTGTTTCATATAAATTTACATGTGATTTCTTAATTGTGAGTGGGGATAAGGGAGAGAACCTACAACTCAAAAATTTTAAAACAAATGTAAAAAATTGGTTTTCAATGTAACTGGGAGGAAAAGATTAAATAAATTACTTTTTGAAAAAGGAAAATATTTACAGCAGCCTTTTTTTGTGTGTGTTTGTGGCAGCAAAGAATTGGAAATTGAAGAAATGTCAATCCACTGGGGAATGGCTGAACAATCTGTGGCAAATGATTGTGAAGGAATACTAAATATAGTACTACAAGAAATGATGAGCAGGATTACTTTCAGAAAAATCTGGAAAGACTTATATGAAATGATACAAAGTGAAGTGAGCAGAACCAGAAGACTGCAAATGATTTGATTCTTCTCAGCAATACGATTCAAGACAATTCTTCAGGACATGAAAAATGCTGTCCATCTCCAGAGAAAGAACTGATAAGAGTCTGGATACAGATTGAAGAAAACTTTATTTTCCTTGTTGTTGTTTGGTTGGGGGAGTGAGGTTTCCTGTCTTTTCTTATGTAACATAATAAATATGGAAATATTTTGTATGACTGCATATGTATAATCTATGTCAAACTGCTTGCCTTCTCAATAAGGAAGGGAAAAAAAAGAGAAGAAAGGAAGAAAAGAATTTGGAATTCAAAAAAATTTTAAATGAATGCTAAAAACTTTTGTGTGTTTTTTATGTGATTGGGGGTGGAGCTGGAAAATTAATTTAGGGCTTTAAGTTGCATACATTTTTAAATTCCAAAGAATTTATATTTAATCTCAGAGATGTTTGTGTGTTACTGGGTAGCACACTGGATAACTGGTAGAGGGATGAAAGTCACACTAGCATTTTTGAAACAACATTTTAGTAGTTTGTGGAATATGTATTGGAATTAAGACAGAATAATTAGAAAAACATTACAGTAGCTCAGGTAAAAAACATGGAGCCTGAACAAAGACGGTAGTGATATGATTGAAGAAGACACATAATACAACAAAGTTCTTTACAAGATCTAGCAACTGAATATCTGTACATGTGAGGTGAGAAAGAATGAAGAACGGAGGATGATACTGTAAAGGGAAGTAAAAGGCTGGAAAAGATCAGGTAATGAAAGGCTCTAAATAGAGACAGGATTTTATTTGAGCCTGGAAGTAATGGGGAACCACTGGAGTTTATTTAAAGGGAGAGGAGAGACACAGGCAGAGCAAGTGACATGGTCAAAACTTTGATTTAGGAAAATCACCATAACAGCTGAGTGCAGGACACAACCAAAGGTTATTGTAATAATCGAGATGGCAGGTGATAAGGGTCTAAATCAAGATAGTGGCAGAAGGTATATATGACAGAAATTAAGAAGCAGAAACAAGACTTGGCAACCAATGTAGGTGATCAATCATTGTTGATATTATGGAGCCTGTAAGGTATTCATACATAATATGGTTCTGAAATACTCAGGCCTTCTACAATGAAGCAATCATGGTACTGAACGACATACCGAGCTTCTAAGAATTTGAATGTCAATTCTATAAACTTTGCTACAATTTTTGTAACATTTGTTTCAACAGCTTAGAGCAAAAACTGCTCAGAACAACTGCCTGGTACTATTACACATTAAGCATAGTAAAGTATCCATCATATAGTGAATCAAAATCAAGTTACACATTAAATGCTAAACAAATGCAACAAATTACAAGAGAAGCGTGACCAAATTAGAACTCCGTTCTCCAAAAAGAACACTGAGAAAAAATGTCATGATGGGTATGGAGGGTAAATCATTATGTTCACCAAATCTAGGATAGAAAAACATTGTCTATTTTTAAAATATAGTACCTGGTAAGTCATAACCTTGTTCAAATTCTTAATTTTTAAGAGTGTGTAGGAACCTCTAAAGGCTTTTCAACTATCCATTTACTTTCACAAACAACTATTCACATTCTTTTAAATAAGGTGTAATATATATAGACATACATGGCATCTGAATTTGCTAATAAATGTTTCATTTGATATCTGATTAATTTTAAGCATGATTAATACCATTAAAACAAGTAATTAATATACCATATTTTCTCTTAAAATAATTCAATAATTTTGAACTATGAATTCATATTTTAGAAATATACATGCATCAATCATTTAATGACCAATCAAAATTCAGCACCTACTAGATTCCAGTCACCATGCTAGCCTCTGGGGATACAAATAAAGTGAGTAAAATTACTCCTACTTACAAGGAGTCTATTGGGGGGAGACAACTAGGACATTAGTACTTACAGAATATATATAGTTTCAGAGGAGGGAATTAACAGTTGAAAAGAACAGGAAAGCCTTCATACAGAAAACAGTGCTTGAGCTGTGTCCTAAGAGAAGATTGCATACAAGGACAATTCCAATCTAGAATTGTCTCTAGATGGCTCCACAAGAGAAAGTGAGGCTGATAACTTTGCAAAGTCCTCCCTCATTTAAATCCAATTCACTTGCATGTCACAGTATCACCTCCTGATGTCAAGGCCCTCTTCCAGAAGGACAAACAACATAAGAGATATATTCTAGTTATTTCTAATGGACCCGGAAAGTTACATTGGGGGAACGGTTGTATAGGATTTTAAAAGCTAAAGAAAAGATTTTCTTATAATTCCTGAAGTAATAAGAGGCTAGAGAAGTTGATATGTGAGTGATGAGGTCTTATTTTTCACTTCAGGAAAATTACTTCCCTAAGGCAGAGAATACAATTAGTAGGTTATTGGAATAATATAGGTGAGGGATGACAAAGATTTGAATTAAGATAGTAGTTGTATAAATAGAGAAGATAGGAAAAAGGAAAAATGGAAAGGAGTTGTAAATATACAAATAGCAAGATCTGGCATCTGAAAAGTTAGGTGGGGGGGGAGGGTCAGTGAAGGAAAGTAAAGAATCAGTGAATCAGGTTTTCAATAGTTAGTAAATAGAAATATGTGGGAGAAATTTTTTTTTTCAGAAAAATGGAAAATTTTGTTAAATTTTTGAAATAGAATTCCAAGCAAGGTAGAAGGGATCATCTGGGTTGGAGCAAGATATGCCGTCCATATAGACCATATAGTGTTGAGATATTTTTCTACTAGATGGCCAGTGATTGGTTCTACTTCATTCAACCTCTTGAGATGGGTTAAAAATGACAATTCCTAGAGTAGCCTCGGGTGAAAACTGATACAGCCATTCCAGAAAGCAATTTGGAACTATGCTCAAAATATCATTGCATTCCTTTTGATGCAGAGAAGCCACTATTTGGCTTAAAATATTAAATAAAGAAACAAGAAAATGACCCATATCAAAATAACAAAAACAACAACAACAACAACAAAACCCCCCATTTATTGCAAGTTCTTTTCATAGAAGAAATGGAAACTGAGGAATTGTCCATCATTTGAGAAATGACCTAGCAAATTATGTAACATGAATGTGTAATATTTTATTCTAAGAAATGATAAAATATAGGAAAATTTATATGAATTGACAGAATGATGTTAACAGAATCTGAAAAACAACTTATACATTAACAACAATCTTGTAAGACAGTTAACTTTCTAACTATTAAGAATAATCATTATTAAAGTAGCTACCCACATCTGGTGGGAGAGGTGATGCATTCAAGATGCAGAGTGAGACACAAATTTTTGACCATGCTTAATATGGGAAATTTGTTTTGTATGACCATGCAATTTTGTTAAATCTCCCCCCCATCATCACCAATTTAGAAGGTAGGGAGGTAAAGACCTACTGCATGATGACTCCTTACTCCCCCTCTCCCCAAATAAAAGCCACAGATAAATAGAAGTTTTCAAAGCTGAATGCTCTCGTTATTATATGTTTGTTTTTTTTTAAAGCAAGCTCTTTCTGAAAGTGATTCTCAGCTTCATTTACAATCTTCTTTCTGTTCTACAATGTATATGGAAATGCTAATTTCCATATTTGCTAAGTTGTACAAGAAACATCATAGACTCAAAAGGAAAAAAACAAGAACAAGGAAAAACACAAACAAAAAAATGAAAATACTTCAATCCATATTCGGTCCAAAAAAATTTTTTTTAAAAATACTTTTATAAACATATCTTAATGTAATAAGGTTTGGGTTTTTGGGGTTTTTTTTTTTTTTGTAAGTTTATGCATTTCTTTTTTGAATTTAAAATCTTGAGATGACCGGAGTAGTCCATGATACTAAAAAAAAAAAAAAAAAAAAAAAAAAAAAAAAAAAAAAAAAGATTAAGAAACCCCAGACTAGATGATTTTTGAAATCCCTTTAGTTCTACATCTATAACAATATTTAATTTTCTCCCCAATTATATATAAAAACAATTTTAACATTCTCTTTTCCAATTGGGAATCCTAAGTTCTCTCCCTTTCTCCCTGAAATGAGAAGGCAAGCATATTTGAGGTAATTTATGTATCTATAAAAACAAAAGAACATACATGAGTTCATTATTTGGGTCACCAGTAAAATTGAAAATGGATTGATTTGTTTTTGTTTGTTCCCACAAAAGTACAAAGCTAAACAAATTATAATATATAAATATTAATATACATAATAATATATAAACAGCCAATGAAATATGAGCTTTGCACAAATTAATTTCAAGACATATTAGGTTTACCCATCCATGAGGCAATGTGTGATACAATAGAAATTTGCAGTACTGGATTTGGATTCAGAAGAACTGGGTTCAAAGTCTACCTTTGCCACTCCACTGTCTATTTTGACTCTAAGCAAGTCGTCTACTTTTTTTTTTTTTTTTTTTTAAGGCCCCAGTTTCCACAGCTGTAAAAGGAAAGAATTGGACTAGAGGAATACTGAAGTCCCTTTCAACTTTAAATTTGTGATATTATACCATCAAAGAGTGAAGAACAAATCCCAGAACCAACATTATAGGTAATAAGAAAATAATAGGGGATACTTAGGAGCAAAATCTAAAAAAATAACAGTAACACAAGGCAATAAAATATTACTTGGCAATTTTTTAAAAAATCATTTAAACTACTGTTTGTAAAAACAACAATTATCGATGTCCATCAGTTGGAGAATGGTTGGGTAAATTATGGTATATGAAGGTTATGGAATATTATTGCTCTGTAAGAAATGACCAGCAGGAGGAATACAGAGAGGCCTGGAGAGACTTAAATCAACTGATGCTGAGTGAAATGAGCAGAACCAGAAGATCACTGTACACTTCAACAACAATACTGTATGAGGATGTATTCTGATGGAAGTGGAAATCTTCAACATAAAGAAAAACCAACTCACTTCCAGTTGATCAATGATGGACAGAGGTAGCTACACCCAGAGAGAAGAAACACTGGGAAGTGAATGTAAATTGTTAGCACTAATATCTGTCTGCCCAGGTTGCATGTACCTTTGGAATCTAATGTTTATTGTGCAACAAGAAAATGATATTCACACACATGTATTGTACCTAGACTATATTGTAACACATGTAAAATGTATGGGATTGCCTGTCATCGGGGGGAGGGAATAGAGGGAGGGGGGGATAATTTGGAAAAATGAATACAAGGGATAATATTATAAAAAATATATATATAATAAAAAATTATTAAGTAAAAAAAAAAAAAAAACCCAACAATTATCAGGAAATTTTATTTGGGTACCATAAGAATTAGTTTAACTACCTACATAGGAAAAATAAAGAATGCCTGTTGCCCAGAGGACACATCCAAATCCAGTTGATTGGACAATAACGAAAAAATGTTCACTTTCATATTAAATAGCTTCATTAGTTATTGCAAAAGAGACAAAAATGGATTTATTTTTTTTTAACTGTAAAGTTCTTTTAAAGACCCTAAACTTTTCTGGAAACAAAGATCTGTATTTTCAAAATCAATGTCCTTCTAGTGATAATATATAATTTTTTCTCCCTGAGGCAATTGGGATTAAGTGATTTGCCCAGGGTCACACAGCTAGGATGCTTGTCTGAGGCCAAATTTGAACTCAGGTCCTCCTGACTTCAGTACTGTTGCTCTATCCAATGCAACACCTAGCTGGCCTGCTACCATATAATTTTGAGTCATCGAATACATCAACATTCAAAATGCAAAGGACAGATACTTATTGGGTTTGTGCATGTTCTAATTATCACAATAAGAACTTAGAAAGGAATAGTGAAAAGGATTGTCACTAAAGAAACAGGATCAAAAAAGATATGCTGCTATTTATCAGAGAAATGCAAATTAAGACAACTCTGAGGTACCACTACACCTCTCAGATTGGCTAAGATGACAGGAAAAGATAATGATAAATGTTGGAAGGAATGTGGGAGAACTGAGACACTGATACATTGTTGGTGGAACTGTGAACAAATCCAACCATTCTGGAGAGCAATTTGGAACTCTGTCCAAGGGCTATCAAAAACTGTGCATATCCTTTAACCCAGCAGTGTTTGTACTGGGCTTGTAATCCAAAGAGCTCATAAAAGGAAAAGGGTCCCACATGTATGAAAATATTCGTGGCAGCCCTTTTAGTAGCGTCTAGAAACTGAGTGGAACCCATCAGTTGGGAAATAGCTAAATAAGTTACAGTATAAGACTATTATGGAATATTATTATTCCATAAGACACAATCAGCAGGATGATTTTAGAAAGGCCTGGAGAGACTTACATGAACTGATGCAAAGTAAAGTTAGTAGAACCAAGAGAATATTGTATACAACAACAAGAGATTATGTGATGATCAATTCTGACATTTCAACAATGAGGTGGTGTTTCAGGCCAATTCCAATAGACTTGTGATGGAGAGAGCCGTCTGCATACTGAGAGGACTATGAAGACTGAATGTGGAACATAACATAACATTTTGTCCTTTTTTGTTGTTTGCTTACCTTTTGTTTTCTGTCTCATTTTCTCCTCTTTTTTCATCTCATTTTTCTTGAGCAGAATGATAAATGTGGAACTATGTATAGAAGAATTGAACCTGTTTAACATATACTGGATTACTTGCTGTCCAGAGGGGAGGGGAGTGAGGAGGGAGAAAAATTTGGAACATAAGATTTCCAAGAGTGAATATTGAAAATATATATTGCATATAGTTAGAAAATAAAAAGCTATTTTGTTTTTTTAAGGAAAAGATGTGCTGGTCATGTTGATGGGTCAACAGACAACCAAAGACAGTTCAACTGGTATACTCTGGATCAGAGTGAGTTTAGCTGCAGAACAAGTGTGCAAAGATCGAAATATTTAACAAAAATTTTAAAAATAGAATACAAAATAGATAACAATTTGTAATTTCCTAAAGTCAATATGCAACCTGAAGAGATCAATTTCTCTCTGTTTGACTACACAGAGAGCTAGGTGGCCAAATGAATAAGAGTGCAGGGTCTGGATTCAGGAAGACATTATACTTGGCCCATTTTCAAAGGGCTAGCTGTGTGTGTGGCAAGTTATTTAACCCTGTTTTCTTCAGTTTCCTCATCTGTGAATTGAGTTAGAGAAGGAAATGGCAAACCACAACAGTGTCTTTGCCAAGAAAACCCCAAATGGAGTCATGATAAAGTCTGACATGATTGAATAACCACCACCACCACCTATTATAGATGTTACAAAAATATACTGGGTGGATCCTCCATGGCATATTTATGGGAGAACATGATCAATAATTCTATAGGATGGCAAATCTACATTGCTGAAATATAATAAAAATTCATTTCTTTAAAAAATATCAGCCATCTGAGTGTGCACATGCACACGTATTTCAGAACAAGGAATTAGTGCTGAGTAAATTACAGATATGGTCATGGTAACCAACTGGAATAGGGAACCTGAGAAGGCTTTACACTTAAGTGTTAAATTCTGCCACCTCTTCCATCCTCCCAAGATAACCTTAGAGGTAAAATGGAGTACATGGTTTGTGACAAAGTACAGGGATAGAGATAGGGACAGAAATCTAGGGTTTTATTGGTAAGGTCAACTCTCAAGTGAGGACATTACCTCAACTAATTCAGGATGTCACCTTTTTCTGAAACATTTAGACAGCTTCCTAGAATACCAAGGTTTGTCCTAAGTCATATCATACACAAAGGTATATTTTAGAGGCCTTGAACTCAAATACTTATGGCTCTTCAGGATACTTCTGATTAGAAATAAGACAAATTTTATAGAATTACAGATGACAAGGTTCCAGAGAGTTTTAGAATGAAAAGTAATCCTAGCAGTCATCATCTTCAACATATACCCCAAATTCTCACTACCACATACCTATAAAGTAGCTTTAATTTCTAGGTAAAAAGACTTCCAATGAAAGGAAAACCATCACCTCTGACTACTGTATAACTAATACATAAATCCACTCCTATAAAATCTTAATTAAATCACTGCTTGAATTTTACCAAAGATGGTCAATTCAATACTTCAAACAATATTTCTCAAGTATACAATCTCAAATCTTTTAGGAAGCTGCTCCTAACAATTTTGAAACTTGCCTCTCCCCCCATCAATTCCATACAATAGTTGAAGTTCTGTCCTCTCCAGTCACAGAGGAAGAAAAAACTGTTATTTTGAAATTCTCATTCACAATCTTTCCTTGGCCATTTCAACAAGATCAATAAATATGTATTAAAATACCTATTTGTGCAATGAATCTAGGCATTGGTCATATATTCCAAGTAATTGCTTTCCAGGAGTTTACTTCTGTTAAAAGACTGGGGATTCAACAGGTATACAAGTAAGTGCAAATCAAAAAAAGGAGAGAACATTTATTTACATCTGAGGGTTGGATAAGCCCTAGAAAGTCTTAAAGTAGGAGACAGCCCCACAGTTGAGCTTTGAAGGAAAACAAGGATTCTGAGAGGTGGAGAAGAGGAGATAAAGGAGGATTAGAAGTAGCTCTAAGAACTATGAATAGCTTATGTGAAAATGCAGGAAGAGGATATAAAGTACAGAGCTAAATAAATAGATGTCTATCCAATGTGGCAATAAAGTTTATAATGAAATAAAGCTGGAAAAGTGAGTTAGATTGTAAAGATCCTTGAAGACCAGGTTAGAGTTTTATCTTATAGGCAAAAGAAAATTACACATGTTTGAACAGAGAAGTGGCATGATTGGATGATTTGGACAGATTGGAGAAGGGAGAAATTGGAATTAGAGAGAAAGTTGTAACATTATTACAGTAGTCCAAATGGAAATTAATAAAGGCCTAAATCAGAAGTAAAACAGTTAAGTAAGTTATTGGAGGTAATGATTGAAGCAAAGGGAAAAATCAAGGATAAAAGAGTCTACAAACTTCAATGATTATAGGATAGCTTCAACAGAAAAAGGAAAGTTTAGAGGAAAAGATGAGTTCTGCTTTAGATATTTAATATCTGATATTTTCAAGGGACATCTACATCCAGCAGGTAGATAATGTGTTTTTTGAATTTAGAAGAAAGTTTTAAATCTATATATTTGGATTTGGATGTTACTGAATTGAAAAGATACTTGAAACCATAAGAGCGGATCTGATGGCCAAAAAGATCATACTGAGAAGAGAGGCTATTAGAGGACACCCATTCCAACATGGCAATGGATAGACAATAACCCAACAATGAAAAATGGAGAGAGTCCTTAGCAACTAGGAGACTTCAGTGTCACAGAAACTGATGGTGAATAATTATTCAGGAGAATGGCCTAGTAAACTATCAAAAACTGCAGCCAAAGAGAATAAGGACTATAAGAAAAAGACTATGAGAATAAATAGTTCATATATCATTTATAATTCTGAAGAAAGAATTTTCAATTGGAGCATAGGGAAGGAAAGCAAAGTCCAGGGATAGGAATCCAGATTGCAAGGGATTAATATGAAGTGAAAAGGGCACGATGGTAGTAAAAAAGTGCAGACGGAGAGTATTCAAAGAATCCAGTAAGGAAAAGGAGAGTAAACTATTAAAAAAATCCAGCAAAAGAAAAGGACAATTGAACAAGCATATTTCATCCTATTCTTTTAGCTATTCCTCACAGACATGGTTTATAATCACTTCATTTTGATTTATTTAACAACTTCCCAAAGTCTCACTTAAAAATCCTGTACCCCAAAATGAATACAATTACCCAAGAGTTACCAATTTAGAAGACAGTGAGATTATTACCACATGCTGTTGTTTTGTATAGTATATATGGATTAATAATGCCTAAATATCAGTCACTTTGGCAGCCTCAGTAGTTGTAAATTCACATTTGGCTTATAATTACAACTAAAAATATTTTCACATAAAATGTTGCCGCCCAGTCCCAAACATATTTAATTTCTAAAGTTGTAAATACTGTGCACTATATTGTTCCTTATTAAATTAGAATTTTACCATCCAGAATTTTAGATCACTCCCCACTTAATGTCATCTATAGTTTAACCTAAGTTACTGACAAAATATTGAAAAGGGGGTTATGGGTAAAGATGGCAAGCATGTACATTATTTCATCATCCATCTTTGATGAGACAGCTAGATGGCTCAGTAGATAGAAGATCAACCCTGAAGTCAGAAGGACCAGAGTTCAAATTTGACCTCAGACACTTGACACTTCCTGGCTGTGTGACCCTGGGTATGTCATTTTACCCCCAATTGTCTCAGCAAAAAACAAACTAACAGTCTTTAAGATACTCAATCATCAAAGTGCACCCACAAAACTGTATTACCATCCAATTGATTTTCTATCCTGTCCACAAAGATATCATAGGAAATATTATTAGATTTTACTGAAATCCACATATTAAGTTTAAAACGTTCCTTTGATCAGTAAAGTTAAAGCCAAAACAGGAAATGAAAAACACACAAATGTTTGCTGACATAGTTCCTTAGCCCACAAGAGATTCTAAAAAGAAGTGCCAAAGTATGAAAACTATAAAAACTAGCCAATCAACAAGTATTTAAGTGTCTACTACTAGTTGCTGGCTCTGCTAAAAGCACTGTTGAGGGTACAAAGAAAAGCAAAGTATCCTAGAGAGTATATATACATTCTGGAAAGGAGACATGTAAATTATGTAAATAAACATTTTAACTATACAATCTTTGTTTTGCTATCCATAAACAATATTAGAATATCTTTTATACCCATTAACATAATCCTGCTGAAATACTAATACATTATTCAAACTTTCCTTAAACTTAAAAAAATATTTTGGATAATTAATAGAAATGCACATACATGCTTATGTATATGTATTTTCAAAATATACCCATATATACATATAGATGAATACACATGTACATACACATAGAGTGAGAGAAGTCACTGAACAAGTGAATGGATTACTTTTACAAAACTGCAAAGTTCTTTTAAATGACTTGTGCGGATTTGCTAAAAGCCTCTTGCTGAAAATCCAAGACTTGAAAGAAAACCAAGTAAGCAAAAAGACGCTAAGAATTTTATACAGTAGTCTAGGGTCATTTCCCAGTCGGAACGACCACGCCAACATAACTCATCACACCCTAAGGGTCTCATTCATTCTATCTTAGCTCCCTGTAACTGATAATCACAATGATGACTCATTCAAAAAATAAATAAATAAACTATAATCAATATGTTCTTCAAGGGGTCAGGAAATATATTAAAAAGGACTTTCACCCCAAACATTTTTTAGATAAAGTTCTAGCGTAATAAGGTGGAAAGATTTAACTATTTAGAATAACTTATGTCTCATAGTTCTGGGCTCTGGACAAGAGTTATTGTACTCTTCATATGAAAAAAAATTAAATGCCTAAGAAAGTGAACATATAATACTGTGCCAAATCACCAGCAGATCAATGGTCCCTTTCTTTTGCTATGCAGTTTTAGTCCGTCCGTCCGGTCCCCCCCCCCCCCCCGTTTTTTAATCGAGATATCAAGTGGTGATGGTGGTGGTAAACAAAATATCACCTATGAAATTTCCAAAACATTTTTTAAAAATCTTTTTGGGTTTTTAGCTTTGCAAGGAACTTGTTATTTCACTTGAGAAAGTTCTAGAGAGCGATGAAAAAAAATTACTGCACAAAATCTGGCTTCCAAAAGTCTAACATGTTCCAACCAGTATCGCTCCTTCCTACAGAAGCTGACCTAGCACTTCAGAGGCAAACTAACATGCTCGCCTAAAGCCAGAATGGGATCTCGGAGGACCTTGGGTGTCCGGACGGATAACCGTGCTTTCGGGGCCTGCAACACGCACGGCTCCAAACAGTGCGGGAACCTGCCAACTATTTAGATAGCAGGGCGAACATATCTACACCTGAGCCTTGAAGGAAAAAAAAGAAAGCAACCAACTCCCAAGCTGCCGAGGGCTGCGGGCACATGTTGCAGCTGCCGCCTCTGAGAGAGGGAGGGAAGAAGGGGATACAAGCCCAAAAAAGGGCACATCGGGCGGGGAGAGGAGCTTTAATCAGCCCCCAACTAAGGGAAACAAACCTCAGTCCTGCGAGCCAGTGCTCCCTCAGGACGTCGTGGCCCCTGGCCCACCCGCAGCCAGCGGCCTCGGCCTCCGCTTCCCTTGTGCCGCGCTGGCCGCCGCTCGGAAGCGCTCGGAAACAGCCGGGCTCTCCGGAGCTCACTCGGTCGCCGCCATGTTACAGCCTGTGCGGCAAAATGCGTCAGGGCGGGAGGCGGGCGAGTGGGAGAGCGAGGAGCGTGCGGGGGGTGGGGTGGGGGGAGGGCCACCGGGTCCAGCGCTTCAGCTCCAAAAAGCCTCCGCAACCCACGGCTCCGCCTTCTCCCTTCCCCCTCCGCTTCACTCCGCTCTCGGGGGCCGGGCACAGAGTGCCCGCACCGTCCCACCGGGGGTCAGTCAGCCCGGGAGAGTGTAGTGGGCTCCCGCGAGGGGAGGAGAGAACAAGACGGTTAGCTGGGGGCTGGGCCCGTCACTGCTCCGCCCCCGGGGCCTTCGTCTCTCCCTCTCCTACTCTTCCAGTGCCACGGCCACTGCCGCTACTACCGCAGCACTCGGAGCCTCAGGCGGCCTACCTGTTCCCGGTGAGCGGCTCCCGGGTCCCTGCGCGGCGGCTCCCGGGGCGGAGCTTCAAATCTACCGCCGCCAGAAAAGGCGCCCAAACTTCTTAACCGCCTCCCCTGTAAGCCCCTTCGCGGCGTGGAGAGGAGCCGTCGCGCCGGAAGTGCGTCAGCGGCAAGTTGAGGTAACCTCTGTGCCCTCGCCGTCTTCCCCTGTTCCTGCGCCCCACCCCCCTCAAGCCCAACCCGGGCTTGGAGGAGAAACTTATGCTCTACTTGGTGGAGTGTCCCGGGCTGCTGCTTCGGTGAAAGGAGCCCTGAATGCGCTGAGCCGGCTGCTTTAGCTTAAGGAGGTTTCAGTTTTCTCATCTGTTAAATAAAAGGAGTTTGGACTCAATGACATTCCTGATTTATAAATGTGGTCTGCTTTTAAGCTTATCGACATGAATGGTTTCAAGAAAAATTTTTTATTTGACTCCTCTATTCTTTTTCAAAAAATTATTTTATTCCGAATTTAAGAAATAAACATTTCCTTAACATAGTGGAATAGGAAAAAAAAAAAAAAAGTTATAACTTCCCCTCCTTTTTTTCTCTTCCCGTTCCCCTCAAAAACCCACCTTCTACGGGAAGCTTCCAGAACACTTAATTCTAGTTCTGTCCCCTTTTAATTATTTCCTATTTATCTTATAAACCATAGCTTTGTTTATGCATCTTTGAAAATTCCAGTCATAGAGGACAGTGTCCAAGAAACTGGAAGGTAGTTGTAATGGACGAGCCTTGGTCCTGTGTCAGATTCCCATTTTGCAAACAGTGTGTTGTAGAATCATTTTGAACTTTCACAAATCAAAGTTCAGTTGATATTTTATAAGTGGGCCTTCAGAATTCTGCCTCGGTTACAGGAAAACAAATGTTTTTTGTTTTGTTTTTTTTTCTGAGGCTGGGGTTAAGTGACTTGCCCAGGGTCACACAGCTAGGAAATAAATGTTAAGTGTCTGAGACCACATTTGAACTCGGGTCCTCCTGAATTCAGGGCTGGTGCTCTATCTACTGCGCCACCTAGCTGCCCCTAACAAATGTTTTAAATGAATCGTCAGCAAACATTGGAGATGAACATGGTGACTGGATAAAGATTCTAGTACTCTCCTTTAAACCATCTTTTTTTAGGCACTCACGATCGGCCTCTGTAGTACCCAGCCAATGGGGAATCAAGGGAGGGACTTGCTGTTCAGCAGAGGGAATAAGAGGCTGTGCTTTTACACTTCAAGTTCTGGCAAAAAGGTAAAATCCTTTACTAGCTTCGTTATGGAGTCTGGAGAATTCTTAGTAAGACATTTGAGCTAGCTCTCCCCACACTACAGACTGAAGGGATCAGCTATGAAATAGCATTATTGCTATTTAAATAATATAATATGTATTATTAATGTAATAATAAATAATGTAAAGACAGACATGGTCTGTGCTGGAATTTGTTTTGATTAAGCATGTTTATAGCAAGTGGGTTTTTTTGCTTTCTCAATTGTGTTTGGGGAGGAAGGGGATGGAAGTCAAGAGAATAAGGGACTAAAAGTAAAATTTAATTTAAAAAAAGATTACTGAAAAATACAGGTGATCATTAAAAGTCTAAGCTGGAAATAAGGATGTGGTGGGGTATAACATGTTTCAGAAGCATGTTTATTGATTGTGTATGGGAGATGAGAGAAAAGAGAAGTGGTGGTATTTGTAATGATTAAAGCTCAGTTCTGTGACTGGGGAAATAGTTCAATTAACAGAAATAGGCAAATCAAGAATTGATATGATTTCATAGAATCAAAGTGTTGAGCATAATAGAATATGGATCATTTGAGGCAGCTAGGTGATACCTTAGAGCAGGGGTTCTCAAACTAAAGTCTGTGCCTCTGAGGACGTTTATGCGGCCCTCCGCTTTATGGCAAATGGGCTGAGGGACGGAGACGGAGTGTGAGTTTTTGTTTTTACTATAGAACAGCCCTCCCACAATCTGAGGGACAGTGAACTAGCCCCCTATTTAAAAAGTTTGAGGACTACTGATTTAGAGCTCTAATCTTGGAATCAGGAAGAACTAAGTTCAAATCTTGGATTCAGACACTTATTAGCTATATTATCTTTTTTTTTTTTTTTTCCCCCCTGAGGCTGGGGTTAAGTGACTTGCCCAGGGTCACACAGCTAGGAAGTGTTAAATGTCTGAGACCAGATTTGAACTCAGGTCCTCCTGAATTCAGGACTGGTGCTCTATCTGCTTCGCCACCTAGCTGCCCCCATTAGCTATATTATCTGACTCTGGACAAAACCTCTCTTTGTTTTCTTCATCTGTGAAATGGGGTTATAATAGCACCTACCTCCTAGGTTTCTGAGGGCAAAAGAAGATGGTATTTGTAAAGAGTTTTGCAAACCTACAGTATTTTATATGATTTATACACATACCTACACACATGTAGTTGATATATGTATGTATAAAAGTAACCTTTTTAGATACCTCTAATCTCTTATTAATAATATATAAGGAACACTGAGCCTAGAAAAGATAGCGTCAACCACATATACCTAATAAAGGCAGGAATTTAGAGCAAGGAATTGGGATGAATTATGTCAGGAAAAAGCTCCTACCTCTGATTGATTAGGGAATCCAATGAGTTAGCATATGAGAAGCATTTTGCAAACTTTTAAAGCACTCTATAAGTGCTAGCTATTATTAAATGTTGCTATTCTTATTCATTTACATGGAAAACCTAGAAGAATCTGGGAGGCAGTGTTTGGTATTTTGTTGAAAAGAAAGAACAGAAAATACTTTTAAAGTGGTATAGTTTGGCAATCAAGTAGTAAAAGAGAAAAACTCTGCCCTTGTTATGGAGGAAATGAGGTCATAATAAGTAAATGAGTGGGGATTGGGGTGGGGGAAAAAGAATAAAAGAGAGAGAGAGAGAGAGAAACTGAGGACTGCCTGAGTGTGCTCCTTAGCCTGTGAATTGGGTGAGGGGAAAATAATTTTAGAGTAACAGCCTTAGCTCTGAGGAATTAAGGCTTTGAGGGTCCTTGACTTTTTTTTTTCTTTTTTTGCTTTGGAACTTTTTGGCAATTTGGTGAAGTCAATGGAACCCATCTCAGAATAATGCTTTTAAATGTATAAAATAAAGAAAACAAAAGTCATTGAAAACAAAGATACATTTTTTCCATATACAAGTTCAGGAACCCCTTGAAATCTATTGACCTTCGGTGAAGAATCCATGTTTTAAGGGTGTAAGAATTGGATATGGATTTAGTTTCTACAGAGTTATGAAACAAATTAGAGAAATGCAGAGACATGAAACTGAAACTTAAGAAATGAAACCTAAAGAGGGAAGTCATAAATTATAATTAAAAATGTTATAAGATGTAATCAGGAATGGAGACTCATTTATATGGGGAGAATTAGATGTTCTAGATAGTCTGTAACCTCTGTAGTACCCAGCCAATGGGGAGTCAGGAGAGAAACTTGCATTTTGAATGGTAATAAAAAACTTGCTTTTGTACTTCAAGGACATGTCTACTAGTTTAGACACCCATTCTTGCAAGAACATAAAAATCATTTCCTGATTTCATCAGGATTCTTGATAAGAAGCTTGTCTAGTACAAAGGAATGAAGTAGCACCTTGGTGGAGGATTCCATCTGAAGCCAAAAATTGAAACTTTGTGTTCAATGGCAACTGGTAGCAGGCAGTAGTAACCAGGACCAATGAAGTACCATCAAGCCGTGGTCACATGAAAGCATCAAGGAGTAATACCTGGCCAACACTACATGGGCAATTATGTGGTAAAGTGGATGTGATGAAGTAATGGGCTTGGAAGTAGGAATATTCATTTTCCTGAGTCCAAGTCTGGCTTCAGACACTTCCTAACCCTGTGACCTTGGGCAAATCAATTTATTCTGCTTGCCTCAGTTGCCACATCTGTAAAATGAGCTGAAGAAATGCAAAATTACTCCAGTATATTTGCCAAGAAAATCCCAATTGGGATCAAGAAGAATCAGATATGGCTAAAATGCATGAACAACAAAAGACTAGAGGAGACTTCTACTAATCACCAGACATTATCAGATAACATTGGTAGCTCAGCATCATCAGGGACAAAAAAGGCCACTTAAGTACAACCTGTTCACATATGTTCCCTATTATATGTGCCTCACCATATGTATTCCCCAGGTGTTTTCTGCTTTTGGTGTGTGAATTTGTGAAGGAGACTATCTCAGGTATATAGGAGAAATGTTTAAGTGTTATTTTCTTATTCTGATATTTCATTCCATACCTTTGTTTTGAACTAATTGTGTCCTTTGTTTAGGAAATGTAAACACATTAGTGGGGATTTGTGAGCTATTGGTTTAAGAGGATGCAGATCCATAGAGTTGTTTAAACTTTAAATAGCTTGTCTAGGGGTTTCACTTGCAAAAGGTAGTTTTACTATCATTATATATATATATATATATATAGTGCTTTATCTTTTATCAAGTCCTTTATGTATATGATGTCTATCATAACACCTCTCTGAAATAGTACAACTTTTATTGTACACATTTTACAGATGAAGAAACTGAGGTGAAGAAATTTTCCTGAGGTGTCTCAGTTATTGAATACCTTGTGGAATATCTATATTTAAGGAATGGGGGTCATAGGGTTTAGACCAGAAGGGACCTTGGAGATCATTCTGTGAGGGATAGAAAATCCTATCCAAAAATGACTACTCAGAGATCACTCATAGAAAAGCAGACTTAATTATTTATTAGAATCTTGAGAAGCGGAGCCCATCCTGGTCAGTGAGCCAGATTCACAGCAGGAGAGAGCCACTCCCTTGAAGATGTTTCCAACTTTTATACATTTCAGACAAAGAACCTCCAAAACCCCACCCTCCATAGGTTGTGATTGGTCATATTTGGTCAGTGGAATGCAGCTGACAATGTTATTTATAGCTTCTTTGGCCACGTTTAGGGTAATCCCTAATAGGGCAAAGGAATACAGCCTAGGCCTTCACGTGACTGAGGCCTATAGGCTTAGATTTTACGTTAGCTAGCAGTCTCTGATCAATATTGTTGAGGGCGGTAGCCCCTTGATATTCCTTGTTTGATCTCCAACTTCCTTTGGGACTTGGACCTTTCATACAAGATCTGGTCAAACTAGTTTGGGCTATCTGAGCTGGCCAGGGTTTTACAGCCCCCATTCTAATCTGCTCAGATAGACCAAATAGCATCAGGAAATTCCTTTTTGGGAAGAGACTTCTGTCTCTACCCAAAAGATAACAAGAGAATCCTTATCTTATCTTATTTACATCACTCTCAGGCTGAATGATTGTGCTCTGGTATAAAAGAGAGAACTCAAAAATCTATTCTTTGCAAAATGGGCCTTCAGAGAAGGCTTAAGGAAAGAGAAAAAGCCATTGGATTTTTAGCAATTTGGAAGTCATTGGTGACAGTTTTAAAGTGAAAATCTTTACATAGACTTAAGGGATAAATAAACAATTTTTCCCCCCCTGAAGCTGGGGTTAAGTGACTTGCCCAGGGTCACACAGCTAGGAAGTTTAAGTGTCTGAGATCAAATTTGAACTCGGGTCCTCCTGAATTCAAGGCTGGTATTCTATCCACTTTGCCACCTAGCTGCCCCAACAAATAAACAATTAACAGTTACTGAACTAAATTCTTGGGATACAGAAAGAAACAAGACAGTACTTGCCCTCAAGAAATTCACAATCTAATGGGAGAGACAACAAGAAAACAAATATATGCAAACAAGCTATGAGAAGTGTAGATGAGAAATAATTAAGAAAAGGAAAGTATTAGAATTAAGTAGGGTTAGTAAAGGCTTCTCATACAAGATGAGATGTTTCTTGGAACACAAAGAAAACTTGGAGCTGGATGGGAGTCAGCCAGAGAAAATGTTCAGAACTGAAAGATGAGATGTTCCAGTTGGAAAGACAGTTAAGAGAAGATGTAGGAATGGCTTGCCTTAAGGCAGTGAAGACCCATTTGAGATTATGGTGCATAAATTTGTAATCAACTTAGAATGGTTACAGAATTTTCTTTACCTACTTTCAGCATGTGTGTAGGAATAAAGATGACAGATGGTGGGAGTTATCTGAGGCTGAAGCTTGGCAATATGATAAAAAGGACCAGGGACTGAGATAAGATAGAATAGAATTGGATTGGTTCACCAAAGGCTCATGATGGGGAAAAGTAGAGAGTGGCTAGTAAGTGATTGGGAGAGAATTGAGGGGTCAAGGATTTGGAGGTCACTGGAAAGAATGAATAAGAGTTTGATAAGAAAAGGAAAAGAGAGGTAGAAAGCCAATAGATTATGTTTATATAAAGAGATATAGGTGTAGGTTGTTTAGAACTGGAGGAATCATGAAAGATAGGGTCAAGTCTTAGAATTTTCTATTCCACAAGTATCTAACAGTGCTTGAGTATATTTTAGGGTTAAGAATAATTGATTCCAGGTCTGAAAGAGAGTTCAGAGATAATCTAGTCCCATTCATTTTCTTTGAAGCAATCTTAGTATACCTCCTTTATTAACTCACTATCCAACTCTCCAGTGTCTCTTCCAAACCTTTTCATTCCTCCTCAAACTTTCCATGAATTTCCTCCCTCCATTCTCTGAGCTGAAAATCTTACCTCACATTTTACAGAAAAATTCAGTCCATTTGCCATGAGCTCTCTCTTCCTTTTCTATCATGACTCATCCTTGGTTCACCTGATGGAGGGCTCTTACTCCTTATGAAGACTAACCCTTCTATTTATTCAAGTGATCCCATTTGTTCTTGTTTCCTCCAACCCTCACCTCTATCATCTCTACTCTTTTACTTATTTTAAATTTGTCTACTGGCTTCTTCCCTAATGCCTACAAACATGTTCTTCCTCTCTATCCTCAAAAAATTCTCACTTGACACTTCCATTCACAATAACTATCACCCTACAACTATCCCCCTTCTGTCTTGTGAGGTTAAACCACTTTCAGAAGTCACCTATGATAGGGGCCTCTACTTTGTCTCTTTATAATTCCTTACAATCTTGCTTCTGACCTTATCCCTCTACCAAAACTAACCAAAATAAAATCTCCTAGTTGCCAAATCCACTGGCCTTTTTTCAATCCTCATTCTCCACAACCTTTCTACAGCCTTTGAGATTGTGAATCACCCTCTTCTCCTTGACACATTTTTCTCTGTAGATTTTTGGTGCATTTTTCTCCTGATTCTCTATTTACCTTATCAGATTGCTCTTTCTCACCCTCCATATCCATTCTATTGCCAAGGCCTGTTGATCGTACTATTGTAACCAACATCTTATCCTTCTCTCCTCTGATATTGACACCATCTTTGTATAGGTTGTCATAATGCCATGTTTAGACTATTGCAATAGTCTCTTGGTGGGTACGTGCCTTAATTCTCTCCTCATTCTGATGAATTCTCCATTCAGCTACCAAAGTGTCTCTCTCTTATCCCAGGATCAAATATAAAACCTCTGTTTGCCTTTCAAAGCCATTTATAACCTAGACCTCTCCATATACATTTTCCAGTCTTTTTACATCTTATTTCTTATTCCCTGACATACTCTGTGATTCAATAACACTGGTCTCTTTGTTCCATTATTTTACCTCTGAGCATTTTCTTTGGCTGTACCCCAAGCCTGAACAATTTTTCCCTCTCTTTTTCTCCTGGCTTCCATTAAGTCCTAAGTAAAACCCCATCTTTTCCAGGAGGTCTTTCCCATACTCTCTTACTTCCTTCTCTTAATTATTTCCTATTTATCCTGTACAAAGCTTGTTTGCACCTATTTGTTTTGTCTCTCTCTTTAGATTGTGAGCTCCTTAAAGGCAAAGTCTATACTTTGTCTCTTTTATGTTCCAGCACATTGAAGGTCCATCTAATGTGTGGTGAATCATCTTCTAGATCTTTTGACATTTTGTGGAAACTAAACGAGCATGTAGATCATCCATCTCTTTCACTACCATTCATAACTGATCCACCTTCTTTTCTTGTCATACATCTCAGTAATAATAGTTTTTGTATCACTTCTCTCCTGCAATTCTTTCATAATAAAATATTGTTATAGGCACAATATTTTATTATGCTGCCTTATGAGCAGCACATAATTTTAATCCATTGGAGACCATAGTTCAGACATAAGATCCCTGGAAAAATTTTGATGTATAGAACTGGAGGAATCATAAATTCTTGGAAGACCTTTATTTCAATAAATCACTCAATCAAGAAGAATTTTTAAAACACTAGGTAGCAGGCACTATACTAAGCATTGAAAAGATAAGGGGAAAAAATTATGTTTTCTCAAGGAACCAAAAATATACATTTCCAAGTATATCAATGTAAGAAATATTTATACATCCAAAATACATACAGAGTAGAAGGAAAGAAAACTTAAAGAGGAAGGTACTGTTAGCTGGAAAGATTAGGATAGGTTTAATGTAGAAAGTGGTTGTGGGTGATCTGTGGCTTAAAGGAACCCAGGGATTTTAAAAGGTGGAGATGGTGAGGGATAGCATTCTAAGTATAGGGATCAGTCATGCAAAGGCATGGAAATAGGCAAGATAGGTCCTTTGTGAGGGACAGCAAGTAAACCAATATCGATTGATTGTAAAGTTTATAAAGAAGAGAAATTAAAAGCCCTGTGCAACTTCTCAAAGATAGACTGATTTTCCTCCTATGCAAGCCCATTCCCTCTTCATTGTCCACCTGTGATGTCTGGCCAAGGTATATATAGTGATAGACCAGCCCTATGAGATATCCATCCAACTACTGGAGAAAAATGGTGTTTCATTTTTGTATCTCTGTTACATACATAGCACAGCATTTAGTATAAAGACTTAAGAAATATTTTTTCATTCACTCATATGTGGCCAACTCATGAAGACAATTTTGTCCTGAGTTATCACCCCACCTTTTTCTCTTTGGGCTGAATCATCTCAACTTGCCTTGGAAGCAATTCCAATGTGAAGATCTGAGTTTCTTTCTTAGAGCAGGGTCATCTAAGGCTACAATTCTCAGGGTACTGGAGAAAATGGGGGAGGGAAGGGGAATTAATGGATAGTTGCACTAATACATTTTTCATTTGCATGAAATCAGTCACAGTGATGAGGTAACATGATGAGGTATATACCTAATGGTGAGGTAAATATCTCAATAGGATTAACTGAGGTCTAGTGGCAGGATTGGGGTACAGGGAGGCACATGGAGCTCCCCTGCAACCCCTTAGGATTCGGTGCAAGGATACAAAGTTAAACAAGTCTAGTGGCGGCGAGAGTCCCCTGTAAATGAATTTACAGGCCCCAAAACCTAAATGAGTAAAAACAAGATTTATTGCAAGGTTTGGAAGCAAGGTTAAGGTCTGGTTAGTAAAAGGCATTAGATAGAGGAAGATACACACTGACAGCAGCGGCGGGGACAGAGAGTCTCTGATGCAAAGCATCTTGGCTGGCATCTTTCAACTCTCTGACCAAAAGACAACTCCACCTTTGCTGCCTTTATGTGCTTGAAGAAGCATAGGGAGGAGCTCAGGTTGATTCCTAGAAGGCCAGATTTTTGGTGGGCTTTTCAGATAAGGAAGAAACTGTTTTGGGGAAATCTGAGCAGATAGTTGGGGGTTGGGTATAAGCCCAAACTGGCTCAGATACTGATCTCTCCTCTTGGGGTTTTGACCAGATCTTGTAAATCAAAGGTACAAGGAATCTTAAAGGGAGCTATACCTGCATTAACAGTGTCACCATTGTCCCTTACACATGAAATATTTACTAAATCCTTAGGCAAAAAAAAGAACAATTATAACATTCATTAGAGAGCACATGTAGAAATAATCATAACATTCACTAAATAGAAGACAACAGCAATAAAAATAAAAATACAATTATCCCTTCCACATCACATTCACATTGCAACTTTTCCTATCTCAGTTTTGATGAATCTCAGGTCAGCATAAAACATTAAATGGGAATTTTTAGGAAGTCTTGCAGAAACAACAAAAGAAACAGAAAATGTTTAGAAATGCATAAAATATAGATTATATTTTATCATTTAATGCCATAATAACTCAAATTTCTTCTCTGGCATGAAGGGAAGGTCAATTCCCCCCCCCAGGCAATTGGGGTTAAGTGACTTGCCCAGGACCACCCAGCTAGGAAGTGTCTGAGACCAGATTTGAACTCAGGTCCTCCTGACTTCAGGGCTGGTGATCTATCCATTGTTTCACCTAGCTACTTTCCCCTCTTCTCTCCCTCCCCACCCAAAGATCAAATTTTTTTATTTGAATTTTCTAGGTCATGAGGGCACTGGACCCCAGCACCTGACATATGGAAGGAATAACTGTATCCCTTCCCTAATAGTCCATCAATTAGCTTGAGTCATATTCTCCCACTGAAGAAGTAAAATAGGCACCAGGAATGGTAAATAAGAGAGCAATAGATTTGGGAGAGCATGATTGTAAAAAAGAATATTACCATGACACAACATCACAGGTTACAACACTCTGCTACTTATTATGTGAATAAGCACATAAGAATTAGCAAAGAAAGGGGTTTTAACAATTAACAAAAGGGATAGACAGTTCCCTGGTGGAACTCACAATTTATCAAGAGGAAGAAGCCATTAAAGAGGAGACACTAAGAGGTGGGAGTATGCCCTCCACTGGCAGGCTAAATCCATAGAACCTAGAAAACTAACCCTAAAAGGGAGTTAGTAGGGGGAAAAGATTACACCAATGATTAGTAGGCTTAATCCTAAAAGGGATTTAGCTGTAACAAAAAGGAAGAGCCAATGAGGCAGGAGCACTTCAAGACTGGGTAGCTCACAATTATCAAAGGTATTAAAGGAATTAAAGGTGGGAGAGAGTACCTCATATTGGGCTTAGTCTTGAAAAGGAGTTAGTAAAGATCTAGACTATCATTGGATCTTTTATTGGGCAAATATAACCTGAGGCAGGAATGGGAGAAAGGGAGAAAATTGACATCATAACTTGGCTTTCTGATTGGATAGATAAAAGGAGAATTTCTTGATAGGTAGGGGAGGGTTGTGGGGTACTCTAATGGAAAGTCCCTTGAACAAAAGACCTACTTAAGAGCAAAAGGCTCACAGGCTACTAATCTCTGGCATATCATAATCCTATGAGTGCTTCATACTTTCTCTGCAAGGAAAAACAAACTTGACCACCTAACTAACCAAGGACCTCAATAGCACCAAAGCATAGAGTACATATAGAAGAGTGGG
Source organism: Sminthopsis crassicaudata (assembly GCF_048593235.1). Taxonomy (NCBI): domain Eukaryota; kingdom Metazoa; phylum Chordata; class Mammalia; order Dasyuromorphia; family Dasyuridae; genus Sminthopsis; species Sminthopsis crassicaudata. The sequence continues at coordinate 443,455,803 of NC_133619.1, forward strand.
CCTATGCTTACAAAAATCTAATGGGGAGGCACATGACTCAGGCTAGCAGACCTTGATTATCTTGCTTATCTCTTTAGATCAGTCTGTACCACCTGTTACTTGCTGGACAATATCTTTTCTCCATTTGATCCTCATAGTTCTCTTGTTACAAAGCTACTTTTCTGCTGCTCCTGGGTCATTGAAAGAACAACAAATTATTTTATTACTTAATGATTTATATATTATTAGGGTTTTTTTGAGGCTCAATCTCCTTCTCTTGCAAGAAGTGCAGTTAGGGAAGTTTTCCTTTTTTTTTTTTTTTTTTTTTTCCTCTTCAGGCAATCTGGTGTCCCTCCTGCTCCAAGAGACTCAGCATATTAATTCCAAACTTAGCGTGGATACTGAAAAAAATCCATGATGAGAGGATTCCTTTCTTTCTGGGTAGAGGTGGCTCTAGAGAGCAATCCTGCTTTTTTTCCAATCGGCTCTCAACAAAACAATGTATCTCTTTCAATCAACCGAACTAAAATCTTTCTATAACTTCTTTTCATCATATCCATCCAGTTGCTTTCTCAAGTTGGAGATGACTGACCTATGAGACCTCTCCTCTGATTGGAGAAATCTTTTTAAGAGTTTCCATATGAGTATTGTCCAAACTAGCCATGCTCACTTTTAATCCAGGCTCAACTCCTGATTCACACATTTGTCTAGTTAGGATTCTTACAAGGTACTAAGTCACTGGAATGAATAAGAGGCAATAATTATCTAATTTAGCATTGTTGATCTGATCCAACAAGGAGATGTTATGGGCCAAAACTTGAAACAAGGTACTTATGTACTTAGTTCACACCTTTAAAGTGATGTGGGTTGTGCTCCCTTTAAGAAACTAATCTTTTTAGAAGGGAAGTTAACAAATTGGGAAAATATTTTTAAAAGTAAAGGTTCTGACAAAGGTCTCATTTCCAAAATATATAGAGAACTGACCCTAATTTATAAGAAATCAAACCATTCTCCAATTGATAAATGGTCAAAGGATATGAACAGACAATTCTCAGATGATGAAATTGAAACTATTTCCACTCATATGAAAGAGTGTTCCAAATCACTACTGATCAGAGAAATGCAAATTAAGACAACTCTGAGATACCACTATACACCTGTCAGATTAGCTAAGATGACAGGAACAAATAATGATGAATGTTGGAGGGGATGTGGGAAAACTGGGACACTGATACATTGTTGGTGGAGTTGTGAAAGAATCCAGCCATTCTGGAGAGCAATTTGGAACTATGCCCAAAAAGTTATCAAACTGTGCATACTCTTTGACCCAGCATTGCTGTTATTGGGATTATATCCCAAAGAAATACTAAAGAGCAGAAAGGGACCTGTATGTGCCAAAATGTTTGTGGCAGCTCTTTTTGTTGTAGCTAGAAACTGGAAGTTGAATGGATGTCGATCAATTGGAGAATGGTTGGGTAAATTGTGGTATATGAAGGTTATGGAATATTATTGTTCTGTAAGAAATGACCAGCAGGAGGAATACAGAGAGGCTTGGAGAGACTTACATCAACTGATGCTGAGTGAAAAGAACAGAACCAGAAGATTGCTGTACACTTCAATGCTGTATGAAGATGTATTCTGATGGAAGTGGATATCTTCAACATAAAGAAGATCCAACTCACTTCCAGTTGATCAATGATGGACAGAAATAACTACACCCAGAGAAGGAACCCTGGGAAGTGAATGTAAATTGTTAGCACTACTGTCTATCTACCCAGGTTACTTATACCTTCGGAAGCTAATACTTAATGTGCAACAAGAAAATGGTATTTACACACATATATTGTATCTAGGTTATATTGTAACACATGTAAAATGTATGGGACTACCTGTCATCAGAGGGAGGGAGTGGAGGGAGGGAGGGGATAATTTGGAAAAATGAATACAAGGGATAATATTATAAAAAAATTAAAAAAAAAAAAGAAACAAATCTTTTATACTATAACATATTTAATATGTATGGGAATGCCTGCCATCTAGGGGAGGGGGTGGAGGGAAGGAGGGGAAAATTCGGAACAGAAGGGAGTACAAGGAATAATGTTGTAAAAAATTACCTATGCATATGTACTGTCAAAAATGTTATAATTATAAAATTAATTTTAAAAATTAAAAATAAATAAAAATAAAATGTGGATTAAAAAAAAAGAAATTAATCCTTTCAAGGTATGATATGGGTTATGCTCCCTTTAAAAAACTAATCCTTTCAGATGAATTTATTCCTTTCTGATTCCTAGCCCTTCCTAGCTGATGCATTATCAAGAATTATCAAGAAGCTAGGACCTTGGATTCACAAATCCTGTCAAAAGCACCCCTTTTGGATTCCAACAGGAGATCTGGGCTCTCACAACCCCCACTCAGATCTGAGACAACTTGGGACATCACCCACAGGCCCCTTTGGCTAAATCTCTCATTATAAAAGAGCCAAGCTGGAGCTCTTTCTTTGCAGAGGTTCCTAACATGGCAGCCTTACGCCTGGGGCATGCCAAGGATCTCTGTCCACTGGAATCCTATTTCCAGTGCCCTCTTATCTCTACCTTCACCTTTTACTAACTAGACTTTAACTTTACTTCCAAATCCCATAATAAACCTCCTTTATCAATCCAGGTTTTTGTGTCTGTAAATTCCTTTACAGGGTACTCTGTGTTGTCACTAGACTACATTTAACTATGTATCCTTGAGCTGAACCAAAAAGGAGTTACCCCTTACCTAATTCTCATCAAAAGGAGTTTATACCTTTAAAGGAGTTCCTCATTGGCTCACACATTAGACTTCATACTTTTAGAGAGCATATAAAAGGACAAGCCCACTCTCTGAGAGAAGATTCAGAGCTAGGATTCAGTGAGGAGATTTGCAAGTTTAGGAGATTCACAAGTTCTAAAGGAAAAGCCTGCTCATGGACTTCCAGGAGATTCAGAAGGCAGAAACCCACAATCCCACACTCTCTGGGAGGAGATTCAGAGTCAAGATTTATTCCCACTTCAACTTTTGTGTTGGCTGGAGACATGAAAGCTAACAGGGCACAGATAAAGATTCAGGATTTTGAAGGACATAATAAAGGATCTGGACTTTAACTCCTGGCTGCATTTAGTGTTTATTGAACTGAAACTAAGGCTGCCTCCAGAAGCTCCCTAAGAAATCTGCCTAAGAAAATGATTATAATTTAAAGAAAAGAACATTACATTGTCCTTTCTTGAGTATCTCAGCTCCCTTCATTCCTACTCTTATGTGTTGTCTTTGTGAATGTAAGCTTCTTGAGGGCATTTCCTCCTTTATTGTTTGTATTTGTATACAAATCCCATCATTCAGATATGATACATAAGTTTTTATATAACCTTCTCATAATATACAAACAATTATTAATCAACAATATCCTCAAAAGCTTAGAAAACAGTTTCATGTAAATAAGGTGATGGACCACAGTGTTCTGCAGCCATAATTACTAGTCAGCATTAAGCTTTCAAAAAGGTCATCTCAGTACATTTATTGGAGGAATAATTTTCTTTCTGGTTCTCAGAAGAGTCTTGGTTTCTCCATAACATTTTATCTGAGAAGTTAGATTTCTTCTTAGGCTTATTTATTAACTTTTCTCATATTATTTCTCTACCCAGTAAAGCAAAATGTGCATTTTCAAAACTGACAGTACCTTACATATTATGGTCTAAAAAAGGTGTGAGGAAGAACAGGAGGATTTCTTGCCTTGCATTTGGGAAAAAATCACAAGCATTACTGGAAAAAGGTAACCAAGAAAATATCAATTATCACTGATCTATTTTTCAATCACTACAAAATCTTTACAAAAATTGTCTATGCTTTCATAGATGCATCCTTGATAAAGATATGAGGAAACTCCTAGCAGGGAAAAGGCAGGCTTCCGAAATTGACACTCTACTGTTAACTCTGTCTTTATAGTCACTCAACTGAATAGAAGGTTCAAAGAATACAAAGTTTTATTATGCCTACTGCCAGTTGACTAGAAATATAATTTTTTTTTTTGGCAGAGCATAAAACGACCTTAAATATTCTCCAAAAATGTATCTACCATACACATGTCAAAATCATTCAAAAATCCTTGGAAAAAATAATATAATTTTGTTAGATGATTCTCTGATTATTACTCTCAAGCCTGGCATAAAATAAGCAGACATACTTGCCGAAGGTGTTTGTCACAGTCATGGAGGATGTCCGGCACAGAATTCAAGTGGAAAATGATTCCCTCTAGATGGTGAGTTCCTCCAAAAGCTCCTGTTTCCACACAGCATTGTACTAGTTACATCAAGCCTCGTAACACTGCAGTCTCTTGAATGGAGGCGATAATCACTAAAAGAGTTCAGTTCACTCACATTGAAGGCATTAAAACCCACTTTTCAGACTTATTACAATAACCGAAAAACCCCTCCAAACAATCCGCTGTTTACGAGTTTAGAATGTACCCCGACTCTGCAGCCAATGGCTCTGGCGGAGAGAGAAAGCCCAAGAGTATAGCCAGAGAGATCCAGAGATGCTGCAATGGACGTGACTACAATTCCCAGCATGCCGCGTAATCCTGGTGTCGATCTTAGCCTGGCCTCACTGCACTTCGGGATGTGTAGTGTATTTGCTCTCCCTGCGCACGCCGCCGGGACGGGACGTTTGGCGCTGCAGATTCCGAGGAGAGGAGCTCTCTCTTCTAGGACCCGGTGAGCCTGAGAGAAAGTGTGAGTGAGGGGCTTGGTTAAACTAGTCCGTCCTGGGGAGTTCCGAGGCCAAGCGAGGCGCTGCGCTCCTGCCCACGTGCGCCCCGCCTCTGAGCCTCACAGGCTGGCTTTGCTGCGGGCTACGCGATGAACGCGGACCTTCGGGGCTCTGTAAACGCGAGGCGCGTGCGAATGACCTCTAATCTTCCTCCCAGTCCCGAGCCCGTACCGTGTGAGTCAGGGCATCCTACCTGCGCCGGCCTGAGATTCCCTGCCCCGGCAGTCCGCCCGCGAAGGAGGGCGCCTTCAAATTGAGGCTTGGTGGAAGGGCTGCAGGGACCCGCGCCGCATCGGACGGCTTTCTCCTCCTCGCGTTTGGGGCTCTTTCACTTCGAGAAAGCTCCGAGGCAGCGCTTGTGGGCACCTCCTGGGGCAGGGGTGCGCTAGGGTTGTGGGAGCCCCGTGTGGAGCAGTGGCTGGCTCGGCCGGCCCCCGCGTCCCTGCTCCGTGCCCAGCGGGGAGTGGCGTCCCCAAACCGCCTCAGCATCGTGCGATGTAGAGCCGGGAGGACCTTAGTCAGCCAGTCTAGTGCTACTTTTACAGACTTTTACAGATGAGCAAACTGAGGCCCAGACAAGGGAACGGACACGGCTTAGGACTCACTGGGACGCACTCCACGTCCTCCGACCTGCCAAGCCCCCGGCCTTTGCACTTCCCAACCTGGTGGGGGGTCCCTCTCCCCACTTAATAATATTTTATTTTGTGCTTACACATTTTGGATTTAACATATATTTTAACATGTTAAACCTATATTGAATTGCTTGCCATCTAGGGTCGGGGGAAGGAGAAAATCTTAAACAAGGCTATGCAAGGGTCAATGTTGTCAAATTATCTGTGCATATGTTTTGAAAATAAAAAACTTAAAATAAAAAAAAGGTTTTGCAAGGGTGAATGTTAAAAACTATGCACATGTTTTGAAAATAAAAAGCTTTATTTAAAAAAGGGAAAATATTTTACTTTTTTCTAATTATATGTAGAGTTTTCAACATTCATCTTTATAAGATTTTGACTTCTAAATTTTTCTCCCTCTCTTAGTCCTAAGACAGCAAGCAATCTGATGTAGGTTATGCATGTATAATCATATTAGTCATGTTGTGAAAGAAGAATCAGAACAAAAGTGAAAAACCACAAGAACAAAAAATGTGGAAACTTGTATGCTCTTTACATTCAGATTCCATGGTTCTTCCTCTGGATATGGATGGCATTTTCCATGGGCCTTTTGGAATTGTCTTGAATCCTTATATTGTTGAGAAGTACTAAACCTGACATAATCACTGCACAATGTTGCTGTTACTGTGTACAGTGCTCTGGGTCTGCTCACTTTACTTTGTATCAGGTCATGTAAGTCTTTCCAGGTTTTCCTGAAATCAGCTGCTCATCATTTCTAATAGAATGATAGTGTTCCATTACATTCATATACCACAAATTGTTCAGCCAGTCCCCAATTAATGGTCATCTCCTCAATTTCCAATTCTTTGCCACCATAAAAAGAGCTGTTATAAATGTTTTTGTATATGTAGGCCTTTTTTCCTTTTTTAGGATACTGACCTAACAGTAGTATTGCTGGCTCAAAGAATTTGTTCAGTTTTTTAGCTCTGGGCATAGCTCCAAATTGTTCTCGAGAATGATTGCGCCAGTTCACAACTCCACCAACAATCCATTAGGATTCCAAATATTCTACATCTCCAACATCTTTTCTGTCATTAGCCAATCTGATACATTTCAGGTAGTATCTCAGAGTTGTTTTAATTTGCATTTCTCTAATCAATAAATGATTTCACATATTTCTTCATAAAGGACTAGATAGCTTTGACTTCATTTGTGAACTGTCTGTTCTTCATACTCTTTGAGTTTTTATCACTTGGGGAATGGTTTGTATTCTTATAAATTTGACTTAGTTCTTTTTAGGCTTGAAACCAATTCATCCCCCTTTGAGGTTTTATATGTGGGCATTTTGTCCTCTATTGACTTTGGTGTTTCAATCTTCCCTTTCACCATAATAGTATTCTGTGATCAGGATTCTTTTTTGTTTCTTGCTCAATTTTTCTTTTTTTTTTTTTTTTTTTCTTTGCGTATTCCATGGCATTTAAAGTTGAGCTCAGAAGTCTTTTTTTTTTTTTAATTAAACTTTTTATTTACAAAGCATATGCATAGATAATTTTTCCAATATTGACCCTTGCAAAACTTTTTGTTCCAAATTTTTCCTTTCCTTTTCCCCATCCCCTCCCCTATCTAGCAGATAGTCCAATACATATTAAAAATGTTGAAGTACACATTAAATTTAACATGTATACATATTTATACAGTTATCTTGCACAAGAAAAATCACATCAAAAAGGAAGAAAAAGAAAAACTGAGAAAGAAAACAAAATACGAGCAAACAACAGAAAGAGTGAAAATGCTATGTTGTGATCCACACTCAGTTCTCACAGTGCTCTGTCTGGGTGAACAATTGGAAGTGGTTTGAATCATCTCATTGTTGAAGAGAGCCACATTCATCAGAATTGATCATCTTGATAATCTGGTTGTTTCCGTGTATAATGATCTCCTGGTTCTGCTCATTTCACTTAGCATCAATTCATATAGGTCTCTCCAAGTCTCTCTGAAATCATCCTGCTGGTCATTTCTTACAGAACAATAGTATTCCATAGTATTCATATACCATAATTTATTCAGCTGTTCTCCAGTTGATGGGCATCTTCTTGCCACTACAAAGAGGGGTTCCTCCAACATTTTTGCACATGTGCGTCCCTTTCCCCCCTTTAAGATACCTTTGGGATATAATCCCAGTAGAAGCATTGTTAGACCAAAGGATATGTACAGCTTAATAACTTTTTGAACATAGTTCCAAACTACTCTCCAGAATGGTTGGATCTGTTCACACTTCCACCAAAAATGTATCAGTGTCCCAGTTTTCCCATATCCCCTCCAACATTCGTCTTTATTGTTTCCTGTCATATTAACCAATCTGACAAGTGTCAGGTCCTTTTTAACTTAATATAATCAAAATTATCTATTTTGTGATCAATAATGATCTTTAGTTCTTTTTTAGTCACAAATTCCTTCCTCCTCAAATCTGAGAGGTAAACTATCCTATGTTCTTCTAATTTATTTATAATCTCATGCTTTATGCCTAGATCATGAACCCATTTTGACCTTATCTTGGTATATGGTGTTATGACTACATATGACTACTTTCTGCCATACTAGTTTTCAATTTTCCCAGCAGTTTTTGCAAATACTAGATTGCTATAGTTATTGATTATTTTGTTCTGTAAACCTAATCTATTCCTCTATTTCTTAGATAGTACTAAATGGTTTTGATGACCACTGCTTTATAATATAGTTTTAGATCTGGTACAAATAGGCCACCTTCATTTCCTTTTCTCTTCATTAATTCTTTTGAAATTATTGACCTTTTATTCTTCCAGATGAATTTTATTGTTGTTATTTCTAGGTCAGTAAAATAGTTTCTTGGGAGTTTGATTGGCATAGCACTAAATAAATAGATTAGATAGTATTGTCATCTTTTTTATATCTAGCCAAGAGCACTTGATATTTTTCCAATTGTTTAGATAGTATTTGTGTGGAAAATGTTTTGTAGTTTTGCTTGTATAATTCCTGACTTTCCCTTGGCAGATAGATTCCAAAATATTTTATATTATCAAACAGTTATTTTAAATGGAATTTTTCCTTTTTATCTTTTGCAGTTGGATTTTATTAGTGATGTATAAAAATGCTGATGATTTATGTGGATTTATTTTGTATCCTGCAACCTTGCTAAAGTTGTGGATTATTTCTAATAGTTTTTAAATTGATTCTCTAAGGTTCTTTAAGTATACACATCATATTATCTGCAAAGAGTGATAATTTGGTTTCTTCTTTACCTACTCTAATTCCTTTGATCTCTTTCTCAACTCTAATTGCCAAAGCTAGGATTTCTAATACCATATTGAATAGTAATGGTGATAGTGGGTAACCTTGTTTCATCCCTGATCTTATTGGGAATGGTTTCAGTTTATCACCATTACATATGATGCTTGCTGATGGTTTTAAATAGATGCTGCTGACTGTTTTAAGGAAAAGTACATTTATTCCTATATGTATATTCCTATATTCTCAAGTGTTTTTTATTAGAAATAGATTTTATCAAATGCTTTTTCTGCATCTATTGAGATAATCATATGGTTTTTGCTAATTTGGTTATTGATACAATTATGCTAATAGTTTTCCTAATATTGAATCAGCCCTGCATGCTGAAGTTCTTTCTTAAACTAAACTGCCAAGCATTCTAACTCTATTGCAGAGAACAAACTCCATTGATTGAGCTGGTCACATTAATTGAATGCCAAATGTACACTTGCCAACAAGATTATTTTATGGAGAACTCACACAGAGCAAATATTCATTCACTAAGTGGTCAGAAAAAGCAATACAAGGACACTCTCAAGGTCTCTCTTAACTTAGGAATTGATTGTATGACATGGGAGGGACTGACACAAGACTGCCCACTATGTTATGCCCTCATCAGAGAAGGTGCTGTGTTCTATGAGCAAAACAGAATTGAATTAGCTCAGAAGAAACACAAGATGCACAAAGTGAGAGAATCCACCCCAAATGTTCATAGGGACTGTTTGTGTATGTCCTGTGGCAGATTTTTCCAAGCTCCTATTGGTCTGATCAACCACAGTTGGACCCACTGTAATTTGCCTCTCTAATAGTGATGTCATTTTGATCCTCTTCAGAAATGGACTACAACCAAAGTCAAGTTCTACTCCTGGGGCACTAGGAGTGCTGTCCCAAGCTTCTTGTGCAGTTTCCCATTCTGCTATCTACTTCAGTTTAATAGGAGAGTTCATCTCATTCACATTCACAGTTATGATTAGTGTCTGTATTTCTCTTCATTCCTTCCCTCCCCTTCCTTTCTACTTTTCTCTTATATTTCATCTTATCCCTCCTAGTTAGGATTCTTACAGGGTACTTATGTACTTAGTTCACACCTTTAAAGGAGTTCAAACCTTTAAAGGAGTTTATACCTTTAAAGGAATTCGCTCATTGGTTCACACATTAGACTTCATACCTTTAGAGAGCATATAAAAAAAAAGGACAAGCTCTGGGAGGAACATTTAGAGTCAGAATTCAGTCAAGGAGAGAACTTCCCGGGAGAACTTCAGGGGACTTGGGGAGATTCAGAACTAGGATTGACTTCCAGAAAATTCACAAGGCAGAAACCCACAATCCCACACTCTTGGAGGCAGAGTCAGATTCATTCCCACCTCAACCTTCCTGCTGACTGGAGACATTCGGACAAGAGCTCTCAGGGAATCAAGGAGAGAGGAAGGCCTTCAGAAAACTATCTGAGCCCCAAGTGAAGGAGATAAGATTTGGAAAGAGACAGCAAAGGACTTTAACTCCTGGCTGCACTTTGGGATTATTGAACTGAACTGAAACTAAGACTATCTCCAGAAGCTCCCCAAGAAACCTGCTCCCAGAGAAGGATTACAATTTAGAGAACAGAACCTTACACCTCCTCACCAGTGTTTTGTTTCTAGCCACCACCTCCCTCCTTCATTCTGCCCTTCTAATAGCACCCTCCCCTCTTTACTTTTCTCTCTCTTCCTACTTCCCATAGGGTAAGATAAATTTCTATACTCATCTGAGTGTGATGTTATTCCCTCTTTGATCCAAATCTGATGAGAATAAGGTTTAAACCTTTTAACTTTTTAAAAAGGGGGCCAGTTCACTGTCCCTCAGACTGTGGGATGGCCCGACTATAGTAAAAACAAAAACTCACACTCTGTCTCTGCCCCTCAGCCTGTTTGCTGTAACCTGCTGGGTAGTGCATCTGGCCTGAGGGCCATAGTTTGAGAACCCCTGGAAACAATGCTCACTCTTCCCCTTCTTTCCTCCTTCTGTAATAGGTCTTTTGTTACCTCTTCAGTTTGATGTAATTTACCCTATTCTGCTTCTCCCGGGATAATACTTTTTTTTTTTACCCTTAATTTATACCTACACCCTCTATGTATAATTCCTTTTAACTGTCCTAATAGAAATACAATTTTTAAGAGTCACAAGATTGTAAACAGTTTAATCTTATTGAATAACTTTTTTTTTCTTTCCTGTTTGTATTTTTATGCTTCTCTTGAGGCTTGCATTTTCTCTTCAGCTCTGGTCTTTTCATTAGGATAGTATAGAAGTCTCTTATTCCACTGAATATTCATCTTTTCCCCTGAAAGATTATGCTCAGTTTTGCTGGGTAGTTGATTTTGGGTTGTAATCCAAGCTCCTTTACCTTCTGGAATATCATATTCCAAGCCCTCCAATCCTTTAATGTAGAGGCGGCAAAGTCTTGACTGTAATCTTGACTGTCGCTCCTTGACATTTTGGATTATTTATTTCTGGCTGCTTGTAGTATTTTCTTCTTGTATTAATAACAATGGAACTTGACAGTAACATTCCTTGTAGTTTTCTTTAGATTTTCTTTCAGGAGATAATCACTGCATTTTTTCAATTACTATTTTACTTTCTGGTTCTAGGATATCAGGCCAGTTTTCCTTGATAATTTCTTGAAAGATGCTGTCCAGACTCTTTTTTTCCCCCTATTTGATTATGGCTTTCAGGTAGTTCAAAATTTCTTAAATAACCTTTCCTGAATCTGTTTTCTAGGTCAGTTGTTTTTCCAGTGAGTAATTTTACCTTTTCTTTGAATTTTTCATTTTTTTGATTTTGTTTAACTGATTCTTGACATATCATAAGAGTCATTAGCTTCACTTGCCCAATACTAATTTTCAAAGAATTATTTTCTTCAGTTAGCTTTTGTATTTTGTTTTCCACTTAGCCAATTCTGCTTTTTAAGGAGTTGTTTTCTTCAATAGATCTCCCCTAGCACCCAAATTGGCCAGTTGTGTTTTTTAAGGAACTCTTTTCTTCAACCAATTTTTATCCTTCCTTTTTCAAGCTATTGACTCTTTCATATTTCTTATTTCTTTCCCTAATTTTTGTTCTACCTCTCTTATTGGATTTTAAAAATACTTTCTGACCCCTTCCAAAAAGGATTTTTTTGGGCTTGAGAGCAATTCATTTTCCCTTTTCAGATTTTGTATGTAAGCATTTTGACATTCTTATCCTTTTCTGAGTCTGTGTTTTAATCTTTCCTATTGTTACAGTAGCTTTCTGTGGTAATGGCTCTTTTCTATTTTTTGTTCACTTTTTAGCTTATTTTTTGGCTTTTAAAGTTGAACTCTGCTTCTGAGGTATAGGAGGGCACTTATTCTAAGCTTCTTGTTCTGGGGGCCAAGGTCTGACCACTGGCTTTCTGTGTTGGCAGAAAGGTGCTGCTCAGGTGTTGATGGCTTCCCTCATTTCCACTGGGGTAACCCAGCCTCATCATGCTGTTGTAACCTGTCTTCCAGGACTAGCAATTTGCTTTCTGTCCTAGGCCTGGAAGTCTCACTGGCTTGCTGAGATAGAACTTCAGGGTCTCAGTTGCAAATCTCTGCTGTGACTAAGAGCCTTTTTTCCTAAGTGAGACCTTCCTGAAATCCTTGTAAATTATTATTTTTTATTTATTTTTTTTCTGAGGCTGGGGTTAAGTGACTTGCCTACGGTCACACAGCTAGGAAGTGTTAAGTGTCTGAGATCAAATTTGAACTCGGGTCCTCCTGAATTCAAGGCTGGTGCTCTATCCACTGCACCACCTAGCTGCCCCCTTGTAAATTATTTTAAGCTGAAAAATTGTTTCACTCAATTTTTTTAAAGTTCTGCTGCTCAATTGTTGAGACAACATTGTTTCCAAGACAAATTGGGGGGAGCTTAGGTAACTTTGATTTTCTCAGCCATCTTGATTCTGCCTCCCAACTACTAAGATTTTAAAGAAAAATGAGACATCGTATCTAGTAGGTCCTAAAACCCAAGCCATGCTCTTACCTATAGTCCAGTTAATATTGCTATAACTTTTAGAAAGGATGTCTCAATTGAGTTCCCCACAAATCTTTGTTATATAATTTCAACTGAACTTTCACTAGGACTAGCTAGTCCTTTTACATCTCTCCTAATCTACTTAGTATCCCACTGAAAAACTTTTCCATACTTCTTCATTCTTCAAACCTTATCTTTTCCCCTCCTTTCTGCTGAGAACTTTGCCTCATATTTAGTTGAAAATATTCAGACCATTTAAAAGATTCCCCTCTTCATTATCTCACATAACTGAAATGCCTTCTGCTGCTATCTTCCCCTTCATCTTCCTTCTATTGCGGAATTTGTCAAGGCAAACCCTTCACCATGCACAAGTGATTTCATTACCTTCTTTCTCCAGCAAATTACCCTCCTCTTTCCATCTTCACTCTCACTTCTCTTCAATAATTCCCTGTCTTATTGGCTGCTTGCCTACTATGTACAAACATACCCCATGTTTCCCCCTCATCCTTAAAAATATCTTCATTTGAACTATCTATCTCTGCTACTTATCATCCCATTTCTTTCCTCTCTTTTGTGTCTAAACTCTGGAGGTCATCTACAATCTCTGTTCCCACTTCATTTTCTCTTTTTAACCTTCAATAGCCTGACTTCCAACTTCATCATTCAATTTATACTGCTTCTCCAAAGCTATCATTAATCTCTTAATTGGTCTAAACTCTGTGGGACAAAGGCCACTGCTCAAATAAATCAAATAAGTTAAGAAGATTTCTCAAGGTAAAGCAGAAAGGAATTTTATTCCTATATCAAGAGAAAGGGCGTCTCCCTCCCCACAAGCAGTTGGGCAAGGGGAGAGAAGGCCCAGTTAATAGACCAGAATTATTTAGGGGCTTGGGGTACCACTCCCTGAAGGTTGGATCTTTGCCCTGATTAGCCAGGACAAATGACTTCACTTCTAAGACATAAATGAGGAAAAACTTGAATTACATCAACTACTAAATTATCTTAGATGGCAGTTTCAATGCCAAGGTGGCCCCCACAGTCTTACAAAAACTCAATTTTTACAACAGTCTTGTAAGACAGCTTTCACTTCACTTCCAATCACTTTACTTCACATTCACTTCAAATCCAAAGACCTTTTCTCTGCCCTCCTTTCTCTTGGCTTTTTGAAGTGTTAGAAGTTGATTCTCTTCTCTTCCTTGATGCATTTTTCCCTATAAGTTTTCCTGACCATGTTTTCTTCTGGTTGTCCTGCCTCTTAGACTCTTCCTTCTTAGTCTTGTTTTCTCATCTCTCTCTGGGCTGCACTCCTGATTCTGCTATGCTTCAGAAGCTTCTTCATACTGGAAGATCATTTATTCTACCTTTGGAAATCACATGCTGGAAATCCCCTGTAGTCATTCCATCTGATTGGATGGTTCCTTCTGATGAGATTTGGAAAGGAGAAAGCTTAAGATCAAAAATACCAACAGAAAATTCCTTTTTTTTGGGAGAGACTGAAGGAGATAACAATAGAGAATTTTTGTCTTATTTACAATAATAAGAAAATTCCTGTCTTATTTACAACAACAGAGAATTCTTGTATTATTGACAAATATCTCTGGATCCTCTTGATAACATCTCTGTGCAAACATTGTTTTGATGACTCTAGTCATTATGTATGTATATAAGGAAAGCTGAAAAATGAAATCTTTGCATTTGGTATATACCAGCCAAATGCCCTTCAACTGACATCCCCCTTTCAGGCAGTTTGGGTCTTCCTGAAGGCCAAATGCCTGTCTATCCCTTTACTATCAATAAAGACTTTGTTTCCATACAGCATTAAGTAGCAAATTCCTTTGCTGTCGAACTCACCCTTGGTTACTTTGGGGAAGGAAGGAGAGAGAGAAAAGGAACTGACCCATCTCTGTTTAGAACCTCAATTTACTCCTCATAACTTCCAGAATTTCCTTTTAAAAAACCCAAAACAACATTTATTTAATTTATTTTTAGTAATCAATACTCATTTTCATCAGATTATGAGCTTGAAATTTGTTTTTCATCTCTCACTTCCTTAACTCCTCCCTGAGACAGGAAGCAATCAAATATAAGTTATACATCTGAAGAGGTAAAATAGGCACCAGGAGTTGTAAATAGAAATAGATTCATAAGAGAATTAATTAGAAATTAATTAGAAAAAGAGTATTCTATAAAAGTTCACAGATGGAAGCAACTATGTTAAGACACATCACAGGCTACAGAAGAGGGCTATTTATTATGTGAATTAACTGACAGGAATTAGCAAAGAAAAAGTTTTAACAGTTAACAAGGGGAAAGACAAATTCCTCAGTGAAACTCACAATTTATCCGGAGGAAGAAGCAATTAAGTGGAAGACACCAAGAAGTGGGAGTGTGCCACTGATTTGTGGACTAAATCCAAAGAGATTATCAAACTAATCCCAAAAGGGGGTTAGCAAGGAAAGGGGATTACACCATTGACTGCTGAGGCAATGGGGGGAGGGGTGGGAGTTGGGGAGAGAGGTTAGAAGAAGATATTATGAGATGGTTTACCACTGGGGCTAATCCTAAAAGAGATTTAGCAAAGATCTATACCTTGGGCAGATGTTTTATAGGGAAATATTGTATAAATATAAGGATTTGATGTCATAGGCTTTCTGACTGGATATAGTTTGGTGGGCTTTTTAAAAACCTCACTAGAAGTGTACTTTTTTTTCCCTTTGGAGAGCTGATAAATAAATCTTATAGGAAGTAGATAGGTGGCACAGTAAAGTGCCTGTAATCTGGCAAACCTGAATTCAAATCTGGGCAAGTCACTTAACCTTTGTTTGCTTTGGTTTTCCTCATCTGTAAAATGGAAATAATAACACCTACCTCCCAGGATTATTGTTGTGATTGTCAAGAGAGATAATACCCAGGTGTTTAATACAATGCCTGGAACATGTGTTAGTAGTAGTATAGTAGTAGTAGTATTAATCAGCACAAACACCATCTCTTCTCTGACACTGCCATTACTTTATTTCAGGCTCTCATCACCTCACACCTGGATTATTTTAGTACTCCTGATTGGTTTATCGGCCTCAAGTCTTTCTCTATTCTAGTCTGTCCTCTCAGAGTCCTCTCATGTCATTTCCTGGTTCAAGGGAAAACTCAAATGATTGTCTACTACCTCCATTCAAGATCCAACATAATATCCTCTGCCCTTCAAAATCTTGTTTCTAATCTTCCTTCCTTCCTTCCTTCCTTCCTTCCTTCCTTCCTTCCTTCCTTCCTTCCTTCCTTCCTTCCTTCCTTCCTTCCTTCCTTCCTTCCTTCCTTCCTTCCTTCCTTCCTTCCTTCCTTCCTTCCTTCCTTCCTTCCTTCCTTCCTTCCTTCCTTCCTTCCTTCCTTCCTTCCTTCTTCCCTTCCCCTCTTCCTCCCTTCCTCCCTTCTTCCTTCCCTTCCTTTCTTCCTTCCCCAGGACTAGATGGCTAAGTATTAAGTAGTTCTCTGTCCACTACACCATCTAGTTGTCCCTACTTTTCCTATCTTATACCTTATTCCCCCTCTTGTAATAGCCCAGTGATACTGACTTCCTTACCTTGCTTACACTTCGCCTCTCGATTCCTGGCATAGACCCTGGCTGGCCCCAGGCCTGAAATTCTCTCCAATTTTCATCCCTATGTCCTGCCTTCTTTGACTTCCTTCATATATTAGCTAAAATTTCACCTACAAGAAGTCTTTCCTGATCACCTAGTGACTTCTCTCTGAGATTTATCTACCTTTATTCTGTCTGTGTCATGTTTGTACAGTTGTGTATCAGGTTTTGAAGACACTAAGTTCTTCTATTGCATCCTGAGCCATCTCTAGTTTTTCTGAGTTTTATTCTGTCTCTCTGTGAGAGACTGAAGCTGAAGACTTTGTGCAACCCTGCCTCATTTCAGTGCATTTCACCCAGCCGTCAAGAATGATCTTGTGATGACACAGGTCATTTTCAAAAAGAAGATTAAACAACAGTTGTTGCTATGTTGTCTCTCCAGTAGACTGTGAGATCCTTAAGAGTCTGAACAAATTTTTGTGCTTCTTTTAAATGTTTGCTGACTTGATTACTCTTTCTTTTATTATCTCTGAGACTTTCCCTGGTTTCTACTCCCTTACATGCCTTGTATTGCCTAAGGAGAATGTAAGCTTCTTAGGAGCAGGCACTGTCCCACTTCTGCTTTTTGTATTTGGAATGTTAAGCACTGCACTTGGCATTTAATAAGCCTTTAGTACATACTTTTTCATTCATTCAAAAAGATTTATATATAAACTGAACAAGTAAAGTAAGCAGAATCAGAAGAATATACATTCTGAAGTCTGGCTCCCACCCTTCTGGGTTTATTGCTATCTAGACATTTTCATCCTTTACTTAAAATTATCAAGACAATCATTGAGGGCAGAATATTTTAACAGAGGGTTTGTTTGACATCAGGTCCTTGTATGTGGGGAAATCTGGATTTGAATACCAGTGTGGCTGTGGGCAAGTTAATTAGTATCTTTGAACCTCAGTTTCCTAATCTGTTAAATAGGCATGATTTATATCTCACTTAAATCTATAAGGTGAAGATGTTGTTCCCAATGACTTTTAAGATCCCTTCTTGTAATTCTGGGGTAACTAAATGGACAGTAGATAGAGATGGCCTTTGAGTCAGAAGGACTTCAATCCAGCCTCATTTAACATTTACTAGTAGAAAAGTCACTTAACCCCAATTGCCTCAGCAAAAAAAAAAAAAAAAAAAATTCTGAAGATCCTTTTCATTTCTAAAACTATTATTCTACAAATTCAGTATTAGCAATTAATCATCCTTTTTTTTTTTCCCCCCCTTTATAAAAAAATTTTTTTCAAGGGTTCCAAGGACCAAGCACTACAACTATAGGCTGATCCAAAAGATCTAAGTCAACCTACAGCAAATTTAACCAAGTACTAAGAATTTAATCGGGCAGCTATGTGGCTTGGTGAGTAGAGTGCCAGGTTTGAAGTCAGGAAAACTCAAATCGGACTTCAGACACTTAACTGGCTGTTTGATCTTGCACATTTCACTTAATCTTGTTTACTTCAGTTTCCTCATTTGTCAAATGAGCTGGAAAAGGAAATGCCCAAACTACTTCATTATTAGTGTCAAGAAAACCCTTCTTGGGATCCCTGAGAGTCAGAATGACTGAAAAAAACCCAAGAATCTAATCATTTAATTTTATGGTTCAATGGCTAATTTTCTAACATACTCAGTTAGTGGGAAAAAATGCCACTGCTTTTTACTACTAAATGTTATAAAATGCTTTCTAAATCTTTGAATGTCAAGATCTAAAAACAAAGAATATGTTACTATGCAAGATAGTCTTACTGTAGATTTTCTTTATATTCATTGTAAATTGGTGTTTTAGTACAAATAAAAATCAATTTCTCTTCCCTAATTTAGATAGCCTTTTTTGTTTGTTTGTGACAGTTTATTGCTTTTCTTGATGGAATGAAATACTAGTTTATCAATTAATTGAAAAAATAAAATAAAATGAAGAACCCTAGGAATTAATTGAGACTAAATGAGAAAATAATTTTGGGAGAAAGTTCAGATATTAAGAATATGCCACTTACCAGGTATTTCAAGCCATTGCTTGTATAAATACTGAGCATTTACCACCTATTCTTTTTCAATTCAACTTACAATGCATTTATTTTACAAAGCTTTTTTTTTCTATGTCAGATACTCTAAATTCTTTTTTATGTATATAACACATCTTGTTACTGTTCTAGACTTTTTAGATTCCTTGACTGATGATTAAATAGTCTTTTAATTGACAGGTTAAAAAACTGCTAAATGAAGTGCTTAAATTGTTTGAGGGCACTGTAAAAATAAGAATAAGAATCATACCCTTTGCTTAGGAAAGAATTTGTTTTTTTGCTTTTATGACCAAATTTATAAACTTTCCATTAATGGTAGGATTATTAAGAGTCAATTCAAAAAGTAGTGTCTAGGGAAAAAAAAATTAGATCTCAGATCTCAGGCCAAATTCTTCTGTTTCCATTAAATTCTGATGAATAAGTTAAGTCCAAATCAAATATTAAAAATAATAACATTTCCATCTGAACTTTGGAATTAGATAATGATGTGAATGCCAATGATGATTCATTTTTTTTAAAAAAACAGGTTTTGTATGCTGAAATGAACTTCTGAGCGTACATAATGGAAGCCCAAAAAGCAGAGCCAAAGCAGAAGTTGCTATTCCAACCTATCTCACATGATGGCCACAACTATTTCTTTTACTTGCAAAGATGGATGCAGAGGAGAGTGTTCCTGAGTGTTCATTAAGTAGTCCATGCAGTGATTAGTTTCCATCATGCTTCGCCTGCGTACTGCTTATGAATTCTTCTGGAGAGTGTTTCGACTTGGACCTAAAACTGTCAATCCTTTACTTAGACAAATAAATGAATGTATAAATGAAGAACAGATTTTTGATATAGTTGGAAACAATAAAACCAAGCTTTCTGAAATACATGTGGGAGATGCATGTAAAGTACTTTGGGAGTTTCAAAAGGAAAAGCCCAATTTGATGAGAAATATTCCATATGTTAGAGACCATCCTCAGTTTCTTACTCTTCGTATTTTAGCTAAGGATAAAATTGAATTAATGGATGATGATACCCTGGTGAATGTATTGCATATTATGTTAAGGTAAGCAATATGATTTTCTCTTTTTTAAAAAAAATTCTTCTAAATATATTTCCATATTTATGATGCTGCTCAAGAAAAATCAGATCAAAAAAAAAAAAATGAGTTAAAAAAGCAAGCAAACAACAGAAAAGGCAAAAATGCTGTGTGGTGATCTACATTCAATCCCCATAGTTCTCTTTCTTGATGCAGATGGCTTTCTCCATCACAAGTCTATTAGAATTGTCCTGAATCATGTCATTGTTGAAAAAAGCCAAGTTCATCATAGTAGATCACCACATAATCTTACTTCTGTGTACAATGTTCTCTTGGTTCTACTCACTTCTCTCAGAATCAGTTCATCTAAGTCTCTCCAGACCTTTCTGAAGTCATCCAAACTATATGATTTTCAAGCTTTTTTTAGTTTTTTCCCCTTTTTTGTCCTTAATGTTTTTTTTTAAATTTTCATCTTTTATTTTTTCATATCACTTTCATTTCTGAATGTCTTCTTCCTCACTAGGCAAGAAGCTATTCTTTGTTATAAAAAATAAAAAAGCGGAAAAAAAAAAACAAATCAACTCATCATAGAATTACATGTCTATCAGTATTTATAATGTTCCATACATGTAGCCCTTCTGCAAATAAAAGAAGGAAGTGCATTTTCTCAATTCTACTCTGGGGCCAAGTTTGGTTATTATACTTACATAGCTTTCAGTTTCATTTTTCCCCATTACATTTTTATAATTATTGTGTATATTAATTTCCTGGTTCTATTTCATTTTCTATAATTAGTTCATATATATCTTTCCATGTTTTTCTATATTCTTTGTACTTGTTCTTTTTGACAATACAATAATATCCCATTATATTCCAGCACTTCAATTTCTCTAGTATTCCTAATCAATTGACATCTTTATTTCCAGTTCTTTATTATCCCCCCGAAATGCTGTTATGAATATTTTGGTATTTTCAGGACCTTCCTGTGAACCTTTGGCCTCCTTGTAGGGTATTTTATATTGAGCTGTTTGACTCAGTACGTATGGACAGGTTAGTCACTTTTTAGTGTAATTCCAAATTTCTTTCCAGAATGGTTAGAACAAATCTCCCGCTCCACTAAGAGCATATTAATGTGCTTCTCTTCAGTTCTTCTCATGTTAATTATTCCTCACTTTTGTCATTCTTATCCTATTAGATTCTAGTTGAAATCTACATAGGTTTTTTTTTTTTTTTAAAGTTTAATTCACATCTTTTGTTCTTGGTGTCCTTTCTCCACCCAAATACCTCCAGTGAATACAAAGGAAAACACTTAAGCAAAACCATATTTAACAGTGACTGGCCATTTCTAACAGTGTAAGCAACATTTTGCACTCTGAGAAGGTGGTACCTCATGATTGATTAATTGATTGAGGCAATTGGGATTAAGTGACTTGCTCAGGATCACACAGCTAGAAGTATTGTGTCTGAGACCAGATTATAACTCAGGTCCTCCTGACTTCAGAGCTGGTGCACTATCCACTGTGCCACCTAGCTGCCCCTCATAGTTTATTTTTAAAAGATACTTTAAAAAACCATCTTACATGATACCCTTTTCAGTCAAGTATTAATTCACCTCTTTGTCTTCTCACTGTATGTACTTAACAACTGGTAACTATTTTCTCCTCTTGGGAAAATACATGGATATTCCTTCTTTACTTATTAGTAATTAATTATTACTAATTAGTAAATTAGTATTTACTTCTTTTACTTATTAGTAATATGAAAACAAATCAGAATTGAGGCTTAATGGAAGGAACATTTACATGATTACCTCTTTGAATCACCATTTCATAAGGAAATGCTGTTGATCTGTAGATCTTGAAAATGAGGTAAAAAGATAATTTTGAGGTTCAAACTTAATGAGGAACAAATGCATAATGCCCCCCTGGGTTTGTATGAAACATGGTATAGTAAAAAGACCTCTGAAGTAGGAAGGAAAAAGCCAGGGTTCCAGCCTTGGCTTTGTGGCTTGCTATTGATTTGGATAATCCATTTAACCTTCTGGGTTTTTTTGTTTGTTTGGTATCTTAAAAGGACTGAGGATCATCATTCCTGCCATAACTATTTCACCGAGTTGTCCTAGGAATCTAATGTGCTAATATTTGTGAAGTCAGTTAAACCTAAAATTTATATGAAGTTTTGCCTCTCCCCAACAGGAGACCTTTTTTGATTTCTCTCCCCACTCCCAGCTGCTTGTGCTTCATTTTCCTCTTGAAAATTTATATCTATTTGTATTTCTTTGGTATCTACTTATTATGTTTCCATGTTATTTCCTTAATATAATATAATAATATAAGCTCCTTGAAACCAGGAGTTATTCATTATTCATTTTGTGTCTCCAGCATCTCTCGAAGTATATCTTATGATAGGAATCAATGCTTGTGGATTGGTTGATATGTTGTATTATTACAGTAAACCTCATAGTTTATCTTTTTTAAAAAATTAGATTTTCTTTCATTTTTTGAGAATATACCTTTTCTCCTTTTCACATCCTCCCACTCTTGTTGGGAAAACTAGAAAAACAAATCTTTTACCTTACAGTTTTAACTAATTTAATGACAAAGATTTTTATTGGCAGTGATTAGTTTATTGGGAAGTTAAAAAAAAACAAAAAAACAACTTGGAATCAGAGAGTGAAAGCAAACAATTCTATCATAACAGACTTACCTTGCTTAAAATCTACATCTTTACATTTCCCAGCTCAACATTTTAGACATGAAAGATTGGAAATATCGTCCCTTCCAACTAAATATCCTATAAGTTGTTTAAACAGGGTAGTGGATAGAAGAATTAAATTTTTCCGTCTGCTGGATATTTTGCCTATTTAAATGCAATCTAAGACCTAATTAATTTTCTATGTTGTAACATCTCATTTGGTTCATATTCAGAAGAATAACATCTAGCCATGTTAGACCCATCTTGTTTTTAGAAAGGTGATTTCCTTAATCCATATATAACACCCCCCCACACACACATATAACACTTCACAAATCCTATTAGATTTATTTGGCTTGATGTTTTAGCCTGGTCTTTGGAGTCTTCTCTCTATTCTCAGTGTCTTATCTGTCTCTTGTCTACAGATTTGATAACCTTCTGCTTATGCTTTTATACTTCCTGAATAAACATGAAACAGTTCAAAGCCAAGCATAAATCCCAGGCAATCTTCTTTCCAACTTGACATTATAGAAGCAGTTCTACATTGATCTAATTGTATCATCATGTAACTCTAATAAGAATAGCATGAGTCTTTGTTAAATGCTTTGTTACAATCTAGCTAAACTGAATCTATTTATCCCTATCAGTCAGTCAGATAATTCTGTTCAAAATGGAAATGAGATTAGTGTGCCATAATCTATTCTTGATGAACTCATGCTGTCTTTTTGTGTTCAATACTCCCTTTTTTAGAATTTTGCCAGAGTAAAAGATGGCTTACAATTTTTGTAGTTGGCTCAGCCATGGACAAAGATATTTCCTGGTTATTTCAGTACTTGGGGATATATTTCATTTAAGCCTGGTGTAGGAGTCCATAAAATAAGTAATCAACTGAAACAATATTTGTGTTTAGTATAGTCCCTGGCACATAGTAGTCACTATAAAAATGCTAGCTATTGTAAAGGGCTGGAGTCAAGTGAGTACCTCTAATTCTGGTTGTAATGAAATGAATGAAACATCCATCCACCTACAAAACAAAAGGTTTGTTTAATTATAAGAAGTGAAGGGTACAGTCTACCCATTATTAAAGTGAGCACTGCTTTCTTCCCTCTGTTGCTACCCATGGTGGTCCAGGGTCAGAAACCTGAGAGAATTGTTCTGGCTATTTTTGTCCTTAGACAACCAGGAAGTCAACAGTGCATGGCTTAGTGCCCTGAGTTTTTTAAATTTTGAGGACAGTTTCAATATTTTTTAAGGAAAAACTAGCATAATTTATATGAGGCAGGGCCTTAGAGTATTGTGCCTACCACCACACTTTGTGTGTGAACTCACTAAAGATAGCAAAATAAAGTTTGTCTTTTTGTCATCATTTACCATAGTCCCATGTACTCTGAGCAGCTGACTTGTCTTTTTTTTTTTTTTTTTTTTTTTTTGAAACTCTGCTTTTCTCTTTTTAACAAAACTTTAGTTTTTTTATTTTTGAAGGGTGAGATATTTACAGTTAAATGACTTACTCAGGGTCACACAGCTAGTAAATGTCAAGTGTTTGAGATTGGATTTGAACTCAAGTCCTTTTGATTCCAGGGTTGATATTCCATCTAGATACCCCTTTTATTACAACAATCCTTTCTCCGAGTGTCCCCACCTCCTACTTTTTGGTGTCCTTACCTTTTTTTCCTTAGCCTCAACCCATTCCAAGTTTGGTTCCTGATCCTGTTCTTCCAGGGCTATGTCATATACTCTTTAATCCTCTGTTACTTGTCACTGTTGCCATCTTTGTACACATCTGCTTTAAAAACTGAATTACTTGATGAGTTGGCTTCCCCATTAAGCCATGGAATTCTTTGATAGTAGGGAATGAGTTTGCCATTCTGTGTCTGTAGTGCTTAGCACAGTGCTGGCATACAGTAGATGCTTAATAAATGCTTGTTTAGAGAAATTTCTCATTGGAATTGTTTGTCTTTGTGACTGTAAGATTTCATTTTTTTAAGAACTTTCCATTTGTCCTAGGCTAATTTTCCTGATAGAATTTTAGTCTGTGGGATTATAACCTTTTCTTTTCTTCCTACATAGTTAATAAACATTTTGAATTAATTTAATGTAGTTCAAAGAAGCCCCTAGAAGAATAGACTTTTTTCCCCCCTTTAATTTATTGTGGCATTCAGAAAGGCCTCCTGACTTTTGTGACATAATACAATCTTGGAAAGCATAGGTATATTTCTACAGTATGGCATGTAGCATTCACATACTTTAATATCCTCAGTAGAAAATATGAGATAAATGTGTAAAGGTGGTGATGAGTGATGTTGCAGGTATAACTAACATTTGAGCATATACAAGGCAGATAAAATAGGGAAATCTATGTGTGCATTGCTTTCCCCCTGTGTACTTTAAACATTTATCAGCATACTCATCATCAAAGGGAAAAAATGAACCTGTTGGAGCAACTAGGTGGCTCAATGGAGAGAGCACTGGCCCTGGAGTCAGGAAGAACTGAGGTCAAATGCAGTCAGACATTTGATGCTAGCTGTGTGTCTCTTGTTGCCTTGCAAAAAAAAAACAACCAAACAAATAAATAAATAATAATAATAATAATAATAACTGAACCTGTATATACTGACAGTAGGGCCAGCTCTTACAGACTGCTTCTGTAGTTCTTTATGAAACATCATTGAATGAACAAAGGAACAAAATACTGAGGGATAAAAGAAGGAAAATGATTATGTAAGAAAAAGTAACTTGTTCAGTTTTGCTTTATGTCTTTTTGAGCTACTAATATGTTTTCTCTTTTAATCCCAAGGTTTACTGTTGAGGCCCATGATCCTTTAATTGAGCACCTAGTTATGGAAGCATGGAGGAGGGTAGAAAGGCAAGTATTGTGGGTAGTTTCCTTGGAAGAGGGCCTGTCTTGTTCATTCTGACCTGAACTTTTTTTTTTTTTTTTTTTAGGTTTTAGTCTTTCTTTCTTTCTTTTTTTTTGATATTTACTTAATCATTTTTTTTTACAAAAATTTTATGCATAGATAATTTTTCAGCATTGACAATTGCAAAACCTTTTGTTCCACCTTTTCCTCTCCTTCCCCCCCTTCCCCCAGATGGCAGATTGACCAATACATGTTAAATATGTTAAAATATAAGTTAAATGCAATATATGTATACATGTCCAAATAGTTATTTTGCTGTACAAAAAGAATCGGATTTTGAAACTGTACAATTAGCCTGTGAAGGAAATAAAAAATGTAGGTGGACAAAAATAGAGGGATTGGGAATTCTATGTAGTGGTTCATAATCATCTCCCAGAGTTCTTTCTCTGGGTGTAGCTGGTTCAGTTTACTACTGCTGTATTGGAATTGATTTGGTTCATCTCATTGTTGAAGAGACCCACGTCCATTAGAATTGATTATCATATAATATTGTTGAAGTATATAATGATCTCCTGGTCCTGCTCATTTCACTCAGCATCAGTTCATGTAAGTCTCTCCAGGCTTTTTGAAATCATCCTGCTGCTGACCTGAACTTTTTGGAAAGGAGGAGGAATTCATATCATAGGTTGGAGGGCCAAAAGCAAGGCCCAATGGTGAATTTATTAATAAATAGCAAACAGATAAGTCATAATTCCAGAAGTATAGGCTTGTCCTGGAGTAGCAACTATCACAGGGACAGGAGAAGGTTTTGAGTGTCCAAAATGTTGTTCAGGTCGTTCACAAGGGCATATTTTCCAAAGTGACTTGCTTGGTTTACTGAGAATGTTTCTATTTTAAAGCCTTAGCATTTGGACCAGACAATCCCATTCCACTTATTGTTTAATTTTAAATTAGTGTAAGTTTTCTGTCACTAAAAGTGTTTTCTGATTTATTAACAGCTGTATTCCTAGAGGATCAGACCCACTAAAGGTGTACCTTTTCAGGAATAACTTTCTTGATGTCCTCATTTTTCTCCTTTCCTCCCCCCTCCTCACTCTTCAAGATAGCAAGCAATCCGATATAGGTTAAAAATGTGCAATTCTTCTAAACATATTTTCATATTCATCATGCTGAGTAAGTGTATTTTAAAAAGAAAAAGCAATAATACCTTTTCTCCCCTTCCCCAAAAGAATGACAAGATAAGAACAAAGAAAATAAGCTAAAGAGGTGTTATACCTAAGACACACTTAAATTTGGCATGATCTATGATCCTTGCCCCTTCAAATTTATAGATGAGAAAATTGGCCCAGTGACTTGCCTAACTCAGTCTCCTAACTTCTAGCTCATTGTTCTTTTCATCATATTACATCTGCCTGCAGCTTTCTCCCAGGGTCTAGATGCTCATCTTTCTCTAGGATAGGCCAAAGAGAAGTTGCATTAGTCTCAGAAGAGAAAATGGCCATCTATAAGCAATTAATTAGAAAAAGGTAAGCTGCAAAGTTAGAAAAAGGTGAACCCCTCAAAATGCTAATAGATTAGGACAATATCATTTCATGTGTACTCAGGTCTAAGATATCAGATACCCTTCATTATGTCTTAGCTTTCAAAGAGGTAACTGTAAAAATTTTTTGCAGACCTAAAGCTATGGAAACAGTAGCATTTGAGATGTATTCTCTTTTATATAAAAACATGGAAGTCTGAATTGCTTATGCTGGAAAGATCTGAGAGTATCTTTGCATCTGGTTCAGTGATCATTTGAAAGTCAGAAGATTTTACCAACAAATGGAATTAATTAAGCCGTATTATTTAATTTGATACAATGGAAATAAAATAGGAACAAGAGTCAGAAGGTTTGATCATTGACTCCATATACTCTGTGGCCAAGTCAGTTGATTTCCGTGAGTTTCAATTTCTTCATCTGCAAAATCAGGGTTAGAGAATAGACAATCTTCAAAGTCCCTCCCAGCTCTAAAGCCCACTGATGCTCAGCTCTCAGATTCTGTGATTCTAAGCATAGTTTTAGCATCATAAGTAGCTTATTAGAATACTGACTACATGGATGAAAAAACATTTATTAAAACATTTCTTAGTTTCCAGAGAACTTATAAAGTTCTCTCTCTTCTGAACCATTTTCCAATGGTTCTGAAGCAGGTTTTGTCCCCAGACAGACATAAGGGAATCAAATTAGCTCTGTTTTAAACTGAATAAGACCATATTAGGAGTCCTTATTTCTAGCAATGATGCAGCTATTCATAAAACACAGTGTCTGGTGATTAGAAAAACTTCATTGTCCTAGAGTTTTTTAAGGTGTCATAGTTGACAAGGCTCTTGCTGAGCTTAATGCTTCCAGAATCTATTAGGAGTTCCATAGTTGTAGGGTCTCCCTTTACTTCTTCTTTATGAGTCGCTATGGCCAGCTCCTTGATAATAAGACTTGCCAAACTTAATTTGATTGGTCCTCAGGTGAAATGACAGCAATAATAATGACAACAATAATAGCTAATATTCACATAGTACCTTAAAGTTTGTAGAACACTTTAAAATTGTCTCATTTTATCATCACAAATCTTGGAGATCGTTTCTAGTATTATTGCCATTTTTTGTTTATTTTTTTCTTTACAGATGAAAGAATGAGACAAATAGAGGCTTACTGACTTGCCCAAGGCCACAGTTACTAAGTTTCTGAGGTCACATTTGAACTCAAGTCCTTCTGACACCAAATCTTGTGTTCTAACTACTCTGGATCCATAATAGAAACAATTTTAGTTTGGTTGTAACAATTTTTGACAATTTAAATGCTAGCCAGAAACTTAGTGCAAGCAAGATAGAATAATGAGAAGTCATTGTAGTCCTCACTCAGTATTAGTAATGTAGCAGTTATATAAAATATTTTAAAAGGTGTCAAGAGATCACTATCATTGTTTTTTCTTTATTAAAATTTTTTATTTTTCAAAACATATGCGTGGACAATTCTTCAACATTAGCCCTTGCAAAACCTAGTGTTTCAGTCCCATCCCCCCCTCCCATCCCCTCCTTTAGATGGCAAGTAAACATGGTAGAAATACATGTTAAATCCAATGTCTTCATACATATTTATACAATTATTTTGCCACACAAGAAAAACCATATCAAACCAGGAAAAAAAAAAAAAAAGAGAGAAGCAAAATAAAATGTAAGCAAACAACAAAAAGAGTGAAAATGTTATGTTGGATCATTCTCATTGTTACAAAAAATCATAGGAGCTTAGATTTAATGGTACAAGGGACCATAAAAACTTTCATCTTGCTGATAGGTTGGGAATCAGAACCAGGATTAAAATGCAGATCCTCTGACCCCAAGTCCATGGTTCTGTCTATTGTATCATGGTGCTTTTCATTTAAGATGTTTTTGGGAAAAGCAAAAGAATTCACTAGAAAAGAATTTTGAAGGAAGATCACCCTATTTCTCCTGTGTTTTTTCTGCCTTTCAAAATAATGTAATATAATGACTATGTTCTGGCATGTCATTTGTTTTTCTACCAAACATTTTTTTTTTCAGAATAATACTTTTAAATAACTTAAAATATTAATTCTTGACCATGTGCAAAATGGTTAATGATGTCAGTCTGGACCTCAAATTAGATAACATAAAACTCATTGCATATTAAAGCACTATGTAAAAATACTAGTTGATACTAGTTACTAAACAAATACATGCTGTCTTTCTGTCACGTGCATGTCTAGGGAATAATAACTTCACATTATCCATAGTTTGAGAAGCAAACCAGGGGCAGCAAGATGGTATTGTGGATAGAGTTCTGGCCCTGAAGTCAGAAGGACCTAAGTTCAAATACTACCTCAGACACTTAATACTTCCTAGCTATATGATTCTGGGCAAATCATTTAACCCCAATTGCCTGGGGGGGGGGGAGATATAGAAGCAAACCTTTTTTTTTTTTTTTAAGGGTAGAGCGAAATTTATTTACTTTGAAATTTAATTATTTAATATTTTTCCCCAGTTACATTCAAAACAATTTTTAAAAAGATTTTTTAATTCTAGTTTCTTTCCCTTATCCCTACTCACAATTAAGAAACCACATGTGAAATCAAAACATTTCCATTAGTCAAGTTATGAAAGAAAACAGGACTCCTACCTTAATGAAAATAAAAACCCTCAAGAAAAATTAAGTTAAAAATAAAAAGAGAGATAGAGAAAGCCAAAGAGAATGCTTTGATCTATATTTAGACTTGATCAGTCCCTGCTCTAGGTGTGGATAGTATTTTTCATCATAAATCCTTCAGAGTAGGTAAGGGTGATTATACTACTGAGAAAAACAAAATCATTTGCAACTAATCATCCCAGAACATTGCTATTACTTTGTATACAGTATATTTAACATTATTCATGGAAGACTTTCTAGGTTGTTTTTCTTTCTTTTTTTTTTCTGAGAGCATCCTGCTCCTTATTTTCCAGAGAACAGTAATATTGCATCAAAGAGACTTGAAGCAGATATTTTTTAAATAACAAAATGACTGTTTATCTGTTGATACTCTAAAGTATTGACTCTCAGACTTTTGGATCTCAGAATTCCTTTATATCCTTAAAAATTACTGAGGATCCCCAAAAGCTTTGGTTTTACGTGGGCCTTATCCACCTCCTAAAAGGCTTGAGAGACCCTTTAGGTCTATGGAATACAGTGTTCCTCTTCTGGTTGAATAAATACATTTTCTCCTAGCTATAAAAATAGACTTTTCTATAATAATACAGTATTCCATCATTGAGGTCATAGATCTATTTAAATAATTGAGCGTGTAACTGTAGTGTAAGAGTATAGGTAAATTTGGTTCCTAAAACAAAGTAAGAAGTTTGGATTTTATGTTAATATCATATCAAATGGAAATTTGCATAACTGCAAGTTTGGGGCATTTTTAGATGAATTTATTTTCCTTCTCTATACATAACCATGAATTGAAACTGTCCTAGACCTTTGAAAAATGTAGAAGTTTATCATTCTATCTGTGTGACTCTGGGAAGTCTCTTAATTCTGCTTGCCTCACACACACACACACACAAAAGAAATTAATCATTGATGAAGAACAAAAGTGATTACCTTGTATTTGCTAAGTATTGGATCATCTACTTTATGTGAAAGTTATTACTAATGTTATTTCTTTTTGTTCCATATGATAGGTTTGACTTTAAAACACTGTCAAAATTCTCCACCTGTCTAGTGTATCAACAGATGCATTTCAGTCCTTTAATGGGAAAAATAGCTGACGTTGTAAACAGGAACCTGGATTCAACGCAGGACTTAAGGTAAAGATGATAATCTTTGAATCCATCCAAATCCAAAGAGATCAAAATAAATCTCATGCAGCCTAAAGATGCATATAACTTACCATCAGATTGTGTCTTTCTAGTTGTTTCCATCTGGAAACAGTTCTTTTTAAAATTGGCAAAAGAAAGTTGTTAATTTTGTTGGCTGGTATGATTTAACATGCTAATTAAAAAACCCCTGAAGCTACTTCAACTTCTTGTCCTTTCACTTCAAATATTTAGTTGTGTCTACTATCTACTATTTTAAATATTGTTGGAACTGTGAAGAATATATAGAATAACAGTTTTGTTTTTTTTAAGAGAATATTTAATAATTTATTAAATGAGAGAGATTTACTAGAACCAAATGAATTCGTGGTTTGGTCCCAGGGCTGAATGAGACTATTTTCTCAAAGAATCCAGCCCTGAATGTCGTATACAAGATTTTTTTATAAGGTTACAATGAGGGAGGCACCTGGATGGAGATGACCTAATGTGGGGAGGAACCTAGGATGAGGATGACTATGGAGGCAGGCACCTAGGATAACATAATGGAGGGAGGTACTGGAGAGGCTCCTGATATTCTAATGATGTCTTTTTTTTTTTTTTAAATTAATTTTATAATTGTAATTTTTTTTTGACAATATATATGCTTGAGTAATTTTTTTTAATATAATATTATCCCTTATATTCATTTTTCCAAATTTTCCCCTCCCTCCCTCTATTCCCTCCTCTAGATGACAGGCAATCCCATATATTGTACATGTATTACAGTATAACCTAGAACACAGTATAACCTAGAATATTACAGTATAACCTAGAACCTATAACAGTTTACATTCAATTCCCAATGTTCCTTCTCTGGGTGTAGTTGTTTCTGTCCATCATTGATCAACTGGAAGTGTGTTGGATCTTCTTTATGTTGAAGATATCCACTTCCATCAGAATATATCTTCATACAGTATTGTTGTTGAAGTGTATAGTGATCTTCTGGTTCTTCTCATTTCACTCAGCATCAGTTCATGTAAGTCTCTCCAAACCTCTCTGAATTCATCCTGCTGGTCATTTCTTACAGAGCAATAATATTCCATAACCTTCATATACCATAATTTACCCAACCATTCTACAATTGATGGGCATCCATTCATTTTCCAGTTTCTAGTCACTACGAAAAGAGAGCTGCCACAAACATTTTGGCACATACAGGTCCCTTTCCCCTCTTTAGTATTTCTTTGGGAGAGGGTAGTCTACCTCTAAGACCTGTGGAGGAGGAAGGAATTTATGACCAGAGGAGAACTAGAGATCATTATTGATCACAAAATAGAAGATTTTGATTACATCAAACTAAAAAGTTTCTGTACAAACAAAACTAATGCAAACAAGATTAAAAGGGAAGTAACAAATTGGGAAAATATTTTTACAGTTAAAGGTTCTGATAAAGGTCTCATTTCCAAAATATATAGAGAGCTGACCCTAATTTATAAGAAATCAAGCCATACTCCAATTGATAAATGGTCAAAGGATATGAACAGACAATTCTCAGACGATGAAATTAAAACTATTTCCACTCATATGAAAGAGTGTTCCAAATCACTACTGATCAGAGAAATGCAAATTAAGACAACTCTGAGATACCACTACACACCTGTCAGATTGGCTAAGATGACAGGAACAAATAATAATGAATATTGGAGGGGATGTGGGAAAACTGGGACACTAATACATTGTTGGTGGAGTTGTGAAAGAATCAGGCCATTCTGGAGAGCAATTTGGAACTATGCCCAAAAAGTTATCAAACTGTGCATACCCTTTGATCTAATGTTGTCTAAAATGGATAAAGACTTTATCCCATCAAACATTAAGAGGGAATGATTATAACCTGAGGCAGAGTAATTGAATAGGATAATTAGGGAAACTGAGTCTGGACTTTAAAAGGAAACTGGCACTACATTCTACACTCTCTTCTGACTATTAAATAATTGAATTACCTTCCTCTAGAAGCTCTTAGCACTACAATTTTGACTAATCCTTTCTTAAGTAAATAAACCAAATAAAAATCAAAATAAAGCTAGAACAATGGCAAGGACAAGAATGAAACTGTTTCTTAACTTTATAGAATGTTTTCTATAAAGTAAACCTTTTATTTTCAATTTTTATAATGGTCTTTTCAGACTGTACTGAAAAATTCTCAGCTTTCTTTGTTCTAGTTTTGATAAGTGTAAGAAAGCTAAAGGGAGGTTTGAGGATATTTTGGCCTAGAGAAGAATAAATATTTGAGTGGAAGGAAAAAGTGGTGATTTTTAGTATGATAGGGAATACCAAACCAAGAATTAAGATGGAAGGGAGTGCCTTAAATGAATAGTTTTTGAAGCACAGTGTTTACTATTTTTATCTGTTGAAAAGTAGATAAGAGATTTTAAAAAGGACAACCATGGAAATAATTATTAAGAGCCAAGAGAAGTAATTAGCTTTCATTTATTTGATATCATTGTAACTAAAGAAGAAAAGTACTAAATCATTATGATACCTATTACCTTTTTTTTTTTTTTTTTCATTTTTCTTCTTTTAGATTTTGTGCAGTTACTGTCAACAGACATTTATTTTGATCTACCTTTTACTTTCTTATGATGATTGGCTCAAATATAACTGATTTTATAATTACCTTTTGTTTAAAATAACTTACTTCCCTAACCTACTTCCCCCAACAATGATGATTTTTTTTTTTTCATTTTTAGATCTATTTAAATGAATATTTTAAGCGTTGCCCAGATTCTGAAGTCTAGGTCTTTTAACCACATTTACCTGTGTTAGTAGAATTTTAAAAAAACCTTTTATGTTATAGAAAATAATTTTTTACTAAAAAATGACAGTGGTAACAAATTACCTTTTTGCTTTACATATAATCATCTTATTTGAGTCATTCAATAACCTGGTAAGATAGATGCTACAGGTATCATGCCCCATTTTACAGAGGAGGAAACTGAGACTTATAGTAATTGACTTAGTAGATAGCAACTCATACAATTAAGAATTGTCAAGGAAGAAACCGAACTTAGATTTTCCAAACTGGTCATTCAGCATCCTTTCTCTATGCCATGGCCCTGTAAAGGGAAAATAGGTTGTTCAGTGGATACAGCACTGAACTTGGGAGTTAGGAAGACCTGTGCTGGGATCCAGCTTCAGATGCTTACTAGCTGTATGACCCTAGAGAAGCCACATTACATTCTCTGACTTAGTTTTTCTTCTATAAAATGGGGGTAATCATAGCACTTATCTCAGAGAGTTGTTGGGAGAATTAAATGAGTAAATGTATATAAAATACTTTTCAGACTTCACAATATAAATGATAGGTCCTATTATTGTTGTAACTTATATATAACAATAACAATAATAATAAAATAAAACTAGTACCACTTTATATTGAGTACTGTCACATGCTTAGACCAGTCTGTTCTTTTTAGAACAAAATAACATTCAAGGTATTGATATCTTGTTATAGTAATTAGACTGAAAATAAAGATTTCAGGGAAAATCATTTTAAATACACTAAAATAAGAATATTTTACTTCACCTTGATTGGCAGCTTGCATCAGTTTATTTTTGATTATTAAAATGTTAATATTATGCAATATCTTGAATTTTGCTGGTACCACAAAAGTCTCAATATTTTCCTTAAAATCTCTGATTTCAGAAATACCAATTTAAAAATGTTGTTTATTTCATAGTTTTCATGAGAAAAGATATTACTTTATGATCGATTCAGAAGAATATTTTTTATTTTAATCTTAACTATTTCATAGTGTATGATGAATTTGAAAATAGAATTATAGTACCAGCAATAGATAATATTGTTAAATACATGAATAAGGAATACTCTCCTGTTCCAGGAATAGCTTAAATCCTAAACTAAAATTTTTGGTATGGTAGTAATCACAAATTTGGTTTCTTTTAATACTTTTTTAATCTTGTAAAGAATGTTTTTAATAAACATCATTTTTATTAATAGTTAATCATAACATGGAAAAACATGGTGTAGTTGCTGTATATGAAAAATGTTCCAAACTCTACACCTACAGATTATGAAAATTCTAATAGAATTTTGTATTAAGTATACATATTGTACAAAAAAAATAAAGTATGAAGTTAGTACTTGTAATGTAGATAGCTGTAGTTCACACTTTTCTTTATCTTTCAGAACAAGTACTATTTGTACTGAGCACACCACAGAATGAGAATTATCCAAAGTCCATTGATTTTAATATGTGTTTTGGTTTGTAAACAAAATTATAGTTGTTTTCTTGCACATTTTTGGAAATGTATAAGAACTTATGTATGTGCTTCTAGATGAACTGCATAAATAAAAGTTTCATTCACATACAGAAAATGAAATGTTAATATTGGGGATACATAAACAGCAATTTCAATTACAGAAATGTTGAGAAAAAAATTTGAGGCTTTCAGGAACCCAATAAATTGTCATTTCAACTTGTCTTGGATTTATTTTACTTTTTTTTTTTTTTTAAGTGTGACCATTTATTATGTTATATTTATAATGGTTTCCCCATTTCTCTTCAGATAAGATCTTCCTTCCTTCCTTCCTTCCTTCCTTCCTTCCTTCCTTCCTTCCTTCCTTCCTTCCTTCCTTCCTTCCTTCCTTCCTTCCTTCCTTCCTTCCTTCCTTCCTTCCTTCCTTCCTTCCTTCCCTCTTCCCTCCTTCCCTCCTTCCCTCCTCCCTCCTTCCCTCCTTCCCTCCTTCCTTCCTTCCCTCCTTCCCTCCTTCCTTCCCTCCCTGTCTTTTTGCTGAGGCAATTTGGGTTAAGTGACTTGCTCAGGGTCACACAGCTAGGCAGTATTAAGTGTCTGAGGTCAGATTTGAACTGAGGTCCTCCTGATTTCAGGGCTGGTGCTCTATCCACTGAGCCACAAGATCTTTCTTTTTTAAAAAAAAAAAAATTACTATTCTTAAAGCAATGTGTAACTGGTTTTTTGTTTGTTTGTTTGTTTTTACTTTTTAGGACCTTATCTATCTTGATGGTGAATATATCTTCTGTTATCTCACAAAATTTTTTGTGAACGACTTGTGAACAAAACAGAGCTTCTTTTAGATACAACAGACCCTTCCCATTTTAATTCTTCAATAAGAATAATGCAGTTTCTCCGAAATATTCGATATAATTATTGCCATTATTAGAAAAGTGCAATAATATGTTCATCAGCAATACTGAGCATTTGAATTTGAATTCTCTCAGTCTTATTCTTGCACTCTACCAGTCTCTGCAGTTTAATAATTTTTCATTTCAAATATTAGCCAGAGAGAAGCTCTCTAAAATGATTGCTCTTTACTATGATCCTGCTAGCTTCGTAAAATTATTTGTTGCTTTGGGACCTTTGGCTGGACCAATGGAAGAAAAACAGTAAGTCCTTTTGAATATGATTTCCTTCTTTCTTTGTGGAAATATGGAGATTTAGGATTCAGATTTCTCCCCTCACGTTGCATAAGAAAACTTAAAGAAAAAAATGAAAGAAAGGAAGTGAAAAATAGCATGCTTCAGTATGTATTCAAATATTCAAGTTCTTTCTCTGGAGGTAGACAGAATGTTTCATCATTAGTCCTTTGGGATTGTTTTGGATTACTCTTGTTGAAAATAGCCAAGTCTGATTCACTGTTCTTCATCAAACATTGTTACTGTATACAATATTCTCTTGATTCTGTTCACTTCACTATGCAACAGTTCATGTAAATCTTCTCAGGTTTTTCTAAAATCATCTTGCTTGTAATTTCTTATAGCATATAGCATATGCAATATATTGCATTAAAATCATATACCACAACTTCTTTAAGCCACTCCCCAATTAATAGGCTTCCCTTCAATTTCCAATTCTTAGCCATTACAAAAAAATACTGCTATAAATATTTTTGTACAAATACCTGTTCTCCCCCCACCCCCTCCCTTTTTAAAAATGTTATCTTGGGATAGACACTAATATTGGCTAGATCAAAGAGTATGTACAGTTTTATAGTCCTTTGGACATAGACCCAAATTGTTCTCCAGAATGGCTGGATCAGTTCACAACTCCACCAATGTATTAGTATCCCAGATTTCCCACATCTCCAACATCGAAGATTTTCCTTTTTTGTCATATTAGTAAATCTGATAGATGTGAGGTAGAACCTCAGAGTTTTAATTTGCATTTCTCTAATCAGTAGTGATTTAGAGCATTTTTTCATATGACTATAGATAGCTTTAATTTGTCTGGAAATTTTTCTATTCACATCCTTTGGCCATTTATCAATTGGGGATAGACTAATATTTTTATAAATTTGACTCAGTTCTCCATATATTTGAGAAATGAGATCTTTATCACAGATATTTGTTGGAAATTATCTTCCAGTTTCCTGCTTTCCTTATAATTTTGGTTTCATTAGTTTTGTTGTACACATACTTTTTAATTTTAGATAATCAAAATTATATATTTAACATTTTATAATCTTTTTTTCTTGTGTACCAAATTCTTCCTTTATACATAAATCTGATAAATTATTCCATGTTTAATTTGCTTATATGACCCTTTATATGTAAATTATGTACCCATGTTGACATTATCTTAGTATACAATGTGAGATCTATATCTACTGTTTTCCAATTTTCCCAGTTTTTGTCAAATAATGAGTTTTTGTTCTGAAAGCTTATATCTTTTGGTTTACTGTCATTTATTATAATTTAATTTGTACCTAATCTATCGCATAATCCACCATTCTATTTCTTAGCCAGTAACAAAATGTTTTGATAATTATGGCTTTATAATAGTTTGAGATCTGTTATAGTAAATGTTTTCTTTTGCATTTTTTTTCCTTTTGATTCCCCTTTTGTTCTTCCAAATGAATTATTTTTTTCTAGTTCTATAAAGTAATTTTTTTGATAGTTTGTTTTGTATAGTACGTAAAATAATCATCTTAAATAAAAAGTGAGTAATAGAAGTTGAATTAGGGGGATATTCACTATTTCTTTTTAAAGTTTAGCAAGGGGGATTTTTTTGGAGGAAAGGGGATTTTCTGTCTTTCCTAGGAAAGAGCAGATCTAGTTGAAGCAAGGAGGATAATCTGGTTTTAGAAGATACAGAAGTGGGAGTGTGATGATTAGATGAAAGAATACCTAAGTTCTTTTATTTATAAAATAGGGTGTGGGTTTTGTTGTTGTTGTTTTAGCATCTTTTCTTTGAATTACATGGTGCCAAATATTGTTTGAGATGAAGAAATAGAAAAGATAGTGGTTACTACTTTCCGGAATGTTATAGGCTAGTTGGGAAATAATAATATACAAATAAAACTTTCAAATAATAGTAAAGTTGATAATTAAATATTATATTGTATGGTATAGATAATAAATATCTTAGTTCAGAGGAAAGGATAACTACATAGATTGGAGTAGTTAAGGAAGTCTTTTTGGAAGAGGTGATACTCAATCTGGGTAGAATTTGGATATAGGCAGAGATAATTAAGGAGAATATTGCACAAGGAAGATAAAGCAGGAGGAGATGTTTTCTAAACCCATGCTCTGGGACTGTCTTATAAAATATTCTAAAATATAAATGGAATCTTTTGATGCTTCATGGACATTTTGTATTTTGAATTTCCTTCCATATTTTTATAATATGGTTCCAACACTTAAGACTTAATGCAAGGGGCAGCTAGGTGGCTCAGTGGATAGAGCACCAGCCTTGAATTCAAGAGGACCAGAGTTCAAATGTGGTCTCAGACACTTCCTAGCTGTGTGACCCTGGGCAAGTCACTTAACCCCAGCCTTAAAAAAAAAAAAAAAAAAGACAATGCAAATATTAATATAGAGGCATAATAGGCATATCTGTTCATAATTTATAGGATTATTTACTTCACTTTTCCAGTAAGCATTGAATAATTTCCTTATTTTACTTTATTTCAACATATCAAGCCTAATTTCTCAATTTTAAAAGTATCAATACAAAGTATTTCTTTTTATTATAATTGATTTACAGAGAGACATAAAATTAGAAGATGCACATTTTAATTTCTGTTCCACAATACTGTAGTTGTTTCTTTCTGAAATAGTGATTGATTCTTATCCTTATCTAACTATGTGAACAAAACTAATAAAGATGAGATTAGCTGTTTTATTTTCTGAAAAAATTCCACTCCCAATTTTAGGGAATTGTAAATTTTTCAACTTTTTCAACTTTTTTTCTATTTTTTAGGCTTATGTTAACTCTCCAAATGGTGATGGATGAATTGACTAGTCAACAAGCATTAGCCATAGTGGTCACAATGGAAGAAATGAATAGCAAAGATTCACATCTGATTGAAAAGTAATTTTCTTTTAAGTTTCTGATAGTATAACTGGATTATATCATTTCAAGAAGAATATGTGTATTTTAACTAGTATAAAATTTTTTTCATGTATAAAGGCATGTGGGGAATTGTCCTGTTCTGTAAATGGTTGTGGGAAAAAAAAGAACATAATGTATGATTGGTTTCCATTAAAGGGAATTCATAGCCATGCAGATTTTGAGTTTCCTTTATATACTAATGTTATAACATTAACATTTTCATGCACATTTGTTTTCTTTTTAGTTAAATAAAAGAATATAGAACAAGAGAAAGTATTATTTTGTTTAATGTTAAACTATGTATAGGATAACTCTATTATCCAGTTGTTTATTTTTATGTCTTTCCTCTCTCATTATGCTTTTGCTTTGGGATCACTTAAATATTTTTGATCCAACAGTTTTGGATTAGCTCTTAATTCAAAATGCTTTTCTAGTTATTGTCTAATATAAACTGCTAAAAATGAAGCATTTATTATAATAATCATTGTTTGACATTGCTTTCAGAATTGCTTCTATTTTATACAAATACTTGCATGTCTATAAACCAGTGGAACTGGTGCAGATAACCAAATCCTTGATTCACTTGCGTCTTCATAATTCAGAGCTTTTTAGAATTCTCAGAGATCTACTGCTTAGGTAAGTTTAAAATAAAACTATTTGTTTTAGTTTTCATATAAACTACTCCCCAAAACTTTTGGCAATTTAACTGTGTTCAAATATGACATCTCATTTTGAGGGCATAATCTATTGAGCTTAAAAATATAGCCATGATCCCATTTCAGCAATGAGGTGATTCAAGGCAATTCCAGTAGACTTGTGATGGAGAGTGCCATCCTCCTTAGAGAGAATTAATGGAGACTGAATGTGGATTGAAGCATAGTATTTTCATCTTTTTTTTTTGTTGTTGTTATTTATTTGCTTGTTCTTTCTTTCTTTCTCATATTTTTCCCCCTTTTGATCTTCTACCAATCCAGATCTGCAACTGCCCTACAACTAATAGCTTTTAGTGAATTGTCAGTGATATGAGAGATTAAGTGATTTCTCCTGGCTCACACTGCTAGTATGTGTCTGAGGCTGGGCCTGACCCAGCATCTATCTTCCTCCAAACCTGTTTCTCTGTCCACTATGCCATTCTGTCTTTCAGATTGAGAATTACTTTTGTAAAAAAAAAAAAAAAAAAAAAAAAAATTCTTTCATAGTTTAGATGTTTTAGAAATCTTTTTTGTACGTAAGCACATCTTCTTGTTCCTAATAAATATGTTCTATTTATTGAATAGAAAAAAAATCCATGTTCCCACCACAAATGAGTTTCTGACTTCTTTCATTGATCCAATATTATTTTATTTTTATCTTCTTCCTTCTTAAATTTTTTGCATTTTCAATTTGTGCCTTCACATAGTATAATCAAAGAAATTGCCTAAGTGAGCCCGAACCAGATTAAAACATAATTGAAAAATATTTAACAACAAAAAAAGTTAAAATGCAACAGAATGTAGATAATATTAATGTGTGGGTTTTTAAAGTCTGTATGCAACTCTGCAGGGAAACATTTCTATCTGAGTTTAACATTATTTATCTAGTCAATATATAATGTTTAATTCATCAATTACTTGGTTATTTTAGGGAAGGTACTATGTAAAGAGAATAAAAAGGAATCCCAACAAAAATGAAACAATCTGTCCTATTAAGGAGCTTTCTTTCCTTTTCATTTTTAATTTAATAATATTTTATTTTTCCAATTACATGTAAAGGTAGCTTTCAATATTTTTTACAAAATGGATTTTTAGTTTTCAAAATACATGCAAAAATAGTTTTCAACATTCACCCTTGAAAAACCTTGTGTTCCACATTTTTCTCCCTTTCTGCTTCCTCCCTTCCTAAACAGCAAATAATTCAATATAGGTTAAACATGTGCAATTCTTCTAAACATTTCTACATTTATTATACTGCGCAAGAAAAATCAGATCAAAAGGTGAAAAAAATGAGAAAAAAAAAACCAAGCAAACAACAACAAAAGGTGAAAATATTATGCTGTGATCCACATTCAGTCTCCATAATTATCTTTATGGATTTGGATGGTTCTTTTCATCACAAGTTCATTGGAATTGCCGTGAATCACCTCATTATCAACATTTACTTTTGTAAGATTGACTTCCAAATTTTTTTCTTCCTCCTCTTTTACTACTCTCTTCCCCAAGACAGCAAGCAATCTGATATAGATTATACATGTACAATCATTTAAAACATAACGTATTAGTCATGTTATGAAAGAAAAATCAGAACAAAAGGGAAAAACCATGAGAGAAAAAAAAAGGCCAAACCAAAAAAAAAAAAAAAGTAAAAATAATATGCTTTGATTCACATTCAGTCTCCATAGTTTTCTTTATCTGGATGCAGATGGCATTTTCCATCCCAAGTCTATTGGAATTTTCTAGGACCAGTGTATTGTTGAGAAGAACTAAATCTATCATAATTGATCATCACATAATTTTGCTGTCACTATGTATAATATTTTCCTGTTTCTGTTCACTTCACTCAGCATCAGCACATGTAAGTTTTTGCAGACTTTTCTGAAGTCAACCTGCTTATCATTTCTTATAGAAAAATAATATTGCATTTTATTCATATATCAAAACTTATTCAGCCCTTTCTCAATTGAAGGACATCCTGTTAATTTTCAGTTTCTTGCCACCACAAAAAGAGCTGCTATAAACACTTTTGTACATGTGAGTCTTTTCCTCTCTTTTATTCTCTGTTTGGGTTATAGACCCTACTGGATCAAAGAGTATGCACAGTTTGAATGCCTTTGGGTGCAGTTCCAAATTACTTTCCATAATGGTTAGATCAGTTCATTTCCATAATGGTTAGATCAGTTCATAACTCCACCAACAACGAATTAGTGTAAGTAGTTTACTTTCTGTTAGAATAGTAGGTGAACTATTTTTCATCTGATAAATGTCTTGTTTCAACCTAATGTAATTTATACATAAATTCTTTTTTTATAAAACTTTTATCCTTTTTCTTTTTTTCTTTCTTTTTTTTTTTTTAACAGCCATTTGAAAAATAATGTTGTACCTGGTGAAATTTCTATGTTGGTCCATGTTATTGCAAAACTTCCTTTTCCTCACTTGGATGAATTAGGGCTTTCCCGGGTGGAATCCATTTTACCACAGTGTAGTTTAAGTGATCTACGTACTTTTGCATCATCTCTTTCAAAATGGTTTCATCATGACTATTCATATTTGGACAATATTTATCAGAAAAATATCAATCTACTTCCACAATTAAGTGCCTATGCTTATCGGAGATTACAAAAAGCTAACAATTTGAATGTCTTATGGGAAGAACTTAAATCTATTCATGGAGAATGGTTTGAGGAAGAACTTCTTGAAGAAACAATTCTCACCTTGCAACGCTTGGCTGACCAAATCACATATAGAAACATTACCAACTTGACAGCTTTTATTGTCAAGACTAACTATCTTAGTCCTCCGGTGCTTGACAAGATAGCTTCTGTGACAATTCAACAAATAAATAAGGTACTAGTTGAATTTCAGTGTTTCATATTTAGCTTTTGTAATGATTACAGTACACTCAGTGAATTGTAGTCACAAAGATCTTGACTCAAATCCCACTGCCAGCCTGCCTAGGTCATGACCTCTGTGCCTCTGAGTTTTAGGTTGGTTGTGTATGATCTATATCCCCACACCATAATTCCCCATAATGTTAAAATTACAGACCCTATTGGCATAATTATATAAATATTATATTAACTGTTAGGAGTATGATTACATGTTTTGTGTAGTTTATGTAATAGTTTATGTAATAGATCCCTTATAGTATGTATGTATAGTATGTGATTTCTAGTTTAATTCTCCATCTTCTTCTGTTAGCAATTAGACTGACTTTCTAAACTTCAGCTCTCACACCTCAGCTATCACCCATCGGTGACGATTTTGAGAATCTAATAACAGGCCTTTTATCACATTTTTAACCCATGGATAGCTAAACAATTGTTGAAAGTGGAAAAGAATGTAGGTGGTCCAGTGACTTTTGAGCACTCAAGAATTCTCTATTTTTGTAAGGTAAGAAAGATGAGTGAGAAAATTTACCCCACTCTATGGAGTTAAAAGGTCACAAAGACAAAAACAAAATATTTTCTGCCTCAAGGAGTTTACATTTGGTTGTATAACATTCACATATAAAGATAAAACATGAAAATCATGCCTTTCAACTAAAGTATTGCTTGATGATGTAAATATTGTACCATGTATTATAGGATTCACTTCTGGAGACAGATAATTTGTGTCAAGTTGAGATCTCTGATAAGGCTATATATTAATGCTGGATGAGATGATAATAAAAACTTCTAGCATCATACCTTTAGATGTTTTAAAATGACTATCTCATTAAAGTATAGTAAAATAAATTTTAATTCCCAGTTTTAAAAATAAAAGGATTTTTGCTTTTGTTTTCATTTGTACCTTTAAAATTTGCTATAAATTGCTAAATGAAAGTCATCTCCTAGTGTTTTTCATTTATTTATTTATTTATTTTTTAGGGTAGTGGTATTTTTGGTTCTTGAGATGCCATGATTTTAATCTGGCATCTTATAAGATACAGTTTTACTCTGCATATGAGAATTGATTTGAATAAAATACTTTTATTCAAGCACAATATGCCTTATTAAAAGTTAAAAAAAACCTCTTCTACTTGCATAATAATCTGATTAGTTAGAAGTGTTAAGTATTGCAAATACCAGTAGTGTATTGGTTTATTTTTCATTTGTGGATGAGTTGAAATTTTCATCATTAAAGAGAAATCTTGAATAGATAACATTGTAGATCTACTGCAGTATTTTGGTGTATCTACTGTAATTCTGAGAGGACTTTATCACTAATAAATTCTCTTATTAAGTTGTATTAAATGGCTTCTAGGCCCCACGTTTATGGTTCTATAATAAGTTTTATTGAATTAATATTTAAAATATAACAACTTTATTCTTTTTGTTCAGATCCATCCTTTGGCACTCCATTCTATTTTGCTTCCCTTCAGTGTCCTTAACTACGATCCGCCCCAAAAGGATGAATTTTTTGAAGCTTGTATCCAGCATCTTAACTCACATTTAAGTAGGTGTATTTTGTTGAAATGAACTGTTGGGTTGGAGAATGTTTTCATTGTGCAGTTTTAAGATGAGTATCAATGTCTGGTCATAAAGAAATCATTCATTGTTGAGTACTTAAAAAAAATAAATTTAGGCAGTCCATCCATATTCGGTATGTATTATAAATTATACTCTTTCCTCTGTCTTCTATGTATGAGTCTTGGGGAAATGTGATAATTCTCAATTGAATGTGAAATCTTGCCTGGGGTTGTGACTTCCCAACAAGAAAGCTTATCTTGCTCTGAGAGGATGCTTTGGAGGTATAGATCAAAGAGGACATGATTT
Source organism: Sminthopsis crassicaudata (assembly GCF_048593235.1). Taxonomy (NCBI): domain Eukaryota; kingdom Metazoa; phylum Chordata; class Mammalia; order Dasyuromorphia; family Dasyuridae; genus Sminthopsis; species Sminthopsis crassicaudata. The sequence goes on from NC_133619.1 coordinate 443,499,847, forward strand.
TCTGTGATTTTACATAATTTTACAGAGCTCACTCATGTCATACAGAGTTCACTCACCAATTTCATTACACCCATATATCATACTTTTTCCCTTTATTATTCTCCAATCAGTGGACACTCTTTATTTTCACTTCTTTGTGAACAGAGTGCTGCTATGCATGTGTTGGCATTTTTGTCTTTTGACTTCCTTGAATTATATCTCAAGGAGGAGAATTGCTGGGTCATAAGATTTGGGTAATTCATTTTTCTTAATTTACATTCTATTAGGAGAAACAATATATACACATAAAAGTATATATGACATGTATACAAATGAACAAAAAGTAATTTTATGTGTATGAAGGGGGAATAGTACTAGGAATCATTAACTGAATTTTGAAAGTTACAAGGTATTCTAAGTAGGAAGTGAGGAAGGAGAGCATTCCATTCAAGGTGGATGATATTCTGTCCTGTGAGGAATAGCAAGATATCTGGATGGATGGTATAGGATATAAAGGGGACTTGATTAAATGCCATTTTGTAATAAAACACTATGCTAAATGCTGGGGATGCAAATGAGAAAATCCCTACTGAACTTGTAATCCAAGGGGTGGAGAAGGTAGAGACATAAGAAAGTTAAAAAGGAATTGAGGGAGAGAAAGTGATATCCAAAATAGAGTAAATTCCAGTCCAAGGGGCAGCTGATGGGAAGCTAAGAGTTGGCGGAGCTGGGAGTTCTTGGTGCTTTCTTCTAGCCCCTTCAGTCAGAGAGGTAGAGAGTTCAGAAGAGGTGTGAGCACCAAAGCTGATGAAATCTGGAAGGAATGATGAAGATACTGAAGAAAAGCCTTCTTGGGAGTATAATGATGGCAGAATCCAAGTGCAAGGAGTGAAACTGGTGGGAAAAAATTGTGCTATAGAAGGGATTTTGCCAGCTTAATGGAGGATGGACAGGAGAGAGGTGAACAGAGATGATCCCTAATTTTCAAGCTCTGTAAGATTTTATGATACTGAGAAACCTTGGGTAAACAGGCTGTGTATCTGCCATCCGAAGGCCATAAAGCCACTAGGAAGTAGTTGTCAGATGATGAAGTTTTTCACCATAACAACTCTTAAAGATAGAGGGACAGTGATCTGTGTCAGTGGAAGGAGTAATCACTTCAAGGAGATTCAATTCAACAAGCATTTATTAAGTGCCTACTATGTTAGCCACTCAGCTGGGCACTGAAGGCACAAAGAAAACATGGAAAGCAGCTTTCTTTCACCAAGGAGTTTGCATTTTCCTGGAAGTCAGAAATGTATTTTCAAAGCAAAGATTGTTGCTTTTTTTTAGTTTGATCAAACTAGTGTGAAAAAGGGACATGGAATTATCTTATTCTTCTGGATTGGTTTTATTTTGACTTTTTAAAATTTTGATTTATTTTTCGTGAGGCAATTGGAGTTAAGTGATTTGCCTAGGGTCATACAACTAGGAAGTATTAAGTGTCTAAGGTTGGATTTGAACTCTGGTCCTCCTGACTTCAGAGTATGTGCTGTATCCACTGTGCCATCTAGCTTCTCCTTGGTTTTATTGTGTAGTCACTATTACTACTACCAGAGGATATTGGATTTTCTTCCAATAAATATATATAAATAACTTTCTAGTTAGTGAATTGCTTAAGAATCACTTATCTCTGTCTTTTGATTTTATACATTTGTATTTTTATATATATTTTATTATTATATAACAAATACTAATTTATACATTTTATACAGTATATACATATAGCTATTGTTCAATTATTTCAGTCTTTCTGACAGAGATACTAGAATGGTTTGCCATTTCCTTCTCCAGCCCATTTTATTAATGAGGAAAAAACAGATTGAGGTCAGCAGGGCTAAGTGAGTGCCCAGAGTCATGTAGTTAGGAAGTGTCTGAGACCATATTTGAACTCAGGAAGATGAGATTTCCTGATTTCAAGCCTGGCACTCTATTTACCATACCACCTAGTTGCCTCATATACATACATATAAACACACCTACATATTTACTACATATACACACATATATGCATGTATATATGTATATATGTATCAGCCTCCTGAGCTAGCCATTTGGGTCTTGTGCTATTTATTGATAAGTGACTCAGAGGGGCAGATTAGAGGAAAAAGGTGATTCAATCAGCTGGTGCTAAAAGTCCTATAAGTACTTTACTGTGACCAGAACAATGTATGTAGTAGCTCCTCCTGAGTGCCAGCCTCCCCAGTACCCTATTTCCAACTCTAACAGAGGTTCCATCTCTTAGCCACTTTCCCCATTTATACACTTTTCTATACATTTACCGAGGCTGCCCTTCACAAAGTTTCTTGGATAATTAATTTTAACATCCTCTGTGTAAAAATCTATGAGTTATATAGGACTCTACACCTTTCTAAATAACATCTTGGTATTTTTTGAGTATTTCTTATAAGAATCTGTCTTTTTCCTAGGTCTCTTTGAACCTCATATCTTAGTGTTTCTTGGCTTTACATTGGCCCTTGCTGAGTATTTTCCAGAAGATCTGATAAAGACAATATTTAACATCAAATTCCTAGCCAAATTGGATTCACAACTTCAATGTACGTATCTTTAATATTAAAAAAAAAAACAATTACATATACTTTATATGTAGAACTCTAGATCCAGTTGAGATGAAGAAAAAAATTTTTTAATGTAATTTAAGAGATTAAGAAGTGGTAAGTCCTAATCGCTTCTAATCATATGATAATTTTAAAGTAATACAAGAGGCAACAAGGTATAATGGGTACTTAGCCATCCTGTCTTTAACACTTTCTATATGACTAAAAATAGTTTATATATATCAAGTACAATCCTGAAGAACACTTCTTTCAAAAGAGAAAAAAAAAAAGCACCACATATTCTATGGCTATAGTAAAACTGACCATTTTTTCACCTTTATCCTTAAAAAATTTATGACAAAGTATATCACTAACATGATAGATTCATTATCAAATGTTTAATAATAAGGGCTTACCAAATTCCAGGCTCTGTTCTAATTGCTGGTAGATTCAAGACAAAAATAAAATGGGCAGGCCTGCCTGCCCTCATTTTATTGGGGGGAATCACCATATATACACTTAGCATAAACAAAATGAACGTAAGATAATTTTTTCTTGTTGGGGGGAGCAGGATTAGTAACATCAGCAACTGGGGATTAGGAAAGATCTTTTGTGGGAAACATTTGAGCTGAATTTTAAGGGAAACCAGGAATTCAAGATGGTGAGGAGTCGAGGAATACACTCTTGGTAAGGAATTTGGTATGGATAGTCTATGTTAATAGAATGTTTATGAACTCCCAAGTTTAGATTTTAATTCTAATTAGTATTTTAAATTTCAGACTTACCTTTATTTTTAAATATGAGAACTCACAGCCGTCTCATGGAATTTAATAGAGCAGTCTGTTTGGAATGCCCTGAATTTGAAATTCCTTGGTTTCATCATGATTATTGTCAGCAGCAGTACAATAATGGTATGAATTTCTTAATTTTTTTTCTTATAACTCTAAATCTTTGTGTTTTTTTTTAATTTTTAAAATCATCTATTTCATAGTTTATTTTTTCTCCATTTACATGTAAAAATAATTTTTTAACATTAATTTAAAAAAAATTGGGGTTCCCAGTTATCTCCCTCCTCCCATTGAGAAAAACAAACTACTCGATATAGATTATATATGTGCAGTTATGCAAAACATTTTTTTCCATATTAATGACATTGTGAAAAAAAAACACAGATCAAAAAAAATAAAGGGAAATATAGTATACTTTGATCTGCTTTGGAACTCCATCTGTTCTTTCTCTGTAGATACCTTTTTTGATTCTAAATCCTTCAGAATTGTTTTGGATTATTGTATTGCTGGGAATAGCTAAGTTATCCACAGTTGATCTTATTGCAATATTGTTGTTACTGTGTAAGTTTTTCCAGGTGTTTTATAGAGCATACTAATTGTCATTTCTTAGAGCACAATAGTATTCTATCACTATCATATACCACAATTTGTTTAGCCATTTCCCAATTGATGGCCATCTTCTCAATTTCTAATTCTTTGCCACTATTAAAAGAGAAGCTATAAATATTTTTGTATATATAGCTTCTTTTTCTTTTTTGTTTTTATCTCTTTGGGATACAGACTTAGTCATGGTATTGCTGGGTCAAAGGGTATGCATAGTTTTATAGCCTTGGATTTCTTAAAGAGATATTGGTATCTGGGTCTCAGATAATGAGGAAGTAATTATGCCATTGTTACTGTGGGAATTATTTAAGATTTAAGAATTTACTGGAGACTATTGATAGGAGTAACCTTGAGGCTAGTGGTGCAAGATGAGGTTTATAGGTGAGACTGATTTACCTTTTAGTAATTAAATGGAACCCAGAAAGAATGGCTCATACTTATAATGGAATTTCTTACCATAGCAAATAGTTATAGTGAGGCTCCAGTTTAATTTATTTTTATTTACTTTACAATTTACCTTTTTAATTAATATTATTACCTTTATTGTTATTTTTTTAGAAATTTTGCAAATTATATTTTTTATTATTACAATCTATTTCATGAGAAAATATGAACATGTCAGTATGCAAAGAAGAACAGAAAAGATTGCTTTATCTAAAATAAAACCATGATCTTTTATCACATATCTGGTCTTAACCATATTGTCCTGCTTATCTCTGGTACCTTTTAAATGCCTTTTGCCCATTTTGATGTATTTTTATTTAAAAAAAAAAAAGTCTTATCACTGTTTGCCAATTCTCCTCATCCTTCAAATAGAGGAATAATATGATCAGTCAAAGCAAATAAAATATTTATTATATCTGAAAATGTGCAGCTCCTTCTTCACCTCCAGTATATCGTTTTTGGATTTTGCTTAGAGGAGGCATGCTTCATAATCAGCTGCTCTATTTTGTTTTATCAAGATCTTAAAAATGATTTATAGAGTATTTTTTTTAATCTAATCTTTAAAGCAATAGCAGGAGTTACTGTTTTTATAAGGCTCATAGAAAGTCAAAATTTTGTTTCTATTCTGTGTAATTGTTTAGAATAATTTTTATTCCAAAGTCATCTTTTTTTTTTTTTTCTTTTTCTTTTAGTAAATAGCAGCATCACTGTAATACAACACAGGATTTATAAAATGTTGGGAAAAATCCTAGGAGGACCCAATTATGTAAAGCCATCAGCTCTTACACCTTATGGATACACAGTAGGTAAGACCAAAATAATGTAAAAAAATCACTTCATTAATATTAGAACATGGAAAAGAAATACTAGGAGCTTTTTAAAGAAAACTCTAAACATTGATATATTCATTCATTCATTTTCATTACATTGGCTTAAGATTCATTAATTTTGAATGGATTAATGAAAATGATTGCATATTGGCTTCTGTCTTAAAGAGATTGATAGTCATGTAGAGGAAATAAGATATTTATACATGTAATTGCTTCAGGATATCATGAGAAAGATACTATATTCCTTGAGAGTTTAGGGGAGGCAGAAAAATCAAGGCAAGCATCCTGAGGTTGATAGTGGAGCTGAGCTTTGTATAATGGCTGTAATTTTAAAACATCTATAGTAAGTGGAGTAATACTTTTCAAGTTATGGAAATGCTGGACAAGATATGGGGACATATGTTTGAGTAATGGGGAAGATCAGTTTAACCAGAATATATGAAGGTAAGAAGTGAGAATGGAACTTCAAAGTCAAGTCCTCAGATTGTGAAGGATCCTGAATTCTAGGATAAGAAACCTAGACTTTTAGAAGCTTATTCAGGACCACTGAAGGTTTTTAGGAGTTAGGGAGGATGTGATCAGAAATGTGCATTAGGAAAATTTGGCTTCAATGATTAAGAGTGAGAAGAGGTTGAGAGCAGGAGTGATACTGTGGATCAGGAAGCTATTGCGCAGAAGTCTAGCAGAGAGTATGGGAGCCTGAACGAGAGTGGTGGCCAGGTAGCTTTGGGAGTTATAAAGAGGAGATGGATAGAAGAGACATTGCTGACAGAGAAATGATTGCACTTGGAGGTTTTTTGTATGTGGATTTTGAGGAAGTTGGAGAGAATTGGAGATTTTGAACACAGGTAACTAAGAGAATTGACAAAGTCAGAAAGAGAAGTAGGTTGGAGGTGGTGGTGTACAGATAAAAAGGTTAGTTTAGAATATGTTGATTTTAGGATACCAATGAAAGGGAATAGGACATAGGAAGCTAGGGACCTGAGTCCAAATATATGACCCCAGGTAAGTCACTTAATCTTTGTCAGTTTCCTCAGCTGTAAAATGGGGATTATAAGAGCACCTATTTCACACAGTTGATGGATCAAATTAGGTGATTTTTGGAAAGTATTTAGTATAGTGCTCAGCATATAGTAGGCATTTAATGCTTGTTCCCATCACCCCCTCCTCTTTCCCATCCCTGTCCATTTTCCTCCCCAGCCAATAAATCCCCATTACTAGATTGTCTTATTCAAGTGGAATATCTGAAATGAATATCAGAAATATTACAGAAGAGATTCTTACACATTGGAAGGAAGATTTTGAACTAGATGATTTCTTTTAATGATTTCTAAAGTTGAACTATAATAAATGTCTTGTAGATTTAAAAATAGATTAATTTGTACTATTTCTAGCTTTGGATATATGATATAATTGGTCTTTTAGGATATGTAATATTTGCTAATAAAGAGTGAATTAGGAGTTGACCAAGTCAGTGCTTTATTTTTCCTAATTGTGAAGGGATCATTAATTTTAATGTTAGAAATTGACATATTAATCTTTAGATAAATGTGCTCTATTGGGAAGATTCTTCCAGGTAGCAATTGAGTTCTAGTTGCTTACTGTAGTATTAAACTGAGTCAGGAAGAACTGAGTCCCATTCCCATGTCCATTTATTAGCTGGGTAATTAATTCTGAATAAGTCATGTATCTTTTCTTGAATTTTAATTTCCTCTTCTATCATCAAGAGGAGATATCATTTCACTCACAGAATAAAAATGAAATAATATATATAAAGTGCTTTGCAAATCCTGAAGCACCATGTGAATGTGAACTCTTACCATAATTTTTTGTAGTACAGTAATTTTTTCCTACTTTTATGGTCAGTGTTTGTTCAAAATGTAAAATTAAGATTTAAGTATGATTAACATTTGTCTTTTTTTAAATTATCACCATCATTATAAAAGATTTACCTTGTCCATGCATCTGATTACCATACTGCCTTACAGATTTTGAATATATCTTGGATAAAAACAAAAAGCCTCTTCCTTATAGAAGTCAGCATGAGGTTTTGAATAAGCTTTCAAGTGTACACTGGGGACCAGATACCGACAACAGGTCAGAATTGCCACCAGGAACACAAAGGTAAATTGTATTCATATTTTAAATTGTTAGGTCACAGTTACATCATACAATAAATTTATTAATCAAGTAACTCTTTGCTATATTTTTGTGTAAATGAGCTTGTCAGCTACAAGTAATTTAAATAGGAAATTTTGGTGTTCTAATTCATTTTATTTTTGTTATTTTAAAACAGCCTTTTGGATAGGGCAGGTATTTTAAGTGTTCAATTGCGTTGAAAACATTTTTGTTTCTTATAAACTTCTAATTATCCTGTATCTTATTTTAACATCAAAAATAAATGTTCTTTATTGTTCTATATAGGGTTGCTTTGGAATTCTTGGATTCACGAGCATTTTGTAAAAACATTTCCCATTTAAAAGGAAGATCTGCTATGAAAAAAAGACATCTGGAAATTTTGGGCTATCATGTGATTCAGGTATTGTGCAAACTCAAAATATCCTGCTATAAAAACTAAATTACTTAGGAGCCCTGCATATAAATATTGGATTTTCCCAATATTTAGCACACAGCCTATTACACAGTAATGCTCAATAAATGCTAGTTGATTTGTTGATATTTTATCCTAATATGAATATGATATCCTAATAAACATATTCTGATATGAAATGGGAAGAATTATTTCATTAATTTGAAAATTCTGTTTCATATTTTTATATATATATATATATATATATATATATATATATATATATATATATATATATTTTATAATATTATCCCTTGTATTCATTTTTCCAAATTACCCCCCCTCCCTCTATTCCCTCCCTCCGACGACAGGCAATACCATACATTTTACATGTGTTACAATATAGTCTAGGTACAATACATGTGTGTGAATATCATTTTCTTGTTGCACAATAAACATTAGAATCCGAAGGTACATGCAACCTGGGCAGACAGATATTAGTGCTAACAATTTTCATTCCCCTCCCAGTGTTTCTTCTCTGGGTGTAGCTACCTCTGTCCATCATTGATCAACTGGAAGTGAATTGGATCTTCTTTATGTTGAAGATTTCCACTTCCATCAGAATACATCCTCATACAGTATTGTTGTTGAAGTGTACAGTGATCTTCTGGTTCTGCTCATTTCACTCAGCATCAGTTGATTTAAGTCTCTCCAGGCCTCTCTATATTCCTCCTGCTGGTCATTTCTTACCGAGCAATAATATTCCATAACCTTCATATACCACAATTTACCCAACCATTCTCCAACTGATGGACATCCATTCATCTTCCAGTTTCTAGCTACAACAAAAAGAGCTGCCACAAACATTTTGGCACATATATGTCTCTTTCCGCTCTTTAGTATTTCTTTGGGATATAATCCCAGTAGTAGCGCTGCTGGGTCAAAGGGTATGCACAGTTTGATAACTTTTTGGGCATAATTCCAGATTGCTCTCCAGAATGGCTGGATTCTTTCACAACTCCACCAGCAATGTATTAGTGTCCCAATTTCCCCACATCCCCTCCAACATTTGTCATTATTTGTTCCTGTCATCTTAGCCAATCTGACAGGTGTGTAGTGGTATCTCAGAGTGGTCTTAATTTGCATTTCTCTGATCAGTAGTGATTTGGAACACTCTTTCATGTGAGTGGATATAGTTTCAATTTCTTCCTCTGAGAATTGTCTGTTCATATCCTTTGACCATTTATCAATTGGAGAATGGTTCGGTTTCTTATAAATTAGGGTCAGTTCTCTATATATTTTGGAAATGAGACCTTTGTCAGAACCTTTGTTTTTAAAAATATTTTCCCAATTTGTTACTTCCCTTCTAATCTTGTTTGCATTAGTATTATTTGTACAGAAACTTTTTAGTTTGATGTAATCAAAATCTTCTATTTTGTGATCAATAATGATCTCTAGTTCTCCTCTGGTCATAAATTCCTTCCTCCTCCACAAGTCTGAGAGGTAGATTATCCTCTGTTCCTCTAATCTATTTATTATCTCCTTCTTTATGCCTAAATCATGGACCCATTTTGATCTTATCTTGGTATATGGTGTTAAGTGTGGATCCATATCTAATTTCTGCCATACTAATTTCCAGTTTTCCCAACAGTTTTTTCCGAATAATGAATTTTTATCCCTAATGTTGGAATCTTTGGGTTTGTCAAAGATTAGATTGCTATAGATGTACCCTTTTTTGTCCTTTGTATCTAATCTGTTCCACTGATCTACCGGTCTATTTCTTAGCCAATACCAAATGGTTTTGGTGACTGCTGCTATATAATATAGCTTTAGATCAGGTACACTTAGACCACCTTCCTCTGAGTTTTTTTTCATTAGTTCCCTTGCAATTCTTGACCTTTTATTCTTCCATATGAATTTTGTTGTTATTTTTTCTAGGTCATTAAAATAGTTTCTTGGGAGTCTGATTGGTATAGCACTAAATAAATAGATTAGTTTGGGGAGTATTGTCATCTTTATTATATTCGCTCGGCCTATCCAAGAGCACTGAATGTCTTTCCAATTATTTAAATATGATTTTATTTTTGTGGCAAGTGTTTTGTAATTTTTCTCATATAATTCCTGACTTTTCTTTGGTAGATGGATTCCCAAATATTTTATACTCTCAACATTTGTTTGGAATGGAATTTCTCTTTGTATCTCTTGCTGTTGCATTTTGTTAGTGATATATAAAAATGCCGAGGATTTATGTGGATTTATTTTGTATCCTGCCACTTTGCTGAAATTTTGAATTATTTCTAGTAGCTTTTTAGCAGAGTCTTTGGGGTTCTCTAAGTATACCATCATGTCATCTGCAAAAAGTGATAGTTTAATTTCCTCATTTCCTACTCTAATTCCTTGAATCTCTTTCTCGGCTCTTATTGCCGAGGCTAGCGTTTCTAGTACTATATTGAATAGTAATGGTGATAGTGGGCAACCTTGTTTCACTCCTGATCTTACTGGGAAAGGTTGCAGTTTATTTCTATTGCATATTATGCTTACTGACGGTCTTAAATATATACTCCTGATTATTCTAAGGAATAATCCATTTATTCCTATACTCTCAAGAGTTTTTAGTAGGAATGGATGTTGGATTTTGTCAAATGCTTTTTCTGCATCTATTGAGATGATCATATGGTTCTTATTAATTTGATTATTAATATGGTCAATTATATTAATAGTTTTCCTAATATTAAACCAGCCCTGCATTCCTGGAATAAATCCTACTTGATCATAGTGTATTATCTTGGAGATGATTTTCTGAAGTCTTTTTGCTAATATCTTATTTAAGATTTTAGCATCAATATTCATTAAGGAGATTGGTCTATAATTTTCTTTCTCAGTTTTCGATCTACCAGGTTTAGGTATCAGTACCATGTCTGTGTCATAAAAGGAGTTTGGTAGGACTCCTTCATCCCCTATTTTTTCAAATAATTTATATAACATTGGGGCTAATTGTTCTTTAAATGTTTGGTAGAATTCACATGTGAATCCATCTGGCCCTGGGGATTTTTTCCTGAGGAGTTGATTAATAGCTTGTTCTATTTCTTTTTCTGAAATGGGACTATTTAAGCAATTTATCTCCTCCTCTGTTAATCTAGGGAGCCTATATTTTTGGAGAAAGTTATCCATTTCACTTAAGTTATCAAATTTATTGGCATAAAGTTGGGCAAAGTAACTCCTTATTATTTCTCTAATTTCCTCTTCATTGGTGGAAAGATCCCCCTTTTCATTTGTAAGACTATCAATTTGATTTTCCTCTTTCTTTTTTTTGATCAAATTTACCAAAGGTTTATCTATTTTATTGGCTTTTTCATAAAACCAACTCTTGGTTTTATTTATTAATTCAATAGTTTTTTTACTTTCAATTTTATTGATTTCTCCTTTTAATTTTTGTATTTCGAGTTTAATTTTTGGTTGGGGGTTTATAATTTGGTCTTTTTCTAGCCTTTTAAGTTGTAAGCCCAATTCGTTAATCTTCTCTTTCTCAATTTTCTTCAAATAAGCCTCTAAAGATATAAAATTTCCCCTTATTACTGCTTTAGCTGCATCCCAAAGATTTTGATATGATGTCTCATCATTATCATTATCTTGGGTGAAATTGTTAATTATTTCTATAATTTGCTCTTTCACCCAGTCATTCTTTAAGATGAGATTATTCAGTTTCCAATTACTTTTTGGTCTATTTACCCCTAACTTTTTACTGAATGTAGCTTTTATTGCATTGTGATCTGAGAAGAAGGCATTTATGTTTCGTATTTTTAAAAAAAATTTTTTTCTTCCCTGTTCCATATTTTGAAAAAACAGAAAATTTTTATTTCCTCAGTTGTTATTTTCTTTGGAAAATGTTGACTTGATAGTAGAGGGATCTACTATAGAATTAAAAGGATCATCAATACATATCTACAGCTGGAAAGAACTTCAGAGGTCATCTAGTCCTCCCTCCAACCCCCTGACTTCTCCCCTTATCCCTTACCCCTGTAGCTACAGTCACATAAGGTACTAAGAGACAGAGGCAGAATTTGAAACTACATCTTCTGATTCTGAAGTCAGAGCTCTTTCCCCTGAAGGGTTAGGCTGAAAGATAGCTTACATGCACTAAAGGAAATGCTCAGTATTAGTCTTCAGGAGAAGAGAAGAAGAAAGAAAGAAGAGAGAACAGAAAGAAGTATTCATAAGAAACAATCCCATTTGCTAGAGATCTGTGGGATGTGATATGAACTAAATTCTTGCTAGAGTTTTGCTTCATAGCAGTTTTTAGCTCTTATTTTTAAAAAATAGGTTATATATCTGAATCTAAATACTGAAGTAAAAGTAATCTGAATCTTCTCTCTTACAGATCCCTTATTTGGAATGGAATTCTATGGAATTGTCAACAAAGGATGCTCGGATGGAATATTTGAGGGAGCATCTGTTTGCAGAAGCCAAGTCATAATTACAGTTTTTAATTTATGATATACCTCATTGTAGACTTAAATCATAATAGCAAATATAAATTTAATTTAAAAACAGCATCGTGAAATATTTAAGACTAATTTTTTAAAGAATTTTACTGTGTAACAAACTTGCAGGTCTTCAAATAGAGATTTTTAAAAGTTGCATACCTTTTCCCATGAAGTACTATTAACTTTTTTTTGTATGAAAGTCATGTATCTTTTTGACTTAGTAATGAATTGTTAATTATACCTGAATATATTTTTTTGAAGAGCATTGTAATCAGGCAGTTTATTGGTATCTGAGGACTTGATGAATCAGATGCCAATAGTTTTCTATTTGCTTTAAATCAGGGATCGGAATTGTACAGGCTTTCTTCTCCTTAGTCTTGCCCAAATATATGTGATATTTTGTGATGTTCAGTTTGCCAATTATTATTGAATGTCATAGTAATTGAAAATATTTTATCAACACTATTTTTATAATTGTATGTATTTTACACCTTTCTTTGTAACCATTCTGGTCAGAATTTTCAGTTTGATTTCTAAAGCAAAGATGTGCTAAAATATAACCATTAAAACAGTTAATGACTATATGAAGCTCAGAAGAGAACAAAGTTAAGAGTCATCAGGCCAATATGTCACTACGCCATTTTAATGCCATTTAAAATAAGTTTTGCTTTGATTCTGATGCAGCCAGTACAAAAAAAGAAGTCTTAAAATTACATATGTGTTTTTATCAGATAGTAACAGTTAATTTAATCCATTACATTTGTTCCTAAACTGACATTAGATTATTTTTCTTACATGTGATCATTGTCAAGTGCTAGGTACTGATGTAAGGTATCAAATCAGGTATTTCTGTGTCCTGAAAAGAAAAGGCATCGATGTTCTACCTCAGTGGGGATATTACTGAATTAGCCTAAAGTCAGAAGTAAAATTGATAGTATTTCAGAAAAGAAGCAGTCTAATTCTAAAAATAGTCCTAAGGTTTCTGGTGAAATGGCTCACGCAGAGAAGTCTAGTCTCTTTATGAGAGCAAAATAAGACTGAGTAGTTGAACAAGCAACAGTAGTAAAGGTGTTGAGGATGTGTGTGTGGTTGTGGTGAGGAATGTTCATATTTATACCTGAAGCCTAAGCATCATGAACAAAATTTCCCCTGGAACTCTTACAATTTATGTGATGAAGAGATCAAAGAATGATTTTTTTTTGCTGCTTTCCAAGTAGTGGACTTTCCATGTATATAAAAACCCAACAAAGAACAAACCATTCATTAGGCTAATAAATAAATCAATTATTTCCTAATTGGTACTCTCTCTCTTTCTTTCCTCACCATGAGATAGTAGTTTATGACTTCAGGATTAAGAATTCCTAATTTTGAATTTTTAAAGATAAAAACATCTGATTAATATTGGTAAACCAAAGGGAGTTGGAAATTGGAAAAGATTGCACAGGCTTGCAAAGAGAAGTAGGGAAAAGAAAGAAAAGTTACACCTAACTATTTTACTTCAACTTTTTCCCTTAAGTGATGAAAAGATCCTTTACTACAGTCTTAAATATCATTTCTGAAATTTCACATTATCATCTTTATTATTATCAAGCACAATATTAAAATATCATTATTTTGATGTATTAAAATTGGTAGTAATTTTTAACTTGATATGGGAGAAATAGAGGGGTTTGGTTTGTTGTTAAAAAAAAAAAAAAAAAGATATTCCATTCTCCAATTTCACTTGTAATTGAAAATGAACATTGCAATAGCCTGATGATGCAAATGATAGATATATATTCACAGACAATTTAAACTTACTATCTCTTTACAGACAATTGGATCAAACAGATTACCAACAAAATTGTATAAATTCAATTTTATCTTTTATCTCCCTTTAGAAATCTTTATGATAACTGATTTTTACATTAAGAATATATTTACTTTGATTCATTATCTACAAAAGTTGCCAACATTTCAGACAGTGACACAGTAACAGTAGATTTCTATATAAATTTCTGTACAGTCTTTTAAAAACACAACAAATTAAAAATCCATAATCAAAAACTCCCACAATTATATTGTTACTTTTCTTATCTATAATTTAGACAGTTTGAAAAGATTGAACCGTGTTGCCAAGCAGCTAGCTCCTGAGGCATAACGGATCTCCTTTAACATGCCAGTCCATTCTTTTTTATCATCTTCATACCTGTTTAAGGGATGAAATTTAAATCAGTTAATACACACACATTTGAAAGTGATGCTGTTTTGATGGTTTATTATTTTACTAAGAAGAATTAAGTATATGTTTATCCTTGAGGGCAACTGGATGAAAGATACCCTGTGTGACTTGAAAGGTTAGTCACATGCCCACCTGAGTGACTTATTGTTTCCAAAATGCAGCCTCCTTTCAATTAGTAGTTTAAGCTTGAGTGTTATCTACTGCTAATGTAGTTAAGTTGTTTCATTTTCATCTTTTAAATTATGAACTCAATATATCAATATGAACATTTCTACATACAGACAACAGAAAAAAGATTTACATATGTGAAACTTAAGTCTTAACTACTGTATCTAATTTTGTCAATTAATAAGCATTTATTAAGCATTTATGTATTTGGCACTCTGGCTAGATACTTGGATACAAAGGCTACAAATAAAAGCATTCAGGTAAGCAAAGGCTGAAAGCAAATAAATGTGAGTCCAGTAATTGAATCAATAATTTTTATGTCTGAGTCCAGTGTTTTGTCTGGACTACTGGCTTTATCTTTATAATGTACATTGGACATTAATTAATGGATTAATTAATTAATGGACATTGAAACTCATTCCTCAGATGCATATTTGTTGGTGCCATACATAACACATAATCTTAGAACGTTGCCTGGAGCACCAAGAAGTTAAGTGCTACCTGAATAGATTTATGATAGGGACAAAACTTGATCCTAGGTCTATTTCTTTACATAAATATATATATATATATATTTATACACATACACATAACATAGAAAACATAGATGTTCTAAACCCCTCCCCCCAAAAAAACCCCAACAAACCTAAGTAAAATAAGGTTTCAAAAAAATAAACCAGTCTATATTCAGATACAATCAGTTCTTTCTCTGGGTATGGATAGTATTTTTCATCATAAGTCCTTCAGAGTATCTATAGATCACTGCATTGATGAGAATAGCAAAGTCATTCACAGCTGATCATCCTATAACAGTGCTATTACTTTGTACATAGTATATTTCATTTTACATGAGCTCATGGAGGACTTTTCATGTTTTTCTGAGAGCATTCTGTTCCTCATTTCTTAAAGAATAATAGTATTCCATCATAATCATATACTACAATTTATTCAGCCATTCCCCAATTGATGGGCATCTCAAATTCTTTGCCCTAAGAACTGCTATAAATATTTTTGTACAGATAGATCTTTTTCCTTTTTAAAAAAAAAAAAAAAAAAAACCTCTTTTGAAATTCATGCCTAATAGTAGTATTGTTAAGTCAAAGGATATTAATGATTTTATAGCCCTTTGGGTATAGTTCAAAACTTTTAATCATTTATCAATTGGGGAATGGCTCTATCCACTGAGCCACCTAGCTGCGCCAGGTCTTAATCTCAATAATTATTTCAACTCTCCACTTTCATCATCATAGTTGAAAAATTGCTCTTTTTTACTTAACAGTTTTTGACTGTTCTTTGAAGGTTTTTTTTTTTTTACTCTGAGTTTCTGAACTTGATAGCAGTTGAGAATTGCTCTCTATCTAAAAGTGCTTCCTAAGCAAAAGATGTAAAATGATAATGATGTAAAGTTAGCCAGGGCCCAGGCAAGATATGCACCATCAGATTTAATTTCTTTAATGCTTCAAAAACTAATTGTCAGATGGCAATAAGACTACAAGAAAAATCTTTATGCCTTATCATAAACAACTGTATCCTCCTTATGCAAGCAAATCTGTGCCCAGTGTTCTTTATAAGATGGCTCTAAACTATTAACTAATGAATAGTTTATTATTAACATACCAAAAGATTGTACAGAACCCAGGGCAAGAAATTAACTTAAGGAATAGTTTTAATAGTGTAAAGGAAATGTGACCACATTTAAGCAACAGGAGGTTTAAGGTTAAATGAGGCTTGGATAATTGGAGTTTCCAGTTAGGTTGTTTTCTGTCTGCAGCTGATAAAATATAGAAAATCTTTGTTTTTTGGAACAGTTTCAAGAAAAAACAAAGGGGATGGAAACTTCCAAGGTATGAGAAGAAATTACAGTATTTTCAGTAGCAAGGTTTGGAATATGATGCTCAGAAGTGGATATTTTTTATCTGGTTTAATCATTATAGGCTTAGGAATTCCAGAACAAAAAAAAAAAAAAAAAGGTTTGTCAGCATCATGGGCCTAAGATTAAAATTGCTCTCCCAAACACATTGCAGAAAAGTCCCTCCTGCCTCCCCCCTCTTCCCCCGCCCTTTTTGAAAGATGATACCTGTAAAGTGAGTGATCTCCTTTTATTACCTGCCCTATGCTTGAATAATATTTTTCCTTTTGTTCTTTTTGCTCAGTCTTTCCACTTTGAGATGTTCAAGGTCCCTTTTTTTTTTTTTTTTAATTTCCAGATCCCAGTAGGGATCATGAAATTTTCCATGAGATTTAAAATTGTTCATCTTGTCTCTACTCTGCATTTTCTTATGATATCATTGAGTTAACAGTCTCAGTTACCTGATCACTCTTCCAAAAACCTTCATGCCCCCCACCTTCTCTCATCATCATCTTTCTCCTGCTTCTTGTCTTTCTGTATGTCAGATCCTCTGCTAATTTCAGTATTTTTCCTCTTCTGACTATCTCAAGATACTCCTCTCACCAAAAGCTTCATATGTCAGTCAACCACTCCTGTTTTTTGTTTTTTTTTTTTTTAAATCATTTTAGAAACTTCTTTGCAGAATCATTAGCTATGTCCCGTTCCTATGCATGATGGCAATAAGGCCATAAGGAAAATCCAGAGCTCTCCTCTATATACACATTTAGATTTAATTATGCAGATTAGGTAAATCTATCTGATCCTAAACTCCTTTTTATATTTGTAGCATCTCCAACATTTAGCTTAACAGATAGTGGCACAGAAAATAGAGTGCTGGACTTGAAGTGAGGAAGACCTGGTTCTGAATCTTGTAGGTGCTATTATTATCCCCATTTTACAAAGGAGGAAAATGGCATTTTAAAAATGCTTCATAATCTGATCCTAGACTATTTCCATGCTGAATACACAATGCTCGGAACACATTCAGTGCTCTTGCATTACTGGTCTCACTATATAGCAGTTCATCTCCTTTCTCTGAAGCTGTTCCTTAATCCTGGAATGCTTTCTCTTTACTCCTCATATGCATAATTATTTTATATATATACATATATACCATTTGTATCAATTTGTGACTGTACTGTAATCTCCTGATTAAAATATAAGTACCTGGAAGGCAGGAGCTGTATTTGTATTTTCAGTGTCTGGAAATTAGTATGCATTTAAAAAATGCTTTGATTGATTGATTGATTGATTACTTAGTTTGCCTTCTCCAAAAATATAAGAAACTCAGGCCCAGTTTTAATTATTTGGCTACTAGCTAAATTTTGCCAATTTAAAATTTGTACTGGTTTAAGAACATACTTTGCCTTTTCACTGTTATTAAACTTCCATGATATTCTTTTTTTTTTTTTTTAATTTTCATGATATTCTTATTAAGACCCTCATTTGTATACTTTAATTTGAAAGGCAGGTCAAGCTCAGTACAGAAGTGCAGAGCACTGAGACTTGAGAACCTGACATCTTTAAACTGTAAATTTTGCTAATGACATCTCTGTTACCCTCAATAGCATTAGTACTTCCTCTAGACTACTTTTCTATTGCTAGGTATCTGTTAAGTCACTCACAGAGCCCTCATAGTAACCTCTCTAAGGAAGTCTGATATGAAACTTTGAAATCAAAATGATTTTAACTTCCTCCATAGAATTATTTCTTTCTTAGGCACAGGCATGAAATCTGGCAAATTTAGTTGAGTAACATGAAAAAGCCAAATTTATAAAGAATTTAACATCCTGTCTAAAAGTAAAATATCTTGCTATAACATTTATAGGCATTTTATCTTTTTTTTTTTTCTTCTTTCAAATGATTTTTCTTCTGGTTGACTAAATTAACCAACTTCAACTAATTCAAGTTTTCTTTAAATCAGAATCAATGTTTAATTTATGACTATATGGAATACTCTGAAGGCCAAATGAAGAATGTTAGAGATCTAATGTAAAAAGAATGTGGAGGCTGTAGACCTGGCTTACTTAATTCTTGGTTGTATAACTTTAGCCTTTTCAAGCCTCAATTTTATCATCTATAAAATGTAACACTAATGTTCTCACATGGTTGTTTTGAAAATACAATAAAGTAAAATAGATAAAGCATTGTATAAACTATAATGTGCTATAGAAATGTCAGCTGTCAGCTAAGTAATTTTAGAAACAGCATTAACTCTTTCACTTTCTTAAGGAACTATTATAACACTGACATTACAAATTATAGTCAGATTAGTGGCCCAAAAGTTAAATTTGGGTTCTAAGAGTTTGTAGTTTACTATTGAGAAGTAGCTTACTTGCTAAAAGAATCTGTTCATTCTTTTGTAGAAAATAATTTTTCTTTCATTTGATTTAGGTGGCTTAACACATGGATGAAAACTATCAGAAAAACTGGAGTAAACAGAACTCACTTCCATATATCATTGACTTCCGTGGGTGCAAATTCCTGGGATTCAAGTTGAACCATAGCAAATCCACCGATAGCATAAAGAGATCCAGCCATACTGACTAAACTGATAGAACTTCTCTCTTGGGGAAATTCAGGCATTACTTCCCATCTAAGTATTAATAAAAAGAAAATTATGTCAGTCAGAAATTTAAAGCAAAGCAATTAATAAGCACTGGTAAGATCTAACATACTCACTTATTGGTGGTGAGATCAAAAGCTTCAACTGAAGCGGAAAGGCCATCTTCTGTGACACCTCCTGCAATCACAATTTTGCCTTTATGGATTGCCACTCCAAACATGGAACGAGGGGTTTTCATTGGGGCCAAATCTTTCCAGTCTCCTTTTTTGGAGTTGTAAATAAATACTCTATTTGTACATTTTCTATGAAAAATGAACACAAATGAGATTATTCAGTCTCTTGAATTTTTAAAAAAGACAGCTGAATAGCCAACCCCTTTGTTAGTTTTCATATGAAGTATGGTATTTGGTAAGAGGAAACAGACAAATAATTATAATGCTGTTATCCAAAGTGTTCTTAATTTGTACTTGGGTCACTTGGTCATCAGTTAAGAATAATCCCTGACAGCATACTGTACCTTGCCTGTGCCACACTTGTAAAATGATAATAGTGGAATGACATTCTCAGTTAAAATCTCTAGGTAGTGTGCAAATGATTAAAAATAGTTTGTTTTATAATTTTAGAAATTAATTTTTATAGCTACCAGCCAAAGAACTTATTAGAACTCTGATTATACTATGATTTCATTAACAAGGGCACTTTTCTTCAACAATGTAGTTTGTATCCTACCCATGTCTTCTTGGGCTATATGATTCTCGTCTGTGTGTTTCTTAAGTTTTCCATAAAAGATCCACCTAATGTATTAGCTGTCTTTCTTAGCTTTTAGTACATCCTAGATATAGAGTGCAACATTGTTCATGTTATCCCTCCTTAATCCTGCTATATGACCAGCCTCTCTCCTTTTCCAATTAAATATAAATCATATGATTGACAATATGCTATAACTTGCTTATTCCTACTTGTTTTTCTTTTGTGCTTTGGTTTACATAAAACCAAGTTGCTATGGCATCATGAGAAAAATGCAGATATTACAGAGATGGGGTTTTGTGCCAGAGGAACAACTAGGGACCATCAAAGTCTTTTCCCAGTTGTGATCCAGCTTGATTTCTTCCTTTGATTTCAATTCTAGACATAACTTATTATTTATGCAAGGTTATCTATCTAAGTATATGTCCAAAGTATGTAAGTAGACCAAATCAACATTGCTTGTCCAATCTTGTGGCACAATCTTTGATCTTAGGCAATATTAATTTTTTTTTTTTTTTTTTTTGCTTTTCCCACATGGATTCCTAGGCTCCATTCTCTAACTTAAAAATTCTTGATACTCTGTATATTGACACAAATAATGCTTTCCACCAAACACCTGGCCCAATCTTCTTACAAAGTACATTTGCTAAAAAGTCAAGAAAACTAATAAGTCTATGCCATTTTCCATTTTTGTGGCTGAGTTATTAACAAAAGTGACATGTTTATGCTCTTATTTATATTTTCATAGTGTTTGTATATATTGGAGACTTGGATTACACAAATCAATGATTGTTAATAACACTTTTTCTTCCTAGTATGGTACAACATGTCATTATCATGGCTTTTGAACCCACAGGGTCATTTTCATGCCACCATCAGGACTTTGAGGAGGTTGCAGAACAAAGTGACCAAAAAATGTACACTGCTTAGCTAGATATCTGGAAAAGCAAGTGGTTGAATTTATCTCTTCCTTAGTCTGTGTATATAAATATTGGCAGGCATGGTAGCTGGTCATTACCTGGATGCAGAATTTAATAAAATGGAGAAAGCAGGTTGTATTCTCCTTGTGAAACTGTGCAGCACTTTTAATTATTCCAAGCTGCTCCCTGCAGGAGAAGCCCATCTTTTTGAAAACCAATTATTTTCTTGGTGACATTCTATGCCTGATAATCATTTATATAACTACCTTTGAGGAATCAAAATTACAAGTAACACAAATATTTATATAGCAATATATGTGTAACGAGCAATAGGAAGGGTGCACTATCGGACTAGTGCAAGAAATGATTTGAGAGATAAAACATAGAAACCATCTAGTCATTCTCATTTTATAGATGAGGGAACTGAGGCCCACAGAGGCAAAATGACTTTTAAGGAAAGAATCAGGATCTGAATCTAGATCTTTTAATTCAAAATTCAATGCTCTTTTCACCATATCTAGCTAGTTACCTCCAAAAATACAATACACTCCCAAAATGAGTTAGATTAATCACTATCAGAAATGAGAGATCAACAGTACAAATGATGAACTGAAACGTTTATTGGTTTCAGAAAGGAATTAGAAAGGAATTAATAAGATGCAATCTGCTTCAATCATTAGAGAAAAAGATCCATACTAATCAAATAATAGATTCAGTGTTTTGAATTACAAAATGTTTCGCAATAAGAAGAATCTCAATTTTTTTTCCCCAGAAACAAAACTTTTCTTTTTAAATTCTGAATAGTGCCGGGTCTTTGGAATATGTGTCCAATTAAGCATCACAGATATGTCTACCTAGAATATAGTTCTAAAAATGGTAGGAAGCAAACAAATTAGTTTTCTTCAGGTCTTATGAGAGTAAGGAGTATAACCTGGCATCTTATTTTAGACATTATCTCATTTCAAAAGATTTCTTTTTGGCATTTGTCAAGCAAGGCTATATTTTCCTCATATTTAAGTATATCATGTCATAGTAACATAATCATTTCTTGGTTACTAATGGACAGTAACCAAAGGAAAACATTTCTACTATTTGTCAAAACAGGTTATAATGTTTTGCAAGTCACTATATGCCTGCAATATTTTCATTCAATCTTTTCCAGAAAAATATTATAAAGAACAAAAAAATCCATAGGTGAGGTAATGATGTGCTTTCCCTAAGAAGTCATTTAGACTTAGCTGCTACTAAACAAAAACATCAGAATTCTAATACACTGTATTTGTATGTGGAGGAGATATTTTAACAGATTACAAAATGTTATTTTCATGGTTTTTAACTGAATGTTCTATGTTCCGTTGGTCATCACTGAATGATAGAAAATGTTTTAGTTTCGTTGTCAGTACAAAATACAGGTATTGTTTCTTGCTCCTGAAGACTGTATGGTTTATGTGGTTTCTGAGTCAGAGGCCTAGGGTTCTACTGCTGGCTCTACTAATTTACTACCTTCCTGAGCCTGAGAAAGTTACATTACTTTTCTTAGTTTTGAACAAGATGACCACTAACATGCCTTCTGATCTATGATTCTACCTTTCTAAAAATGCAAATGTGGTCAAATGCCAAAACTTTATCTGGTAGTAATCTGAAAAAGCTTTTCTTTCCTTTTGTCACTTTTCATGATTCTGTGTTATTTAAGTAACTTCAAGACTTACAATTCAAGTCCAGAAGCAAAAGCAAAATTAAACACAATTTTATGTCCTATTTAATTTTCTTGGGACATGGTCCCCTTTCTGAAAAATGATCATGAGAATTTGCACATCACTAATTATTTCAAAATCAGTTTGAATACTCATGGCTAAAATGAGAAAATATATTGATATCATACTAAATTCTCATGACTTATTCTGATTAAAACTCACCAGATGACATTCTCACTAATATATGATACAAATCATCTGCAATACTTAGTACAGTAATATTTGAAATACTAAATTAAATAGCTAAATAATTTGTTGATACTTAAATGAAATAGTTAAATTCTGAGTTTTAAAACTTTTTTTAGTAGGATCAGATAGATAGCAGTTCAGGGACTGGTTATAAAGCATTCTAACTCATAACTTCAATGAAGAGTTCTCTCATGATTATATGAAAGGGGTTTTTATACCCTTTTTTCAGCATTCTATTAGACTCTATTCAATATACTTTAGAAAATTTTAAATTCTAATATAAGACTTCTGCCAGAATATGCACATTCTACATATCTTTTTTTCAGATGCCTTTATATCTCTATTGACAATAAGTTCAAAAAATTTAATTTTGGTGTCAACATACAATTTAAAAAATTTACCTTTTACACAATTAAATAAGTATTTCCCATTTTAGAAATATGAATTCAAAGTATGAAAGGATAGCTATTTAATAATACTTCTCTCAGTATAAATCATATAGAAATTTTAGAGTACTTACTTGTCATCTGTCTTTCCTCCCAGACAATATATCATACCATTATGTGAAACCACATTATGACCGTAGACTTTGATAGGAAGCTTTTTTACTTCATTCCACTTTATAGACCTATATAATTAGAAATTGAGAGGATGTATGTACTTTGATTAAATAAAAGGTTTTAAAAACATGAAAGCATAATAGGCACTTAATACTTGAATACTTTATGAAAATAGAATACTAAACTTACACAGGATCAAAGCATAAAACTGAATCCAATGAAGCCTCTGTTTGAAGATCTTTGCCAGCGACTACATAGATTTTGTCATCTGCTTCTCCCAGACCAAACAGACATCTGGCTGATGGAAGAGGGGGAAGTCCAACCCATTCAGATGCTACATTATCAAACTGAAAAATGATATATTAAGGAGGTTATAGAAGTGGGTAGTGAAAATATTCAAGCCTGTACTATATATATTTGACAATGTATTAAGGCATTTAAAATTGAAACATACACACCCCACTCACAAAACACCTCTCCCCCAAAAAACCCCTCAAAGCATTACATCTATGAATTATTTTTTAAAAACTTTTTAAAAAGCATAATCTAGTAACTAATATTAACAGAATCAACTTCAGGATCCTAAAGGAAACAGAAAATCTAGTAGTATCACTAACCATATTTAAAGTTATTCTTTTCCCTTCCTGATTTTTAAAAATTATGTTTACTCTTCTGACAATACTTTTAAAAAATAAGAACATTTAGTTCTTTTAAAAATCGGATTAGATCTGTGATTTGTTTGGCATATGTAACTCCTGTTAAATGAAACTCCTCCAACAAATCTGAAATTACTCTGCATTGATTGACTGACTGATTTTCCCAGGATTACAAAGCCAATAGTGTTAAAGCAGGATCAAACCAATTATTGAATTTTACAGATTAGCTCTCAACCCATTCTACCATGCTGCCCCTCATTGGTGTAGCAGATATAGCACTGAGTCTCAATTAAGGAAACCTGAGTTTAAATCTGGCATCAAACACTAGCTTTATGATCCTCTTTAATGTCTGCCTCAGTTTCTTTAACTGTGTGGTTATGAGAATTAAATGATATAATAATTGTAAAGTGCTTAGCATAGTATGTGGCACAAAGTAGGCCCAAATAAATGCTCTTTTCCTCCTTTCCTCTTCTGAGACATGAGAATAATTAAAAAATTGTGGAGATATGAAGTCATGTAAAATGTGTGTGTAAGTCTTAAGGGGAAGGTGTAGAAAATAATCGGTAAGGATATTTGTGATCCCAGGAATCTAACAGCTAAAGGGCCACCAGGCAGCATTTCAGTAAGGTTTTTATCCTGCTAGCTAAAATTAGCATTTCCCCTAAGCCAATATCCATACCAGTTGCACTTATCGCTCAGTTCACTGGACAGCTGGAGAATTAAACAAGTTTTTCATTCCTTAGGTTTTTTTCTCATTGTTAACTTTGTTAAGTGTTCTGTTTCTGGTTTTACATATATTAACTCATGTCAATCTCAGTTGGATTTATCTTAAAGACTGTTGCTTAAAGTAATTTGAAATATACTTCTCTCTCTTTTCTGCTTTGTTAATAATTTTTTATTTTGGCTACATCTACAATTCTTAAGGTACCTTCTCTATTTCTTTGCATAAAATTGAAATTAAATGATGCTGGTTTGGTCAGGGTCAGGATTAAAATGAGGAAATTTTAGGATTTTGCTTTTAGTTTCTAATTGAGGCAAGCAGGTCTAAGTGTCTTGCCCAGGGTTACACATCTAGTATCTGAAGCTGGATTTAAATTCATGGAGTCTTCATTATTCTAGGTACAGTATTCAATCCATTGTACCTAGGTGCTTATTACATTTGTATAAAAATTCTTATATCCCACAGTTTGTTTATAATTTATAATTGTTTATAATTATAAGCTATTCCAACAGTACTGTTTTAAACAAACATTAAAATAATAGAATGCTAAGCACCAAATCTTCAATCAAATAGTCCTGACAGAAATGCTCATTTTTAATGAGCCTTTACCATCAAAATTTCCTTTGATTACAATTTGTGCCACCACATTGCTTTTTGGACATAATAAGAGAGTAATGGTGGCAGGGAGTTAGGGACCATAGCTGAATTATTATTCATAACTGCTTTTGGAATGAAGAAAGGTCATTATTTAGGCTTATAGAATAAAGAATGAAAGCAAAAAAAGGAAAGAGCAGGCAGGAAATTAAAAGGTCTTAAGAGGTAACCTTGGATAGTGAACAAAAACTCTGGAATTCCATGTCTGAGGAAGATTTGACTTAGATCTTGTCTTAAGATACTTACTAGGCATGACCAAAGGTAAGTAAATAATTTAATCTGTCTGAGATTGTTTCCTCATCTGTAAAACAATTGTAATATATATATAGTTGAGTGACTATGGGATCCAAATGAAATAATGTATGCAAAAAATTCTGTAAATGTCAAAGTATTAAGAGTCAGTTACTATCATTATAGTAAATGGAAATGGGAACCAGTTCTAGATGAAGTTCAACTAAAACTATATGAAATTAAACTTTAGCAAAGTCAAGTATTTTTTCAGAATTAATCTAGAGATACAATTATTTCTCCTGATGTAATAATGGTCTTCAATTTTGTTAGTCTTATTCAGTGGATTGCCTATTCAGTGAATCATTAGATTCTTTTGTGAATGATCACAGCCATTGTCATTCACTTTATTCATTCTAAAACTGATGTCATTGCTGAATCTAAAAGTGGGAAACTGATATTACTTTTAAGAAATTATTAAATTTAGATGCTGATGATGAGTATGATCCTATCTATGTATGCTTTGGAAAGAAATATTTCATTTTGCAATGAACTCTGGAATTATGGAAATCAAGAAAAGATGTATATTATTTAAGCATTTACAAATAGTGAAAGATATAATTGGTTAAAGCTAGTATTTTATAAATACATCACATATTTTTAAAATACTCTATGAAATTAACTTTGAGATGTTATTTTTACTTAGTTTGTCATTTTAACTCAATGCCTATCCATTCTCTGCCTTAGTCTAAGCCAAACAAATTCATAGAAGCTCAAAAACTAGCACAGTAGTGTTGGTAATACTAAAGTTGCTAAGCTTTTTAACCACTCATTTAATTTAAAACCATTAGTTATTTAATCATATGTAAACACTTTTTTTTAAACAAATAGTTTATCAATGATATTTTAAATCACAAGCTTCTCAAACTATGTGTATTAAAATACAAAGTTTCTAGTTTCACAAATCACATTGATATAGCTAAAAATACTATGGTGTTTATAACCTTAAAAATACTGATGCTATGAAAATTAAGAATTCTAAATATGCTTAATTAAAATTAGCACAAATAGGTAATTTTTTTCTAGGAGGTAATAAGATACATATTAATTAAAACATGGAATATATAAGCTACACTTGTTTGTTTACAATAAAACTCAATTTTGGCAATAACCATAACAAAAAAAAAAATATTGGGATGAAATTTCATCTCTAAATATAAGGATTTTCCAGACCCATTGCTCAAAATATCTCATGGAGTCTTGAGGTGATAGATGACTATCTGACCAATTATTTTTATTCACATGAATTATATAAATCACTTTTCTACAGAAAATATTAAACAAAATTTTAAGAAAATCAAGCAAGACTAAATTTAAGTTTGCCAGTAATGGTGTAATTGAGTAGCATACTAAGAATGCTATGTAAAGAATTATAACCAGTTTATCAATGGATATGTCTAATTATATTTGCCATGTCTAACTTCAACTTATTTCAATATATGGATAATTCTCAAACATAATTTAACTTTTAATTGCAACCCTATTCCTTATGAATAATCTTTTACAAGAAATGTCAAAAAATAACTAAACTGGTGAATGATTTCACCTCTCCTTCTTGCCTTTGCCTACATTTTAGTAAACATATTAGAGAGATGTTAAAGCATTGGTGGAATAATGATAAGCAAATAGTCTGAATAATCCCCAAGTTGAATCATTAGCTCTTGAATAAATGAGAGCTCTCTCTCTATGCCCCTATTTGCACAGCAATAAAGAGGTTTCTACCTGAAAGAAGTATGACTGTAGAGGCTGATCCTTGTTTTCTTCATCTACATACAATCCTCCTACAACATACACTTGATTTTGTTTGGTGACTATGCTGGAATGGTTTCTGGGAATCTGCTCAGCCAGTGCAGCAAGGTAACATTCATTTTCTGTGGGGTCATAAGCCACTGCAGCGGTGTCATTAATCAAAAGAATGAGGTCTTTTACAAACATTCCATGCCTGGGGATGTCATTCAGATATCCAGGAAGCAAATCTTCATCACCCACATCACCATTCACTTCCCCAGCACCAGTCTTCTCTGCAGTTTTGTTAGGCTCAGGAAGTTTTCCTGCAAAAGCATCTTTTAGAATTTTGATTTTTTTCTGAAGATCAGGATTGCTTTTAATTATATCATCCTTCTCAACATGATCTTTGAAATATTTTTCTGTCATAAGACGAAAACGGATACAATCAAATACTTCCCCAAGATTTTTCACCCGGTTTTCTTTGTCTGTTCGGACCCATTTCATTACTGCCTCAAACACTGCTTCTTCCTTTTCAACATTTAAACCGTCATTTGAAATAACTGAGATCAGTTCCTGTGGAGAAAGTTGCATAAAGTCCTCTTCCTTGCAAATCTGTATAAAGCGATCAGATACAAATTCTCGGGCAGATATCGCAAGTCTTGGGCAGTCAAGAAGAAGACCTAATCTCAGGATGGCTAGACAGTTACCAGGAGCAAGTCTTTTCTGAAGATAGGAAACGCAGACAGTGAACACTGAGGGGATCTGAAAGCGGCTAGCCAACGCAAAAATATCTTGCACATTTGTATCATTGAGATCAATACTGGCTGAATAAAGGTATTTGATGATTAAATCCAATATGGCAGGGTCCACATTATCTAGTACTACCTCCTTTTTTTTCTCCTCATCAATTTCAGATAAGAAATACTCACGGAAATAAGGGCTACAAGCTGACAATATCAGTCGGTGGCAAGGAAGACTTTTGTCACCTGCTTTTAGGGTGCAATCGATGAATTTTTTCTCATCCAGGAGATCTTTTAGACCATCCTGAAGAAGGGTGGATTGGTAAAGCCGCAGTTCCTCTGCGAGTTCCCGCTGGGAATCCATTTTGTGAGTAACCTGGGTAAGGAAGGGGAAACTGAAGGCCTTAGCTCTGTGCAGCACACAGGTCTAGCAGTAAAAAAGGCAGTTATCAATGTGCTTTGCTTAGCTTGAAGCCTTTGCAATTTAATCCTGCTAGTAGCTAAATATAGATACCCACTCTCACAACTGGAATTTAGAATGGCTAGTTTAGAAAGAAGGGTTGTTCTTGCAGCTGTTATAGATTGAAAAAAGCAACTGGAACTTTTTGTCACTAAGGAAACAGCTATGAAACAAGACCTTTAAATTAAGTGGAAGGACAAAGTATATAAAATATTAGTAAATAGGTGAATAGGGATAAAAGAAAAGAAAATTTCTAAATACAATGAGAAAATTACAAGAAGAAGTCATTCCTCAAAAATTTGTTTACCAGGGAAAGTGGCCCTTTGAATTAATGATGCATCAGTCACAGGAGGATGAGATATGTTTCAGTCAGCTACTTTAAACTTTGATCTTATACAGTTTAAGAAATATAACATGAAGTAATATTTTGTAACAATTTTCCCACAAGTTTCTAGCTAAAACAGCATAAAATTTTTTTCTTTAAAAGAAATTATGATTTTAAGTATGATTTTTAAATTGGTCCTTAAAGTAATTATTTAAAGACTCAATTTTAAAGACCCAACTGAATTGTAAATAATGCAGAGAAATCACTAATCACTTTTTTCCCATGATATTCTGAATTATCTTTAATTTTAAATAGAAAATTATATAAGAAGGATAGTCAGTTTACAAATATTGAAAATGTTTTTATAAAATATTAAAAAGGTAAAAGCATTCCATTCTTTGACATTACAGAAACTTTACACTCATTTGAAGATTGTACAGAATTATAGTTATGATCACATTTACAATTTGAAAATCATTTTTCTCAAGCAAACAATGACAATTTTGAAAGGGTATGAGACTATAAATGATTCAACTTTTTACTGCTGTCAGGTAAAAATACTTTAAATAGGAGAGCTCAACTTACAGAGTAATTATGAAAATGTTTTAACTTTCTATGTGCTACAAGATTGGATTTTCTAGGCATTCTGAAATGTATTGTGCTTTTTGCAAACACTATAATTTCAATTTCTATTTGAATTCCTACAAATATACCATACACCATTAAATCAAAAGTTTCTAAACTTTAAGGTCACCACAAATGGATAAGTTTTCTTCTATTTTACATCATAATGAAGTCCATAATATTGTCAGCTGGTAAAACAACAGCTGAAAGGAGAGCTCATTGACTCTTTTCCATTTATAGACACTACTGAAGGTTTTATCTCATTAGAAAACATATAACAGCTGCTTACCCCCTCCCTTTAAACAATAAATGAGTCATTTCTTGAGTCATGATAACACCAAACATTTGAAAGGTCTTAATGAGTCAGATGAAAATCCTATGATGTGACCCATTTGAGATTAGACTTTAAAACTCAGCAATTTTTATAGTAGCTATTTCTTTATGCATGACATATAACAAATATAATTCAGTGACTAAGTTGACGTTTTTTTTTACAATGGGGCAGGGAAAAGATATTACAGAATTTAGTGAAAAATAATAGCAACAACAGTTACAGTAATTTTCATAATGCTACTTCTCTTGAAATTGATAGTATTTCCCAATAAATTTAAAATTCTGAAAATAAGTTGTTTTCTTAACCCTCTGTTAAGCTAAAGTATAGCCAGCACAAGCTTCTATCCTTAAATGTGCAACTAATTAGGAATTGAAAGTGATCCTATAAACCATAATAAATATAAACAAGGAGAGTATCAGAAAAATCAGTGTAGCAATAAAATGACAAAACAAATGTTTTATTTCAAAAAAGCATTAAATAAATAAGTCTATTGATAAAATAATCTAAAATAAGAACTTAAAATTTTGAGTAGAGGCTGATTTACATCAAGTTTTAGAGTTTTGAAATTTACTAACCAAAAAACCAAGCTCCTTAAATTAGGAAGTTTATTTAAGAAGTTTATACTTAATATAAACTATGTATCAACACAATTAAACTTGGTTGAAAAGGACAATAGAAATGATTGTTACTTTTTCCTTTAGCAGATGAGCAAAATGAGGTCCTAAGAGGTAAAGGGACTTGCTCAGGCATTCAAAACTAAATTCTTTTTCTCCAAAAAAAGTGCTCTTTCCACTACAGTACACTACTTAGCTTACCCTACCTAAGTTCAGAAAAGTTCATCTTTGATTTAATCCTATTCTCCTAAATTTGATTCAATATCTTATTTTCCTAAATAATATTTGCAAAATATTAAAACATACTATACAAATACTTTTTATTAAATACATATCATACACAATAATTTTATGTCAGCAAATTCATTAATGTAAAAGATTAAAATGCTATGTACAGTAAATAAATTCAATAAACTAAATCCAATTTTGTTACAATTTTAAGATAGACAAGGAAACTGGCAATAACATATAAATGTATTTTTTCTTAAGTTCTTTAAAGTTATTACTTTACATATGATTATTCCATATGTTATACCAAGCCACTAGTATCTTCTATTTTAAAGTTTTTGTGAATAGAAATTCAGCTCAAATCAAAATCAACTCATTACTTCCCAAAGTCCCTGCAGGGTGAATCCATCCTTCAATTTTTCTATTGCAAGCCCCAGTTCTTCTGAAAATACAGGTTCACGATCTTGTTGCTTTTTGAGTTAAGATGAGGAAAGAGCGTAGGCAAGAGGAATAAACAAAAGATTGTATATAAGTTTCTGAATACTAAATGATAACATATAATTTTTATAATAATGTAAAATAGCCTTACCTTATTACCATCAGCAAAATAAGCCTATGAGAAAAAGAAAGCTATTAAATTCCAAATATCTAATAGAGTATCAAAGACTAAATTGGTCAGTGGTCTAATATGCAATTTTCAGACTCATTCTAAATAATTCATACTAAATTAATTTTACATTTTTGTTTTATAACACATTTTTTTCTTTTTGAAATTTGTTGTAAGAGAATTTATCTAATTAATGTTAATATTTTAAGCTATTAAATTATTTTTCTGCAAGTTTTAAACACTAAATATATGATATATTTACTACTCCATTAAGGTCCTATTCCACTACCTCCTTGAGGTATGAGTTTTCGAAGGCTTTCAAAGTATCAAAAGCTCTGGCAAGTCTTTTCATGCCAAAAAGAAATCAAAGTATGGGACAAATGATTAAATCTCTCCTCCAAGGGCCACATTAACAGAGTTTTAGGAAGCCTCAAGAACCAAGAGGGTTAAATATTAATTGAGTGTTTTTTTTTTTTTTTTTTAGCTAAAGCAACTTTAAATAAACTATCTTTTCAAATGGAGTTGTGATCTATGTTAGCAGAGCAAACACACATCCAAATGTGTGTGCTGAATTAACTATTATTGGTACTATATTCTTTTAAAAATATAAAATGAGTAATTTATAACCAACCTATCAGTTGTTGGCAAAAATCATTAATATGATCTATCAGAAAATTTTTTTGTGTGAATATGATTTGGCATGGCAATGTATTGATAATTAAACTGTTTCTCAACTTTTTACATTTCTGCTTCAAAGTTTTTCTGCCCTATTTACTCTCTATCAATGAGTTATTCAGATCAAATTAATTTTTTGAAACTACTTTCCCTCTTTAGTACTTAATTTTAGCAGTGTTTATATTAGAGTTACAGAGGGGAAATTTCTCTCCCTTTTTTTTTTTCTTTTTGATCAAACAGTACCAAGGTGAAAACTGCATAGTCTCCATTTCCAAATAGGATATACCATTAAATTAACAAAATTTAACCAAAAGAAGACAGAAGAATGAATCTCTGCAAAGAATGAATTCACAAAGAAAAATGTGTTGTTAATTATTGTTTGGTTTTTTTGGATGAATGAAACAATGTGAATTAGACAATGAAATATATAGTTAAAATAAACATCATCTTTAATATCATTTAATAGTCCAAAGTCTGAAAAAACTTTTTACTTGTTTCTGAAATCATCTGAATGATTGTATTTCCATTTAAAAAACTTAGACTAGAAGACAATGCATATAAGCTTATATTTGATACCTTAAAAAAACTGTTTGCTTAAGATAGCTTCATTCTCAAATGTCCCAAGTTCTAGGGCATTTTATTGACTCATATTTTACTTAAACCACAGACATTAAAAAAAAAAAAAAAAAAAGTGTTGAGATTCAATGGATTTCTTTGAGGAAGCTTACCACAAAAGCATCAGTGTGTTCATCAGACTCTATTTCCACATCATCTTGAATTTGTTCAACTGTCAGATCTTCAAGAGGTTGAGGCTATAAAACAAGACATTCTATAAATCAGGGTGCATAGAAAAATAAGATGATAAGATATATCAAAGTTGTAATAAAGGCAAATTTAATTAGGAAAATGTGATGTGGGATTTTTTTTTTGATAATAAACATTCTTGTCTTACAAAAATATCCTATTTGTGATACATTTCTGTATTAAACAATTATTTTCATTATGTGAATATTAAAAGGAATAATTTAAATGAATTTCAATTAAAATTTAGGTTTAAAAATAAATTAGTTCAACATCAATCTTAGTTGGCAATTATAAATACTATAAATATTATGCTTAAAAACTTAAGAAAAAAAGTAAATGTATTTTTGTGATTACTTTTTTCCCATACTTTTTTGACAACAGAGTTTTAATTTTCCCTCAATGTGGTAATTAAACAATTTGTATTTTTAAATATTAAAAAAGTTTATGGGGGAACATTTTAAAGTTAAGTTAGAAAAAATGTTATGATTTACAGCACTGGCACAATGCGTTTGATAAATATTTGTTTGAATGAATTTGAAAGCAGATATTTATTATTATTTCATTCAAAAAGCATGATGTGCATGATGCTGTGGGTTACAAAAATGTATTCTGTAGTCCCTAACTTAAAGGAACTTACAATCTAATAGAAGAATAAGAATTACATAGAAATAATTATAAGAGAACAAACAAATAATTAGAATACAAGGAAAAGCAAGTGCTAAGAGCCATAGAGGATTCAAAGTGGAAGGTTATCAATCATATACAAGTAGCAATGACAATAAGTTTGATTAAAGAGGCAGAGCTTAAGCTGTGCCTGGAATGACTTTGAGAGGTGAGGACTGGACAGGTGGAAGAATGGCTTGGGCCAAGACAAAGACAAACAAGTTATGCTTTGACAATGGCAAGTAATGAAAATTTGTAGGGTTTTATTAGTCTACAAGATTTATGTGATCAATTTGACTATGTATGATTAGAAATGCATGGTGAAGACATACTGTCTAGGACCTATTGGTTTTTGGCTTTATTTAATGGACAGGAGAGAATTACTGACAGCTTTATGATAGGGAAATTATATGAACAAAATAGTATTTTAGGAGTCATCTGGGAGTAATGTTGGATGGCTGAGAATTTATAATAGATTATTGCAAAAGTCCAAATGTTGAGAAAATAAGGATCTAAAGTAGAGGATGACAATAGGAATAGAAAGGAAGATATAGATTTGAGAGTCACATAAAGGAAAAATTGTTAGTGTGTGGTGATTAAATAGAAGTTAGGAAAGGGAATGAGATTATACATGTGAGCCTTTAGAAGAATGGTGGTGCAATTAATAGAAATATTTATAGAATATTAATAAATTAAATAATAATAGAAATAAGAAAAATACGCAGAAAAGCTAGTCTGGAATTATAAAGATAAATTTAGTTTTAGACATGTTTTGAAATGAAATCCTATATAAAAAAAAGGTGCCTAGGTAAGTGGTCAAGAATAAATTTAAGGTTTGTCGACCTAAAAAAAAAAAAAAAAAAAGGGCAAATGCTCACAAATTAAGCAATACAAGGATACCCTCAAAATCTTTCTAAAGAAAGAATTGGTTGTATGACACAGGAAACAGTGGCATAGGACCACCCAGCATAGAGTAACCTCATCAGAAAAGATGCTGTGCTCTACAAGCACAACAGAATTAAATTAGCTCAGAAGAAATGTGAGGTGCACAAAGTGAGAGAAAACACTCTAAATGTTCATAGGGACTATCTGTGTCCGACCTTCAGCAGAGCATTCTGAGATCATATTGGTCTGATCTGCCACAGTCAGATACACTGTAATTCAACACTAACTGAATAATGTTATTTTGGTCTTTTTCAAGAATGAAGGACAACAACCAACCAATCAAAGTTAAGTGAAACTAGGAAAGAGCTAATGAATTTAATGGAACAGAGCAGTGTCAAGGGGCTAGAGGGAAGGATGAAAGTAGAAGAAAGGTTCAGTAGGAATAGGGCATGGAAATGAAAGATAAAGAAGCTGTAATCTGAGGAGAACCCTAAGCTTCAGATCTTTGTGGCAGTCATTCTCTCTAATGATGAGAATGACGATGTAGTCTTGTTGATGAGTGGCTTATGTAGAACAGAAATGAAGATTTATTAAATAAGGAGGCTGAGGTCATTGTGTCAGACGGGCTATCAATATGGATGATGAAATCACAAAGGATGATGGCAAAGAACCACAGAGAAAGCCTGACAGTTTGCTAAAGTTACTGAGGAAGAAATGAGTGTTTCTTGGAAGTCACTTGTCTCATTAGATAGGCCTAAAGAATAAGAATCAATTCGAAGTTAAGCTAAGGGGGTAGAAGAAGAGCCTGTCTCACAACAGACCTAGCATTTCACTAGACATAATGGAAGAGAATAGAGTGAATAAAGGGCAGGTGACAAGATTACAGCTGAGTTGGATATTAATGAAAATACAGGAAGGAATCAAAATGAAGGAAGGATTTTCACTTAGGATATAGATATATTAGGAATAAAAAAATCAGAGAGTTGGCTAAATGTTAGTGGGGGAGAAAGAATAGTCCTAGGCAGAAAGAATCTATGAATCATTCATTATTTTAAAACAGTTAAAATAAAATTTCTGCATGCAATGTTCTAATGTTATCTGTGTACCTTATGTAACAATATGGCAAAACTGATAATTTAATAAGCTGAAGAAATTACCTTTTCTTCCATCTCATAATCCACTCCAAATACAGGACTGGCAGAATAGACTCTGTGAAGTGAATTTATTTCCTTTACTGATTCCTGTAGTTTTTCCACAGGGTCTATTTTGAAACCAAGTACATATCCTCCACTCTACAAGACATAACAATTTTAAAAGAGTCTGAAGAAAGATTTCTTTCATGTAAGAAACTATAAAGCTCATAAATACTCTTGATCTACAGAAAACAATTTCCATTATCAGGCCACCTGTACCTTGACTTCCTCATTCTCTTTATTGCTCCCTCCCCCACCCCCACCCCCCCATTACTCAAGAGTCCCACCTCCTTTATTCTTTGTGGTCTCAGACCCACTACTTTGGTCAGCTTGAAGTCAAGCACCATGTGAGTATCCTATATCTCTTCCTTCCAAATCTAGCTCTCCACATGTTATCTTCTATTAGAATAGAAGCTTCTTTAGGGTGGGGACTGCTTTTAATTGCTTATACTTATATTCCTGCACTGCTTGGTACATTGTATGCACTTAACAATACTTTTTTTAATTTTTCCATTGATTTAGTCATTATAATGCATATTAGATTGTAGTGGTTAAGGAAGTCAATTTTTCAATGAATTATTTCTTGAGAATAATCATAGATTTTTAATTTTGGGGGGGATGAGGCAATTGGAGGTAAATGACTTGTCCAGGATCACATAGACAGGAAGTATTAAGTGTCTGAGGCTGGTAGTTCTGATTCCAGGTCTGGTACTCTATACACTATACCATCTAGCTGTCCTAATCATAGACTTCAAAGTTGTCCAAAATCATAGACTTTGCCCGAGATTAGCTCTTCAAAGTGATATAGAAGGACAGATTATTGGGATAAATGATCTAATATTTCCTGAAAGAGCTAAAAGAAACAAAGCAGAGGAATGGATAGACATTCAGATTTGGTGACTGAATTTAAAGAGGAAAAATACAGGGAGGGGTGTGTGTTGTGTGCATATGTGTGTATGCATGCATGTAATTTCCTAAGTCATTTCAGTCATGTTCAACTCTTTGTGACCTCATTTGGGGTTTTCTTGACAAAGATACTAAAATTGTTTCTTTTCCTTTTGTCCAGTTTGTTTTATGAAGAAACTGAGGCAAATTGGGCAAAATTGAGGCTAATGGCTGGGGCTCAATTTGAACACAAGATGAGTTCTCCTGATTCCAGGCCTAGCACTAAACATACTGTGCTACTCAAAAACTGACCAAATAATTTTACTTTAATGAATCTACTGGGAGTTGGAATAAATAGGGATAAAGGTTTGTATGATGAGTGACAATAAAACTTCTTTTTTAACTGATACCTAACAAAAAAAAAAAAAAGATGTACTCAACATGATGTTTTTGTAACCTAACAAGTATTACTTTTTGAGGGGAACATCTAAGTAAAATGTTAGTCTTCCTATGTAACTTTACATATATAGGTAATCCTTTCCTTATTTGTGCTCACCATTAGTAATCAGTATCATGTTATTAATAAACCTTTAGGCCTAGGCTGTCGCACAGATCTTGTACATATTAAACACAATGTTAAAAACATTAAATATCTTACCTGTTGAAAGCTCTCTATAACAAGTGCTAAACCAAACTTTGAATCTCTGATCTTTATAGATCGCTAGTTATAAAATGAAAAAGAAAAAAAAATGTGTTTTTGATTATTTAGTGAGAAAAATTATTTAGTATTTAGTATTCCTTTATACCATTAAGCTTTTAATTCCATAATTCTATTTTTCATGGTAAATGATAATTACAACATGATAAATACAATAAATCTAGCATGATAAACACAATCACACATCTAACAGGTAAAAATATTTTTCTCTGAATTATTCCAGTATGGAAATCAATGAACACATCAATATCAATGATGAAATGTGATTTTCAGATGAAGAAAGTCAGTAAAATATATCAACCACAAAAACATACAATTTCCTAAAAATGTTTCTGATCTGTATCATACAATGATATTAGGCAACTTAAAAAAAATGAAAGGGGGCCACTTCTTTGGCAGAAGTGGTCCAAATAGATATTTGCTTCCTCTTCCCCTCTCACCAAATCCCTCCTTCTTATAATGTGAAGGATTTTTTTTTTTTTTTTGTTAGCATGTATATGTAAAGGAAGAAGGGATTTAGGGGATCATAATAATTACTTCAGAAGGCTGTTATGTCATGTTAGACTTATTAAAAATGGCTCTAGGTGATAGACTTAAAAGACAATAAATGGAGGTTATAGGGAGGCATATTAGATTGTTTTGTTTTGTTTCCCAACTTAGCACAGTTCCTAGAATATAGTATGTGTTTAATAAATGCTTTATTTTTTTATCTTCCTCTGATCAGTTCAGATAAAAGTGAAGTTTAAGTACCCTCAACCTCTTCCCCCTTACTTATTTCCCCCATCCTTTTCTTTGTTTTTTATCCCTTTCTTCCCGGATGTATTCCTTTTTCTCTCTTTCCTTTCTTCTACATCATTAAACATAATAACACCACTCCTAGATTCTGAAGTACTTAACTCCCTCTATAATCTCTACCGATATTAGGATTCTGAGGAGAAACTTGTATAATCTCCTCCAACAGAATGAAAAGACTACCCTTTCCATTTGCTGGTTTGTATTTGCTATTTTATGTTTTTCTTGGTTTCTGTATTTGTATTACAATGCTTACAAGGTTTGTATTATTCAATTCTAATCTTTGCATCGGGAATGTCTGGAAGTCTGTTATTTCATTAGAAGCTCATTCTAAACTCTATCCCTCCCACTCTCCCTTCTCCACCATATTTTATCTATGCTCAATTTTGCCAAGTTGGTTATTCTTGTACGAAAACAGATTAAAAACCTTTTTAAAAAAGAAATTGTTAAAAAAAATAGTATTTTTTCTAGCCTAAACCCCTTTTAGGAAATTGGGTACAACAAAAAGCTAAGACCTTTCTTAGGAAAGTAATATCATTGCCTTTCCCTTATCTGAATTTACAGGACTATTATCTATATAGTCTTCAGTTTTCCTTCCTCTGAAGCTATCTAGGTAACACAATTGTAGACTTTTTGTTTGGAGCACTAATGGACTGTTTCTGAACAAAGTCCCTTTAAGCCAACCTGAAAGCTCTACAGTTTCAGAGTGGCAGAATTTCAGGCTTCCCCTAGGTCTGAGCTCCCTACTTTGTGCAATCAGCTTGTAAACCTCAGACAGAATTGGTTGTTTAATTTAAGACCTAATACTAGGACAATCACACGGCTGTTTATGCTTAGCCTCAGGCAAGAGACTCCACAGTGATCTGGTACCAGCAGCAGATCAGCTGCACATAAGCTCTCCTCAGTACACATTAAATTGCTGCTCAGTTCTGGAAATCAGAATGACAGAATTGCCCAGCTGGCTTCTGTCCCTACTAAATCTGGGATCACCTTCTGCTCTAAGTACACACCACCAGTAGGTTCCAGTTCAGTGCCTTGGCTGAAAGGCTTTGTGTAGTACCTTTCTGGCTACAGACATCCTCAGTGTCTATACTTCCCTCCCTATGCTAACTTGGGCTGGGAAAAAAAAAAAAGACTGTGTTTTCTCTTTAGATTTCCTAATTTCTCCTTGGTCTGGTATTCTTTCTAAGTCTTTGCTGGAGAAGTTGTGATGGAGCTATACTGCCTCCTCATACTCTGCCATCTTTGCTGGTTTTGAGTGTGTCAAAGAGCTTGCCTCTAACCTAAAGTTGCTTTGGAGAAGACAGAGAACAAGCATTTGTTAATTATCTATTATGTGCCAGGTAGAGTGCTAAGTGCTAAGGATACAAAAACAGACAAAAAGTAATCCTATCCTCAAAGAATTTACAGTCTAACAGGGGAAATAATATGCAAATAACTATATAAAAACAAAATATATATACAGGATAAATAATCAACAGAGGGAAGGCACTAACATTAAAGAAGTAAGACCTATTACAGAAGGTGGGATTTTAGTTGAGTTAGTCAGGAGAGATGTGAGAAGAGAAAGAATTTTAAGAATGGAGAACAATCAGTGAAAATGCAAGGAACTGAGAGAAAGTGTCACTTCAGTCAGAGAGAGCAAGAAAGTGAGCACAGACTAGAATAGGGAGAGACTTGAGCAGGGAAAACAACCTGAAGGCTACTGCAATAACCCAGGCTAGTTGTAATGATGACCTGGACCAGGGTGGTGGCAGAAAAAGAGAGAAAGGGGCATATGTGAGCGGTAGTGACATACAAATAATTGTGTTTGCTGCTACATATAACTTATATATACCATGGGGTTAGATATTACTTTATAAGGAAATTGTGGAAATACTTTTAATAACCTAAATACATGAAGTCCAAGAAAGACCCACTTTATAATTTCTCTTCAGATAAGTAAAGTTATTTGAAAATTCCAACATATTTTACTTTTCCTAGAATGCTAACTGATAATGGCATATTATTCTATGTATATAATTGGATTTTTTCCTATGTTAAAAAAGCAAATCATGATCATTTTCAATATTAATTAATTAAGCATTCTGAAATGAAAGCTATTACTATTTTAATAAATAAAAAAAGAAATAATAAACTAGTCTAAAACAAGTCATAAAAACCCTTTTTGGATTTTATAATTACATATTATTTACAAAAATATACTAAATGAAATAATAACATTTTAATTTATAGTAAAGGCCACCAAAATGTGTATACTTACAATTTGCAGATATGGTATGCTAACATTGAAACTGTCATTCATATTTGCATGCCAAACAATTCTCACATTAGTAATGAAAAAGGTCCCCAAATTTCCCTAAAAAAATTCAAAATATTCATTAATTAATATTCATAGATTGTCTTATTATTAAAAAAATTCTGAATTATGCTAAATAGTTCTGTAAACTGTTCAGCAACAAAATAACTTTTCTTACTTGGGTCTTAGAATGTTAGAAAAAGTTAAAAGACAAAAAATATATATGTGACAACCTTTTAAAATCTACCAGTGATACTTTATGGTTCTTGCCACCATAAACTAGAACACACAGTTCTCTCCCAGGTAACCATGACTACCAAAAAAATTTACTTTAAAATTCTCCAATTTGATAGTCTAAAAGTCTTAAAAGTAAAAAAAAAAAAAAAAAAAATTGCTTAAAAATAAATATTTGCACAACAATTTAAAATTTGCACTTATGTAAAGTTCTCTTAATTTTTTAAAAGTTGGGTTTAAGTAAGTTGCCCAGGGTCATACAGCTAGTAAGTGTCTTAAGATGGATAGTCCTGTTTGCAGTAACATTGGGCAACTGGGATCACAGAATACTTCTTCAGTAATACAATGTCACTTTATTGATATGACATGAAAATCCTGAAACCATGAAGATTTTAGATATAACTCCTTCACAATAGCACTTTGAAACCTTGCCCAATGAGTTTTACACTGAATTATGTTTATGGATTACACAAAGACATGGGTCTCTTCAATGCTCTGGGATTTGATGTAATCAACCCAATGTTATCTGTAAACAGGTGAATCCAGAGGACTTCACTATCTATATGGAATTCTTCAAATTGTACTGGAGCTCTTCCATCAAAATTGGCTAGCATGAGTCTCCCTATTTTATGCTTCTTCTGATATGTGATCATAGATTATCAAATAAAAACTTTTCAAAGAGTCTTAAATAGTTTTTAACACATGTATGGGAAACAGCTTTTAGTACTAATATTATTCCAGTTTTCTTTCACAGTCATGAGACAATCGTCTCCAAAGAACTGACAAGGTCTATCACCCAGGGGGCAAGGAAAAGATGGAGGTGGATGTGAACAAATAGAAACACATTACTAACAGGAATTAGGAAAAGAAGAATAATCTAGGATGTCATCAAAGAAATATCTGAGAAAAAGAAGCTGAGCTAGTCACATGGGCAGTGAAGTAGAACTGATGGGGAATGGTGGTATCCTTGAAATGTGAAGAGAAATCAAGGAAGCCTCACAGCACATTAGGTAGACCCCTTATAGGGAACTTATAGAAGAAAATGGACAAGTTTTCCAGAATGAGTAGTCAGGAATCTGCACTGTTAGCGGGAATGCTTATACTGAAGAGATACAAATCCGTTTGAAAATCTGAGTAGATAAACCAAGCAAAAAATGACTGTAAGGCTCTAATAAAGGCTTTATTAAAATCTTGCCTTGAACCATACCTGATCACTGGATAAATTCCAAACACCATTGATTTTATCATATACTTGTTCCTGTGGTAATAATCTTAGCTGTTTGTTTTGAATTAATGCACTCCTCAGTTTAAGTTCACGGTACATTTTAGAAGTTTCATAAGCTCTACAAGAAAAAAAAATAGGCTAGCAAAGTTAAAAATGTAATTTCAAAACATCGATATCTAATATTATTGACATAATTATGTATTTATTTTCTACATTGCATCAATAATTCATGTTAAACATATTTATAAAAGTCAGTTTTAATTTTTTGCTTCAAATGTCTCTCAATTTTAGACTTCTTTTTTACATACACACACCCCCACAAACCCACACAACACAAACTATATAAATCATAGCCAAAGAGAACTTCAGTAATATGCCAACAAGCATTTATTAAATTTTTACTCTATATCAGGTATTTTGCTAAACAGTGGCAATATTAAAAAAAAAGGCAAAAACAGTCCCTGCTCAGTCTAATGAAGAAGGGAATATGTAAACAATTATGTAGAAAGAAGATATATACAAGATAAAATTAGAGAGAATCTTAGGAGGAATGAACTACCATACCTGGAGTTACATAACTAATAATTAGAAATTTAAAAGTTATTGACAGACCATTTTTCTATTTTGTGTTTAAAAAATTGTGTCAAAAATTTGGTATATTAAATTCCTGATGAGGAAATTCCTTCTGCTATGGAAGATCTGCAACTGTTCTATAAACTGTAGATTTATCAGTCAAATTGCAATAATTATGAGTTTACTTGTCCAGGCACTGTGAAGTGCTGGAGGTACTATGTTTTGGTTTTATAAAGTTCCCTGTGGCACTGAGGGTTAAAGACATTTTGAGGCAAGAATTCTTTCCATTATGCCATGTTGTCTCTTATGTTATTTTCTAGATATAAAACCATGGCTTAATAGATATAGACCTTTAATTTTTGTTATACATATACACATATGAAACAATAATTCCTACATATATATCATTACATATATTACATATATGCACATGCACTCATATACACATATACACAGAAACAGCTTAAGTGTCCTGGACTTAGAGTTAGGAAGACCTGAATTCAAATTTGATCTCAGATACTTTCTAGCTATGGGATTAGGCAAGTCATTTAACCTCTGTCTAGCTAAGTTTCCTTAATTACAAAATGAGTAAAATAAAAAGTACTTACTTCTTAGGGTTATTGTGAGAATAAATGAGCTAATATTTGTAAAGTACTTAACACAGTGCTTGGCACACAGTGTTTAATATATGCTTCTTTCATTTCTCCTTTCTTTCCAATATTTATCTTCCAAACTAGCTCTCTTTTTTTTCTGATGCTTTTATTTCTGTCAATGATATTGTTCTATCATTTACAAGGCTTAAAGTCCCACAACTAGGCTGTTCACACTGTTTTTTGAACAAATAATTCTTTTTTTTCACCTCAGCTTGGTATATACATGACAGTGTTTGCTCATAATGTTTTGTCTGTTTAAAATCCCCTCCCCTCTCTTCTCTACTTATCCAAATCACATTCATCCTTAAAGGCCCAGTTCTCTGAAAAACATTTCCAAACCATTCTGGCCCATATCAATCTATCCCATTGAATATCCAACAGTATGGGAAATGAGTGTAAACTGTTATTTTTACCTTCTGAATCCAATTCTTCCTGTGCAACAAAAAATTCGGTTCTACACACATATATTGTATCTAGAATATACTGTAATATATTTAACATATATAAGACTGCTTGCCATCTGGGGGAGGGGGTTGGGGAAGGAAGGGAAAAAATCTGAATAGAAGTAAGTGCAAGGGATAATGTTGTAAAAAATTACCCATGCATATGTACTGTCAAAAAAATGTTATAATTATAAAATAAAATAAAAATTAAAAAAAAAAAAAAGAATATCCAACAGTATTTATCACTTCTTTGGACACGTAATACAACAGAAATTATTTACATATTGTCTTATGTTGTTATTTGATTATTTCACATATGTACACGATATCTTCACAAATGGATATTCAGATCCTTGACATCAGGAACTTTTTTTAAAAAATCTCTCCCACTTCCAGGCCCATAGGTGGAACCCATGATTGAAACAAAGAATAAAGTAAAATTTTAATTAGAAGTTTCAGGTAATCGGGTATTATGGTTTACAGTACTTTCTTATTAACTGAGGTTTCACCAGAGAATCACTTTTATCTCAGTTAATGTTGAAATTTATTAGTCTATTTTCCTGACTTGGTTAAGTACAATGTACTGAGGAAAATATTTCTTTGATGAGTCAGATCTTACAATGACTCAGAATCAGCATTTGGAATATCGATGATTACAATAATAATATAGACATAGAAAACATAGGAAATTGGCCTGAATACTCTACTAACTCAGAAACAAATTCTAGAAGTTGTTTTATATGTTTCTTCAAAATACTAATACCTAGTGTAATCTCATTTTTCT
Source organism: Sminthopsis crassicaudata (assembly GCF_048593235.1). Taxonomy (NCBI): domain Eukaryota; kingdom Metazoa; phylum Chordata; class Mammalia; order Dasyuromorphia; family Dasyuridae; genus Sminthopsis; species Sminthopsis crassicaudata. Next base: position 443,543,920 of record NC_133619.1, read on the forward strand.
TTTTCTGATAAAAAATAAATACAGGACAACATTCTGGATAAATGAGGTTTCTGAGTAGCTGAATTACATTCAGTTCTGGCTTTACTGCAAAAATTGGCCAACTATTTTGTAAAATCAAATTAGCTTTTAAAATGCTAAAAAGTTATGTATAAGTAACATATAAATGTAATTATAAAATTGTGCCTCTCAGTTTTAGACTTCTTTTTTACATACATACACCCCTACACACCCACAACACATACTATAAATCATGGCCAAAGAGAATTTCAGTAATATGCCAACAAATGTGAAATTTCTATTTCTCTAATCATATACCCTTAATGTGGTAGAAATATAAATTACTTATACAGAAAACACTTAAAACATTTGTATATTTCAAGGATGTTTATAGGGCCCAGAGTTCCTGAAATTTCCATCTTTCCTTAGTATATCAATGCTAATTCTAACATTTTACTCAAATTTTCATATTTTTGGCTATGAAATGAAATGGAAAGCTTCCTGAATTAACTTGATCCAGATAGTTGAGGTAAACAAATAAACAAATAACAATCACTGAAATTGACCATCCTTCTAAGCATCTTTAACTTCCTCAGTTTTTCAGCAAGACTGCTTATATTAATTCAATACTCCATCTCTCTTTATCTAGCTACTTATTGTGGACAACTAAGAAACCTGAAAAAAAAAACTTTTAATGTTTCAACTTACAAATGAAATAAAAAATATGCTTTATCAGATTTCTTCTAAGGGTACTACACATTATTATTCTGGGAAAATATTTTTCTCTGTACTTTCTTTAACATGTACCTTGATATCATAAAGTGACTAAAGAGTATCTAGTAATTCAAAAACTTTTTTTTATACCATACCTGTGTACTGCAATGACAGAGGTAAAAAGTCTAGGATTCCCAGGAACCACATTTGTAAATATAAACTCAAAACGAGTATTATTACATTTTGTTAGTATATAAAGAGCTTCAGTCTGGCCCCGTAACTTCTGTAAGGACAAATTGTTAATTCTTATTAATAGTTTCTATTTTATAGGCAATTATTAGTCAATAGTTTAAAACTAGGTTAAAATGCAAATATAAATCTCAATCTAAAATATCTAAATATTTAGATCTAAAATATATCTTTAGATACATTTAACAGTTAAGAACTGGACTTGTAATTCTACTGATATAAGGACTGCTGGGTAAGGAAGATCCTTCTACCAATGCAAGCTTGTATCTTCTCTGCAGTTTATGATTTCAGAGAGTTATCTAGAAAAAAAGTTAAGTGACTTGCCCAGAGTTTCCCAGATAGGATATATCCAAGGCAGCACTTGCACCTGCGTCTTCATGGGCTTGAGGTGGGCTTGAGGCTAGCTCTCCATTTACTTTGTGCTGCCTCAATATTTTTAACAAATTGAAAAGACTTTTAACCAACTTATAATTGTGCTACATATTTTAACAACTTTTAATAATACTTTTCATACTCACAGAGTTAGCAGTTCTTGTTGTAATACTGAGTACGCAGTTATAGCCAACAGCTAAAGTTAAAAAATAAAATATAAATGTCAAAGTTACAAAGTAAATACATATTTTGAGAAATAAAATACAACCTTTCACATTATCATTCATCAATTATACAGTGGAAAAAAGGTTTTTTAAAGCTCATAAATTAGTGTCAGTATACTTTTTATTTAAAGGAAAAAGAAAACTAGAGATTAAATTCTAGAATTACTTATTTGCCTCTTCATAAAAAAAAAGTCTGCTTCTTTATAATTCACATAACATATCCTTAAATGAAATTTGGCATGTCTGTACCAGATGAAAAAGTTCATAAAAGGGTAGTAGAAAAATGAGAAAATATTTCAATATTACACAAAAATATTACATAACAATACATAATAATTAATGGCAAGCCTAAGACATTACATTATTTTAATTGTTTTAAAGATCAGAAAGACAAATTATCATGACTATTTACTACTATATTGTTATAAGAAATAACAACTCCCTTGTTTGTAGCTAATAGAAACAGGCTATCAGTTATAAAACTTAAGTCAAAAATGAATACCAAAAAAAAAAAAAATCACAAAAAAAGAAAAATCACATTGGAGAGATGGAAAATGGCTATCAGGCAAATGTTTAATTTTTAAAAACCTCAAAACTCCCTTCCCTGAAATTTTAATCCCATACACATTTTCAGAAAAAACGATCTATCACAAAAAAAATTTGTTTGTATAATGATAGAAACTTTGATTAGTTTATAGAATTCTTGACATTTAATACGATACTTTCATGGCATTTATTGTTAGGTACTATAAACAATTATGAAAATGTAGTAATTTATGAACTTTGTATCTTTAAGTTTATTTAAATACATACTTACAAAGATTGATTCTGGATAATGCCAAAGAATGCCATATGATTCTCAAATTTGTCACTAACAATCTACCTGAAATTAAAAATAATTGAAATGTTTAGCTGGTCTTAATTTGTAATACAACTGTGAAAGGAGAAATCTATGACTTCTCCCCCTATTTATCAGTAACAAACTTACATTTCTAGGATACTTAATAGTTTTAGGTGTTTTATGTACATTATTTTATGTGATCTATAGCACTATTCACAGAGACTCAAAGCCAAGATTCAAAGCAAAGCCCTTCCAACTATACCACTTCTTCATTTTCTCCCTTAAAGTTATAGATAACTATATGTCCTGTGTTCAAGGTATAATAGGATATCATATAGGGGACAGTGAAGTGGCACAATGATAGAGTATCAGCCCTCAAGTCAGAAGGGCCAGCATTCAAATATGGCCTCAGATACCTAACACTTCCTAGCTGTGTGACCCTGGGCAAGTCAGTTAACCCAATTGTCTCAGCAAAAACAAACTCATTTATGATATCAGAGGTAATTAGTAAATTGGCAAGGGATTATCATAATGGGATTAACAGGAATTCAATAATTAGCCTATGGATGGGTTGAAGCAAATTGATGAGTTGACAAAAGAGAAACTATACTTCTGACTCAGGAAAAAATGTACTGGCTAAAAAAAAAATCTAGAAATACCATGGGAATATTTTGTTTTAACTCAGAGTCTTCAATATTTCAACATTTTGTAAATCTATGTACAGAATTATAGATGCAAGGTTGGGAGCATTTTATAACTATCCTTACCTTTGGAAGCCACATTATTAGGTTGTAGGAAATGAATAGATCAATGAATTGGGAGGTTATTATTTATTTATTATTATTGGGAGGTTATTATATTATATCTGAATAGATTAAAGAATTGGAAGTTAAAAGAGTATTCAAATATATAGTGAAGTTCCCTTGTATGAAGGCAGGAACCAGGTTTCAAAGTAAGAAGATGAGCCAGATCCTGAACTCACTGAGAAAGGAAAGATATTGGTATTAATGGTCATCCTCATATGAGCTAGGGGAGAAATTTTAATAGAATGAATTGCAAAGGAGGAGAGATTGCTAGTGATGACTGTAGAGAGAGGGTCTGAAAGAAATAATGGGGAGTAAGGAGTAAGGATTCCCTCACTGGGAATATGAGTTAGAAATATGAAAGAAAGTAAAGCCAGTAGTGAAAAGGATGCCAAGAATTTAGTGTCATGGGGACAGGGGGATGGAGGGACCCCAGAAACCTAGTACCTAGAAGAAAGAGTGGGAGAGAGAATGAAAGGGAATTTAAAGAATAAGAGTTCTAGAGGACATAGTGGAAGGAGCAGCCAGATTTAGATTAGGACCTTTTGAGTTTAGGGTTGAGGTGGATAGGAATAAGGGAATGAACAGCATGGATTGGGGAATGATGCCCTTTTCAAAGGCATTCCTCAACATTACTTAACATAAATAAATTCAACCCGGTCCAATAGTACCCAGTACCATGCACTACTCATGACAGATACTCAATAAATGTTCATGGACAGAAGAAATGTTATACTACCTCCTCAGATCACTGGGTAGAAAGAATAGAAGTTGCATAACAGAGATTTTTATCAGAATAAAAGAAAGAAATGAATTATTTCTATGGAAAATTTATTCTCAATTCCCTTAAGTGAAAAATATCCAAAATTATTATTATTGTTGTATAGCTACCATATAAATATTACTGCATAGTTAAACAGATAAAAACTATTGTATAGATAAAATAATCTACACAAACATAGACTACTACTGCATAGATCTTAGTAGATGCATTATGATTACTATATAGAATACTATATAGATATCTGTATAAATAATAAATATTATTACTATACAAACAGATATGTTATATAAAGATATTATGTAGGGGCAGCTAGATGGCACAGTGGATAGAGCACCAGCCCTGGAGTCAGGAGGACCTGAGTTCAAATCTGGTCTCAAACACTTAAAACATCTTAGCTGTGTGACTCAAAGTTACTTGAAAACCCAGGAACATTTACAGGAAATGTATATAAGCATCACAGAAAAGGAGCTAAATAGTAAAATATAAACAATAATATTGTTTTATATTGATTTAGTAACATTTTAAATAAATGCATTTAAATAAAATTTAATTCAGCTCAAAGAATCAGACAAATGAACATTAAAGTTAAGTTAATGCCAGTAAATGTACTCACCTCTATCCCCATTGTTTCCTTTGGTGTCTTCTATTGAATCTAAGCAATCAATAAGGACTTCTCCAGGTCTTGTTTTCATTTGTCTAAAATAAATTTAAAGTCCTTAAGTTTCTAGCACCAGTGGAAATAGATTACACTTGTTCATCTAAAAATAATGCAATAATTTTTAAGACTTTAATTTACTGATCAAACATATTTTGACTGGTAATTATGTGCAAAATCCAAAATAAAGTGATGACATAATCCTGATCCTTCAAGAACTTATAAATTTAGTTAAGGAGGCAAGACATATATGTATAAAGTGATGTGATAATGCAAGTCAGCACATAATTATGAGATAAAATGGTTTATTGTCAATTTAGCAAGATTTCACCAGCAGAATGCCCCACTGATCTTTGTTTGGCCCTGTGCTATTTAACATTAATATCTGAGAACAACCTTCATGTTACATGACAATTGGTTGAAAGAACTGGGGATTTTTAGCGTGGGGAAGAGAAAACCCAAGGAACACATGATAGCTGCTTTCAAATATTGGAAGGTTATGACAGGAAGAAGGATTAGACTATTTTGGGCATCACAAGGCAGACCAAAATGGGTAGAATTTGAGGAGTCGGAAAGGCACAATATGGGAGAAGAATTAAACCGACCAGAGGAATTAGGAATGATCAAAATGGGCTCAGGGGATTGTGAGAATGGCTTGTCTGGAACAGAGATTTCAGTAAGGAATCCTGGTTAGGCAAGGCTGGAAAAATTAGGGGATGCTAAGTGATGGAGGAACTTAAGTGCCAGTTTGTAGAATGTGGATTTTACCCTGTTGACAACAAAGGAAGATTATGAACAGGGGTAATGATTTATTGAAACGATGCTTTCAGAAGTTAGTACGGATGGACTGAAATGCAGTAAGAAGGAACCAGGAAGACCGGTTAAGGAGTTTGATCTTTGAATAGAGCTGCCTTCTCCTGGCCTTCCTCCTGCCTGACTTACTTTTCTGTCTCCTTCAGTGGACCCCAACTCTTCTTTTTTCCTTTTTTTTTTTTTTCCTCCTCCTCCTCCTCCTCCTCCTCCTCCTCCTCCTCCTCCTCCTCCTCCTCCTCCTCCTCCTCCTCCTCCTCCTCCTCCTCCTCCTCCTCCTCCTCCTCCTCCTCCTCCTCCTCCTCCTCCTCCTCCTCCTCCTCCTCCTCCTCCTCCTCCTCCTCCTCCTCCTCCTCCTCCTCCTCCTCCTCCTCCTCCTCCTCCTCCTCCTCCTCCTCCTCCTCCTCCTCCTCCTCCTCCTCCTCCTCCTCCTCCTCCTCCTCCTCCTCCTCCTCCTCCTCCTCCTCCTCCTCCTCCTCCTCCTCCTCCTCCTCCTCCTCCTCCTCCTCCTCCTCCTCCTCCTCCTCCTCCTCCTCCTCCTCCTCCTCCTCCTCCTCCTCCTCCTCCTCCTCCTCCTCCTCCTCCTCCTCCTCCTCCTCCTCCTCCTCCTCCTCCTCCTCCTCCTCCTCCTCCCCCCCACCCCCCCTCAGGTTCACACCCAGTTGTCATTTTTTAATCCTTCCCCTCTCGTGCCCTTCACCCCCTCCAACATCCAATCTGTTGAGCCTTTCCCAATCCCTCTTAATCCTCAGTTGATTATTACTGATTTATACTGCACGCAGTGTTCCTACAGAGTCTGTAGGCCGCATCTCCAATAAGGAGGAGTGTTTTCTGCCCTTGTATCTCCCCCAACCCCTTCCTTGGCGCACAATAAGTGTGCCTGGCGCACAGTAGGCACTTGCTTGGCTGCCAAGGTACTTCTACAACAGAAAGTTGAGGGAAATGAGATCTGAACAGCAAGGACGGGGGGTCGGGAGGTTCCCGCGCCACTCAATGCCCAGGCGACCCCCGGACTGGCCTCGCTCATCTTCCCGCCGTGCCCACCCCGGGGGCAGTGACTCCCTACGAGCCCTGGAGAACCGGGCCCTTTCGGCTGCCAACTGCTACTCACTGAGAGGGCACATCGAACCGGATATCTCGATCCTCCCAAAGCCCGTCCAGAACCGACATGGTGGCCTAGACCTCGGGAGGGATCCCCGGGGCCGCTTCCCTGGGCTCCAAGGCAACGGGTCCTCTCTATCTCGGGATGTACGGCAAGCCCCCGGAGCCAAGCTTCCGGAGAGATTGCGCCTGCGCCTTTCCTACCTCTCCGCGCTTCTCTTTTTCCCTCCCTCCTTCCACTGTTCGGGTTCCCTAGGGTTTCACTGGGTTAGCTGCGGTGGCGGCTGCCGCTCCTCTGCGCGTCCCTGTTTCTCCCAGTGCCTGGCACCGGGCGGGGAGTTTGCAGCTTAGTGGCCCTTTGCTAACCCAACTCCAGCTTTTTGTGCTAAGCTCTATAGGCCTGCCAGTTCCCATCTATCTTAGAATGTTTTACCCTCCCCAAAGCATTCTCTCTCTGATTCCTTTCTCTCCGTGAATTCCGAGAAGAACCTCAGAAAACCTGAAACTATACTAGCTTTATCCTGTCCGCCCGACGATGAGCAAACATTTATTAAGCTCCAAAACTATGCTAATCATATATTAGGCGCCTGCTATTTGCCAGGTACCTTGTTAAGCTCGAGGGGTACAGAGAAAAGAAAAAGACAATCTCTTTCTGCTAGGACCTCATAGTTTAATGGGAGAGACAATAAGCAAATCACTAAGTAGAAATAAAATATATATATATATATATATATATATATATATATATATATATATATATATATATATATATATATATATATATATATATAATTCTGGAATAATCAATTAAAGGAAGAGACTTTGAAGAATGGGGTGTCACGAGGTAACACCCTCTCCTCTTAATTCTGAGTGTAGAACAAACCAGACAAAATTCCATGTTATAGGCTTTTTTTTTTTTTTTTTTTTTTTTTTTAAGAATATATCTAATTCTTTACTTTTCTACTTAGTACGCAGGAGTCTTACTTACCCTAAAATATCACCCAAGGTCCCCAATGAATTTGAAGAGAGAGCTAAACGATTTGTAGATTTAAGGAAAACCTCTGCTCTTACCTTCCTTTCTCCCCAATAACCTGTCCCTCTTCCTCTCCTCTCCCTTTTACAAAAAGCCAGCTTTTCCCGTAGAGTGGTGTAACTTGAAACAATACATTTAAAAAGCTCTTTTCTTTCTCGCCCTGCCTCTTGACTGGCTTTGTTCTTCTGCCTTACTCTGGTTTCCCTCTCCCTCAATAATCCCAAAATATCCCTTTCTATTAGAGTGCCTCTGTGCTGGAAATTCCCATTGCTAGGGTTGCTCTTTCATTTGGGCTAATGTCACTTTCTCCTTCCCACCTAATTCCCATTCCTTTAATCCACTCCTGTACTTCCCACAGCACGTTCCTTAACCAACCTATTAGCAACCTGTAGTGTGGATTCATTTATCAAATTATCTGGAAATGGGGTGCAGATAAATTCAATAAAGACAAGATTGACTTTATAGAATGGAGGGAAGGAGAGATTATAATTGGGATATAGAAGTGAGTGAATTGGCAGTCAGGAGCACACATGAAGATCTTTCGGTGTAGGGCTCTAATGCTGCCCAAAACTTCACTCCTTTTTTTTTTTTTTTTTTTTTTAATATTTAAAATTTTTTTTTTCAAAACTTCACTCTTATGAGTCCATTGTAATGATGGCCAAAAAATTAAACTGGCCAAGGACTGCCATGATTGAGATCAGGATAAAATCTGGCTCAGATCCAGGAGCACAAAGTCTGATAATGACCAGGCTCAATGGTGCAGGCTTCTATTCCTTTCCTTGTTTAATCCTTGCTTGAAGGCAGCCTGATACAGTGTAAAAGAGAGCATCTTGGTTCAAAAATCAACTCAGTCATTTGGCAAATCACTAAACCACTCTCTAAGCCAGTTTCTTCATCTGTAAAAGGAAGGAGTTATGTTAAGTGACCTCTAAGGTCCCTTCCAGGTCCAAATTGTGATATTTACAAAGTTCTAGAGACATGGTTTCTGGCTAATAAATTTTTTAATGATAATGTCAGCATTTTATTAATAAAAGAGATAAATGGCATTCTCAAATGCCAAAGACCCTGATAGGGAAAGGCTTTGCCCTTGGAAAAGTAGATGTTCCTGATGATGGCAATCAACTCTAATTGGTTAACAATTAATGAAAAAATGAATATTACATTGAGAGGTGGGCTATATTACAATGAGAGTCTTGAGGTTTGTGATAATGATTACCCAAAGCTTGATCAAAGAGACTTATAAATTTCTATATCACCTGTCTGACAATAGGGTGAATTCACTTTTCCCCCGTATAAAGATCAGGATTCCACCCATTGCCTTAGAATTTCTTTTTCTGTCTTTGATTAGATCTTAGCCAACCTGGCTGGGTAAATCTTTGAGAAAGATTTCCCCACAGGTAGATTCTAGATGAGGAAGGAGAAAAGGAGAAAAACCTTGGTCGATTCAATAATAAGTTATCAAATATGCACCTGAAATTGAGCAGATTCACAACAGAATGCATTATTTTTTCCTGTCTAAATCATCCTTCATTCTAATTTCCTTGTTTTTTTTTTTTTTTTTTTTTTTTTTTTTGAGGGTGCCACTGACTTTCCAAATATCAAAGAAAAATGATCATCTCTCTCAAAATCCAGGATCCTATGATTGATGACTGATTATCTGGGATCTGGGATGAACTGAAGAAATGAAGAAAGAAAAACTAAAAGAAAGAGAAAAGAAAAATGAAGAATAATAACTTTAGCCCTAAAGGTCAATAGAATCTAGAATGAACCCAAGGATTAGGGGTATTTGCCTGAAGCTAATTTGCCCAGCAGGAATTACGATGATATGTGTTAATAACAAGAGTAAATAACTGAGGGGACATCTGGGTTACTGATGTTTGAATGACATTTGGAAAAGTACTTCAGAAGAAAGAGGGCTTTTAAGGTCATAGGAATAGTAAGAAAATTGATGTAGTTTAATGAATATAAGACTCTCAGACCTTTGTACATACAAGAAGAAAGCTCTTATTCAGTCTCCTTTGCTGGAACAGCATTTATATCTTGACTCCTAAAACTCTAAACCTCTATATTGGGACCTAGTACTTTTGTTGTGAGGGTTTATCAAGCACTTTTCAGGGTTGCTCATTCCCCTTTGGCATCCACTTGGAAGTAAATTCTTACCTGTGTGTGGCTCCAAGAAGCTGTAGCATGCACAGCAGTCACTTCATGGTAAACCATTTCATTAGACAGACTAAATTCAGTTTGAGGAGAACCAGTAGAGTACAAATCACATCCCCTATCCCTTGAGAAGACAAATAATATGATATTGATTATACAGGTGAAATCATGCAAAACATATTTCCATCTTAGCCATGATACAAAAAGAAAACACATGCACAAAAATCTTTCATCCTACCTTCCTTGTTTCTTTTTTTTTCTTTCTTTCTTTTTTTTTTTTTGAGGGTGCCACTGACTTTCAAGTCATCAAGGTTTGCAACAAGGGAGTCATCTGTGACTTTTTCACTCTTTCAAATTTCCCAGGCAGCTTCCAAGTCTTGATTTCTTCCACATTTCTTGTGTGTGTCCCCTTCTCTCTGCTCATATAATCATCAACTGGTTTCAAGTCTTCATCACCTAGACTATTGAAACAACTAACTTCTAACAGGCATTTTCCCACATTTCTCACCCCTCTTTAATCCATCCTCCATACACACAATTGATATTCCTACAGCACAAATTTGACCAAGGCACTCTGCAGCCCAAAAAACTACACTGACTTCCTGTTACCTTTAGGATAAAATAATAACTCCTTTGTTTAGCATTTAAAACCTTTGAAAATTGGGCCTCAGCATGCCTTCTATATTACTGTGTTCCAGTCAAAGCGACCCCTTATTATTCTTAATATCTAATGATTCATATCTAATACTTGTGCCTTTCCCTTCTCATTGCATGGAATGTAGTCAGTCTCTCCTTACCTCCAGCTCTTAGATTACTTAGGTTTCTTTAAATATTGACAAGGCCTTTCCCAATACTCTCCTTACCTCCCAACTATTTTCCCTAATTACCTTATATAAAATTTGTATTGACTTCTATGTGCACATGTTTATTCCCCAGATCCATTGTAATCTTCTTGAAGTTGGGAACTGTTTTGGTTTGGTCTTAGTATTTCTAGCACCAAGCAGATTGTTCACCACAGATAATAATAAATACTTGTTAATTGATTGGTTGAACTGTGTATTCACAGCAATTTATTTCTCTTCCTATCCTGCTTTTGGGGTAGAATGAGAGAGACTTGGGGGAGATTCTGACTTTTGTTCCTACGCAGGAAAAGGGTACTTGAGATTTGATTGTAGAAGGAAAAAATTAACAGCCTGGGCACAAGCAGCATGCTGAAAAATAAACTCTAGGAAGATCTATCAGAAGATCTGAACTGAGTTCATCTGTGAAACAATTGGAACTTGAGTGGTAACATCAATAGCCTGTAGTTTCTAGATGGTGAGATCTAGCCATGGTACTAGATTCATCTGACACTGACTGGCTAGCAATTTCTCCGGGGTAGCAATGTCATATTCCCTTTTGCCTATTAATTGGCTGTGAGAGCTTATATTTTGGATGTTTTTTTCAATTGAGTCCATATTTACCCACTATAAAACCTTGTTGGCTAGCAGAAATACTAAGTTCTGGGTGTGTTGTTTCAACTTTACACAAAGGAAAATGATATGAGAGAGAAAGTTCCTTATTCTAGGGAAATGAAAACTTTGTTCAAAAGGAGCTGATCTGGGAACTCCATAAAATAATTAGAAAAATCCAGGTTTCCTAGGATAACTTATGTGAACTGATACAAAGTGAAGTGAGACAAACCAGGAGAAGTAACACAATAACAGTTATATTGTAAAGATGATCAACTGTGACTTTGCTACTTTGAAAAAGACAATCATCCAAAACAATTCCAAAGAACCCATGTTGAAAAATGCTATTCACTTCCAGATACAGATTCTGAGTACAAATTGAAGCATACTTTTAAAAAACTTTCTTTATTTTTCTTATTTTTGTGCACGTATTTTCTTTTTGTATCATGGCTAATATGGAAATATGTTTTGCATGATTTCACCTGTTTAATCAATATCATATTATTTGTCTTTTCAAGGGATAGGGGATGTGATCAATTAAAAACTCCAAGAGACAGAATTTCCAAGTAATCAGCACTCAATTTATCTTTATTTATTTATTTATTTTGCTGAGACAATTGGGGTTATGTGACTTGCTCAGGGTCACACAGATAGGAAGTGTTAAGTTTCTGAGGTCATATTTGAATTCAGGTTCTCCTGACTTCAGGGCTGATGCTCTATCCACTGTGCCATCTAATTGCCCCCAGTAACCAATTTATTAATTAGGCTAACTTGCAATCAATAAATTGGTGGTCAATGATTTCTCTCAATAACTAAAAACTTCCCAGTGGAGACTCCTTTTTTAATTAAAGTTTTTTTATTTTCATAACATATTCAAGGATAATTTTTTCAACATTGACCCTTGAAAAACCTTATGTTTCAATTCTCCTTCCCCTTCCTCCTACCTTCTCCCCTAGATGGCATGTAATCCAATATATGTTAAACATGGTAAACTATATGTTAAATCCAAAATAGGCATGCATATTTATACAATTATCTTGCTGCATAAGAAAAATCAGATTCAAAAAATGAGAAAGAAGATAAAATTAAAGCAAACAACAACAAAAAGAGTAAAATGTTGTAATCCACCCTCAGTTCCCATAGTTCTCTCTCTGAATATATATAGATGACTCTCATCATCACAAGATCATTGGAACAGGCCTGAATCATCTCATTGTTGAAAAGATCCATGTTCATCAGAATTGATCATCATATAATGTTGCTGTTGCCGTGTACAATGATCTGCTTCTGCTCATTTTACTTACCATCAGTTCATGCAAATCTCTCCAGACTTCTCTGAAATCATCCTGCTGATTATTTCTTATAGAATAATAACATTCCATAACATTCACATACCACAATTTATTCAGCCATTCTCCAATTGATGGGCATCCATTCAGTTTCCAGTTTCTTGCCACTCAACAAGGGCTGCCACAAACATTTTTGCACATGTAGGTCCCTTTTCTTCCTTTAAGAAAATCAACCCTAATTAGTGGACATTTAAAGAGGAAGTGGGCTAAAATTTTTTAGCCCCTCCTGCTAAGAATGGGTTTGATCATGAGACTCAACAGCTTCCAGAAATCTGGACAGAGCAATCCATCAATTCATCTACATCCAGACCTCTCTAGTTTTTTCCTTCATGATCTAGATCACCCTAAACTCTAATGGAGGTATACAAAGATAGGTGTGCCTTTCCCCAGGATAATGACTTGTCCAAATTGGATTTTCTTTAAACTCTAAACAGAAGTTAGATCTCCTAGTTGGCAGGGTAGGTCCTGTCCAATATTGAAAAGCATATCCTTGAGGGTTAAGAAAAATCTAATCAACCAGCCATGTTCTGCAGAGATGGATTGACTTTTTATAGAAGTAGAAAGAAAATAGAGAAAAAGAAACTAGATGCCAATTTAATAATTATTTATTAATATAATAATAATAATTTCCTTTAGGGAAGGGTGGGAGGAAAGAAAAGAATCTGGAAAACAAAATTTTAAAAAAATTAAAATTTTAAACATATGTGATTGGAAAATATTTAATGAAATCGATAAAATATATTTTTAAAAGAAAAATATAGGTTTCCTTTATATTATTCTAAAATACTAGAAGATCTTGATGGAAGGAAAGTCAGGGAAGAACATTTGCAGTCTTATTTAGGGTTAGAATGTTATGCCACTATTCTCTTTTATTGTCCAGACTCAGTTTCCCTAATTATCTTGACTTAGTCCTTGCTTATCAGTTCTGCAAAACCTCCCCATTCTTTATGAGAATACTTGATAAGGATAAAAGTTCTTATGTTTTAGAATATCAGAATGTTTCTCCCCATCCCAAACTATCAGAATATCAGATACCTTCTTTTTGTTTTTTTTTTCTTTTTTCCTTTTTTTAAAATTAATTTTATAATTATAATTTTTTGACAGTATATATGCATGGATAATTTTTTACATTATCCCTTGTACTCACTTCTGTTCCGAATTTTCCCCTCCTTCCCTCTACCCCCTCCCCTAGATGACAGGCAGTCCCATACATGTAAAATGTGTATCCTAGATACAATATATGTGTGCAGAACTGAATTTCTTATTGCACAGGAAGAATTGGATTCAGAAGGCAAAAATAACCTGGGAAGAAAGACAAAAGTGCAAACAGCTTACACTCATTTCCCAGTGTTCCTTTTCTGGGTTTAGCTGCTTCTGTCCATCATTGATCAATTGGAAGTGATTTGAATATTCAGAAGAGAGTGTGGAATGTTGTGCCACAGTTCTCTTTTATTATCCTGACTCAGTTTCCCTCATTATCTTGACTCATTTCCCCTAATTTGTCCTACTTCAATTTCCCTAATTGTTCTGCCTCAATTTATAATTGTTCTGCTCAATCCTGCAAAACCACCCCTCCCTCTTAATCAGAATATTTGATAAGGATAAAGATTTATATTTTAGAATATCAGAATGCCTCTCCCTATCCTAAGCTATCAAAATATCAGATACCATCTTTTATTATTATTATTATTATTATAGCTTTTTATTTACAAGATATATGCATAGGTAATTTTTCAGCATTGACAATTGCAAAACCTTTTGCTCCAACTTTTCCCCTCCACCCCTTCCCCCAGATGACAGGTTGACCAATACATGTTAAATATGTTAAAGTAAAAGTTAAATACAATATATGTATACATGTCCAAACAGTTATTTTGCTGTATAAAAAGAATCATGCTTTGAAATAGTGTACAATTAGCCTGTGAAGGAAATAAAAAATGTAGGTGGACAAAAATAGAGGGATTGAAACTTCTATGTAGTGGTCCATAGTCATCTCCCAGAGTTCTTTTGCTGGGTGTAGCTGGTGCAGTTCATTATTGCTCTATTGGAACTGATTTGGTTCATCTCATTGTTGAAGACAGCCATGTTCACCAGAATTGGTCATATACTGTCTTAACAAGATGCCTCTCCTCATCTCCAGGGTGCCTCCCCCCATTATGTCATCCCCATCTCTGGTGGCTCACCCCACCCTGTCAGAGTCCCATTCCCGCTCTCAGCACCCTGATTCCACCCCTGCCTCAGCCTACTCCCTGAGTCTGACCCATGTATATATATACATCTCCAAGAATCCAGCAAACAATATATATGTCATTGAGAACTCACATTGTTTGCTGGATTCTTGGAGATGATAGTCTCATTCAGCCCTGGGACCAACCATGGATCCATTTGGTCCCAGTAAATCCCTTTTAAATAAATTATTAAATACTCTCCAATCTCTATCTTGCCTCAGTTTCTCTGGCATTACAATACTTTCTTAGGAAATTCAGGTAATACTAAATTATTGCTTTCATAATTAAACAATATAGTGAGAAAGAAGTAGGAGGGGAAATAAGAGTATGGATCTCAGATGTTCCTGAGATATCACTGAACTTATCTTCCCCATATGTCTCTCATTTTGTAATAGGCTTGCCTACAGAAAATGCTTCTTGGAAGAGGGATAAAGTTTGAAGGAGATCCCACTGTGCTTTTGGAATGAGGAGACTTGAGTTTTTATCCAGAACTTAAAGTTCTACATAAATTTAACTTGTTATTATTTCCATTGAGATGAAATTTCTTTTTTTAAGTAAGAAAATGCAGTGAGGTCTTAGTCATTGACTCTCACTAGAAAACCAAAAGATAGACATAATCATTATATTCTTCACTCATGCAGAAGAGAGAAGCAGCATGACATTAGGCGGTGCTTCTGAAAATGTGGTCGTCAGATTCCTGGAGGTCCCTGAGACCCTTTCAGGAGTACTGTGATATCAAAAGTATTTTCGTAACAATACTAAGATGTTATTTGCCTATTAAAATATGCCTCCCTTTGCCAACTACTTATCTCTGTGAGGCCAGATTTTCTTCAACCAAAACAACATATTGTAACAGATTGAATTAAAAAGCAAATATGAGAATCCAGCTGTCATATTGTTAGACATTAAAGACATAAGTTAGATTTTCAAAGATATGTAAAAGACATCATTTTCACTAAATTTTTGTTTTGAAAATATAGTCTTTTTTATAACAAATGTTATTTATGTGAACATGTAGTAGAATCATTTTATATGAATTAATAAATATTTTCTAATATGGTAAATACTGGTAGGGACAGCTAGGTGGTGCAGTGCCAGGCCTGGAGTCAGGAAGACATATCTTTCTAAATTCGAATTTGGCCTCAGCGACTCACTAGCTGTGTAATCTTGGATAGGTAACTTAACCCTGTTTGCCTCAATTTCCTTGTCTGTAAAATGAGCTGGAAAAGGAAATGACAAACCATGTGAGTATCTTTGCCAAGAAAATCCTAAATAAGGTAATGAAGAATCAGATACAACCTGAGCAACAACTACTATATTATCTAACCATGAAAGGTGATGTAATTGATAAGTAGCAGAGTAAGGTTTGGATTTAGGCTTTTTAACTACTCTATGGAGCCTTGTCTCATTTGGTAAAGTTTGCTAATTTCTAAATTAGAAAGGTTTTGCAGATATTCACTTTGAAAACATCTGTTATGAAATCTAGACAACTTGAATAATGTCCTTAAACTCCAAGGATCAGAGTGTGCCACATATGCTAATTAAGTGTCGCTTGTGTCTAAAATAACTAGAATTTATAATGCTGAAAGGTTTGCAGAGTGTTTTACAAATAATATCTTATTTTATTTAAAACAACAACCCTGAGAGGTAGATGCTATTATTATCTCCATTTTAGGAATGAAATAATTGAGGCAGAGAGAGGTTAATTGATGCCCAGAGATACTCATCTGGGAAGAATCTGAAACCCCCTTTGAACTCAGGTCTTCCTCATTCCAGGTCTATCATTCTATCCAAGACTACCTAGATGCCTCTAGGACCAGGAGAAGCCGTGTATACATAGTGGTATAATAGATGTTCTATTATCTCTTTTATTAGTTTGATGCAAAAAGGAAAAATATGCATGCAGTCTATATGTTTGAATGGGTGACTGATATTATTATGCTAAAATCTTGTGTCTAGGGCTGGGGGTGGGGAGAAGATTTTTTTTTTTTTTTTTTTTTTTAGTAGCTTGGAGCTATCTGATTGACCCTACATTACTGAGATGAGTATGACCTCAGAGAAAGGGTGACAATGTGGTCCATTTTCTAAGAACCACAGAAAGGTAATAATTTCCATAGTGCTTTCCTCTACAGCAGGTGACGTGTATAACTGCCATCTTTCTTTCTTTTTTCTTTTTTTTAAAATTTTTTATTATTTTTTTAAAATTAATTTTTATAATTATAACCTTTTCTTTGACAGTACATATGCATAGGTAAAAAATTTTTTTTTTTACAACATATCCCTTGTACTCCCTTCTGTTCTGAGTTTTTCCCCTCCTTCCCTCCACCCCCTCTCCTTGATGGCAGGCATTCCCATACATATTAAATATGTTATAGTATATCCTAGGTACAATATATATGTGCAGAACCGAATTTTGTTATTGTTGTTGTTGCAAAGAAAGGATTGTATTCGGGAAGGTAAAAATAATCTGGGAAGAAAAACAAAACAAAACAAAACAAAACAATGCTCACAGTTTACACTCATTTCCCAGTGTTCCTTTTCTGGGTGTAGCTGATTCTGTCCATCATTGATCAATTGGAATTGGATTAGATCTTCTCTATGTTGAAGATATCCACTTCCACCAGAATACATCCTCATATAGTATTGTTGTTGAAGTGTATAATGATCTCCTGGTTCTACTTGTTTCACTCAGCATCAGTTGATGTAAGTCTCTCCAAGCCTCTCTGTATTCCTCCTGTTGGTCATTTCTTACAGAACAATAATATTCCATAACATTCATATACCATAATTTACCCAACCATTCTCCAATTGATGGACATCCATTCATTTTCCTAACTGCCATCTTTTAGTAAATAAGATTAGGCTAGTGGCTAGCAGTGCTACTTAATAGTTAAATGAAGAAAGCACTCTAAATACTTTAATACCAATAGAAATGTGAATTATGACCTGATTTCTGTTTTAACTAAAACTACGATTAAGCAGACATGCTCAGACATTAGCAAATTTTCAATAAGATCAAACTTATTTTTATAAACTTATTCTTATATAATTATCTGTACTTGAAGATAAATTGCAGATATACAAGAATTTAATAACAAAATACAATATTCTGTGGTTTAATGCAGTAAGAAATTAACAAGTTTTTTAAAATTTTGATTTCCTTTCTTGAACATATCTGGAATTGGTAAAATTTTTTGTTAGATTGAAGGAAAACTGGAATTCATAAAAAAAAAAAAACTTTATTATAGACAGTAGAAACTTTATGTCTAGTCAATAGGTACAAAACAAAGCCTTTCAAGGAAAAAAAAATTGAATCATAACAGTCATTTATCTTGTTCTTTTTCTCTTAAAAGACAAATTATTCACTCAATAAATGTTATTAATCCCTAAGTGATATTTATTGTTAATTAGACTAAAATGTAAAGTCATTATAAAGTGATATGAAATAAATAAAAAGTATTATTTAAAATCATATGACAAGTGATTTAACAAAAAGTTGAATACGTACAATATTTTATTCTTTGAATTAAAACACATCTTTTTTTCTCCTAGTATAGACCTGGAGAATCTACTTCAATACTTCAGGTTTCTGAAAAATAAAAAGAAACTTTTAGGTTCTGATATGAACACACACACGCACACACACACACACACACACACACACACACACACACACTCTAAGGGTTTTTCCTATTCTTTCTATAATGTTACTCCTCCCCCAATCTAACCCAACCTAGCTATTCCCTAATTTTTATCATACTAAATAAAAAGCAGAGTAGCTCAGAGCATCAGGTATTTCCTCTGATAATTTGGTGTCATCGTTCAAAGTTTACAACATATTTAAATATAAGTGAAAATGCTTGTGGGCCATTAATATGTTTCTACATAAACCTTTTCTTTCCCTGTGCAATGATGGGAAAGAGAAATAGGATTTTCAACAAGGTTTCCCTAATATGACAAATGGAAAGAAGTAAAGTGAATTTGCTATCATTCCTGAAGAAACTTTCAGTTGTGATTTCAATGGGAATTTAATTTATTTTGTATCATTCTCTTATTTTGCAATTGAATATATTATTGCACTGTACCTCTGTGGGAAAATACACAGGCTTTTATACATTCATCTTCACTGTTAAAGCGATTAGCATTTCCTTTGCAGCCACCATACCAAAACCGAGCACAAGCATTTGCTTTCTTATCATAGTACCATTTTATAACATATATACGGCATGATCCTTGATCTAAATTTAACTGACATTGCGGATTCCATGTATTTTCTAAAAAAAAAACAAAAGAAAAACAAATTTAAAAAAAACAACCCAAAGTGAATAGGAAATGTACCTGTTAGTAAACACATAGCTCTAATGACATTTTTATTATGCACTTAATGCTTATCAACAGAATGAAACAATTAAATATATAAAGAATAAAAATCTATAGAAATCCTTAGCACTTTATATAGTAGAGGCAAATAAAAATGCATTTGCTCTATGTCAACTTCTTGATTTTTTCCTGTGTTTGATTTTGTTTTCAGCAGGTATTGGTGGAGGGCACTTTCTCCCTGGATTCCTGCCACCACTTAAATCATATATCTGGACAAAATTAAAAATTTCCCATGATTCTCCAATTGTTGGATGTCTAACTTTTTTCCAGTTGTTTGCTATTACATATAAGACAAAAAAGTCCTTGCCAGCACCAGATCAAACTCCTTAGGTCTTTTTTGCCTGGAACCCAAATCAATCCTTCAACTAGCATCTTAGCCTGAGAAATTTTAATAGCAATAGCTTATAATGAGCATACTTTAAGGTAAATAACTGGTATGAATTCAAACAGAAACTTTATGTGTATTTCTTAGTATTATTAATGTAATATTAAATACATGTGTATATTATGAAACTTGGTAACTCCAACATACTTAGAAAAATAAATTCTCTTGTCAGGTGATAAAATAATTCCCTTCATTTATTAATATATTATATATCTATATCTATATCTATATCTATATATATGTGTGAATAATAATGGTCTCCCATCATCTATGTAATGGGGGAAAAGGAACAATGGCAAAGTATACTGGTAAATTAGGTTCTGAGAATTCCATGGATTGCTTTAGTACATCACAGTGAAATGATCAGTTCTGTGAATCTAAGAAATAAATAGGACAACATAGGGTTGTAGGCTGATCCTATTTGAAACCATGATGATAATTAGTTTGGCAGAGTAGTATAGCAGACCAAATAGTATTCTTTGGCACTGGAACCAAAAAAAGGTTAGATAGATCAGAATAAATGAGGAATAACAATCCCTCATCTGCTGGAAATTCAAAGAAGTGATAGAGATCAAAACATGATAGCAAGCTGGAAAAATTCCGCACTTATGGGATCAATATCTAGTAAGAATGACCTGATGACTAGAATTATACATCAAAAATTTGTTGTCTTTCATGGACCAACAGACCACAAATGTCATAGCTTAAGTGTGACCTCAAAATGTCTTGGAAAACTCAACCAATAAAATCTACTAGAACCGGACCACTATCATAGAACAAGCCATTGCCCAATAGTATTGATTCATAAAAACTTAAGAATAACATCAAAAATTATTGTCACCATCTCAAATAGTTGCTTTCTTTAAGCTACATGGAATGGAAAACTTTCAAAATTTAGACATCTGTGTGAGAATATCCAAATCTTGTAGGCAGAGAATGAGATCCATGTCATTCTGATGAGGTTCAGTGCAAGGCAGAGAGTTGTGGGGACCCCTTCTGGTTGGTGAGGTCCTTCATACAAGAATTTACAAACCCTAAAAGTTAGACTGGCAAAAAGAGGTTTATTGTTGGAACTGAGAAGCCAGTCTTTGCTAGGAAGACTGACTTCCTTTCATGGCAAGGTCATGACAAAAAAGTAAAAGTCTAGCAGAGGAGTCCAGGCAGAGAGAGAGAGGAAAAGTTCCTAGCAGAGAAATCCCGTTAGAGAAGTAAAGTAGGGTGTAGTCCTCTTAGGGAAATAGATGAGAGAGATAAAGAAAAGAGAATGTCTTCTCAGCGGGCAGAGGGTCCTCATAGGCAGCTAAGCCGAGAGAGAGAGAGAGAGAGAGAGAGAGAGAGAGAGAGAGAGAGAGAGAGAGAGAGAGAGAGACAGAGAGAGACAGAGAGAGAGAGAGACAGAGAGACAGAGAGAGACACAGAGAGAGAGACACAGAGAGACAGAGACAGAGAGACAGAGACAGAGAGACAGAGAGAGAGACAGAGAGAGAGACAGAGAGACAGAGAGAGAGAGAGAGAGAGAGAGAGAGAGAGAGAGAGAGAGAGAGAGAGAGAGAGAGAGAGAGAGATTATAATTTGAAACTTTTGCTAGGGGCTGGGAGCAGTTTGAGTTGAAATCAGACTGAAATTTTCCAATCGAATAGAAGTTTCAGTTGAATGAGATTACTGCCCCCAGACCTAGATTTTCAGTAGAATGGGACAGCTTACTGGGAATGGTAGAGTCAATTTTCAACTCAATAGAGGTCGAGGTCTAGATCTCCAGCTCTTGCTAAGTGGGAGTGGTCCTGTACTCAACTAGACCCATCAAGATAACAGAATGAAACTACTTTTCTGATTCTGGGTGTGGGTAGGGGTGGTGGTGGTGGAGTGGGAATGGGGGAAGTAAGGGGGCGGGGTAAATCTTTCCCTGTGGCAAGGGTTTAAGGAGACTCCTTCAAGGTGTTTCTCAAGTGTTTTACCTCAGCTCCCTCCCAAAGTAGAGACAGTTCAGGGTTCCCCACATCAATACCTATTGTCTTGCCTCTTATTGGAGCTTTTCCGAGGATGCTTTCAGTGAGCTATAGAAGATGAATTCATAGTGTAATGCTTTTTATTAGAAAGAAAATTGTATTATTTATTAGATTAGAAAACTGTATCAGCCAAATGTACAATAGTACTTAGAACCCAGAATAAGAAGGAATATATCAGGATGATGACATGTCATAGGACCATTTCTTTCTTAACTACGTTAAAAGTTTGCAAAAGCTTTTATATTTATATTAAATTAATTTTTAATATGATCTAATTACATACATAGTTACTAATGACCTCTTATCTAGTAAATTCACTACCCTTTTCTCAATCTTAATTTTTTAGCTCTCTAAAATTTTTGATACTATGTACAATTCTTTCTTATTAAATACTCGTTTCCCTTGGATTCTGTGACACTATTCTTTCTTTTTTTCCTGTATTCCTTTATCTTTTATAATTTTTATTACCTTAGCTTTTCATTTTTTTCTTCCTCCCCATAACCTTTCCTACGTACTCAATACTTTTCATGGATCCAATTATTATCTTTATGTTGATGACCATATTACATCTATATATTTAGTCCCAGGCTTTTCCTCAGACTCTAGTTTTATATTAGCCATATCTGTTTGACATTTCAACCTGGATATCATGGAAAACATTTCAAATTCAACATGTCCAGAATAGAGCTTATTTTTTCAACTCATCCCTTCTCAAATTTACTTTTCAGAGCCCATCACTCTTCTAGTAACCCAGGTTTGGACTGGTCCTTTGATTCTTCCTTCTTCCTGACCTCCAATATCCAATAACTTTCTTTGCCTTGAGTCTCTCTCTACAACCTTTTTCATATTCTCCTCTATCTCTCCACTTATACTACTACTATCCCAGTAGAGAACCTCATCATGTTTAATCAGGACAATTGTTAGTAATCCCCGAATTAGTCTCTTTAGCTACCAGTTTTTCCTCTTTCCAATTCATCCTTCCTATAGCTGCCAAATTTGTATGCCTAAAGCAAGACCTAACTACGTCCTTTTGCTATTTAAAATGCTTCAGAGGCTTCCAATTGCCTTTATAACAAAGTATAGATTCTTTTGCCTAGTATTTAAAATCCTTCACAATTTCTCCTATCACCCTTTTCAGTTATATTTCCTGCCATCCCCTTCATGTACTCATCATTCTAATCAAAATAACCTGCAAATTGTATACTATATATATTTCCCACCTCAAGGACTTTCCACAAATGATTAACTCCCTTTCCTCTTCCTTCCCGGTGACTTTGTTTTCTGCTGTCTCATTTTTACTTTTTAGAATTCTTAATTTCCCTCAAGCACAGCTCAGCTGCCTCCCTCAGTAGCATATAAATACGAAAGAGTATAGGAAATATCTAATTTTGTTTTTATGTCTCCAATACTCATCACAATATCTTACAGCTAATAGGTGTTCAGTAAATACTTATTAAATTGAATTTATGATTAGCTGTGTAATACCTTGCAGATTCACTGAAGATATAGGTAGCTGTTTTACTTTCTCATGTTTTTCTTCATAGTTTTCATACAATAATACCGGTGATTCTTTGTTCTGTAAACAAAACAAAACAAAACAAACAAAAAAGAAATGCACTCCCTTACATACTTACTTCAGTCCATAAAAGAATAGGATTAGATTAATTCTTGGTTGGACTCTTAGAACCTTCTTTGCTCCCTCTAGTTTTCTGCTACCTTTTGAATCTTTCACTGTACTCTTTCAGAGTATGATCATACTCCTTTAATCAATTAATACATATTTATCAAATCTTCAGTATGTTCAAGACACTGTGTTTCAGAAAGACTATGTGTATGTACATGGACATAACTATCCAAAAGAAGTTTTAACATTCCATCAATCATTCTGATATTCAGAAATATCCAGATATTTTGTGTCTCACAAACAAAATATGAATTTACTTTTTCACTTTCCATACAGATATCTAACATAGCTAAATTCTTGAAGCTCTAAGTATTAATCCATAATTGTCTGAAAAATAGTGTTATGGGACACACAAATCTTGTCCAATACTCTTATTATATAGTTGAGCTTCCTATATTGATGTTGTGAAATTAAAATTTCAGTCCTAAGAATAGTTATAATCAAGGGATCTAGAATAGCATCCTACTTCTTAGAATCTGTGCGACCTTAGGCAAGTACTGAGATTTAGATATTTCAGCTATATAATTAGATTATTGAACAAGATGACCTCAGTGGTCCCTTTTTGTTCTAAATCTTAGAGTCTATGAAATAATGGACAGGGAGGCAGGAAAAGGGAGAGAAATGTACTTCAACATATTTTAAACAAGCAAATTTGAAAAATAATTGTATTGTTAGGAGGATCCTCAAAAGACCCTAGATCGCTTTATATTGTAGTTGTTCAGGATAACTCTTTGGAACCTCATCCCTCTCCTACCCCAAAGATATTGGAATGATTTACCATTTCCTTCTCTGGCTCATATTATAGATTAGGAAACTGAGGCACATGAGGTTGATTGATTTGGCCAGTGTCATATAGCTAGTGACTGAGATTGGATTTTAATTTAGGTCTTCCTAGCTCTGAGTCCTGCATTCTATCAACTGTGTTACCTAGCTGCCCTATTATATTTTTAGCTACTTTTAAAGACAACAAAGGTGTTATGAAAAGGTAATGTGACTAAGTTTTATACAAACATACTCATAGATTTAAACAGATTTTGAGATCCAACTGAGTGTCATTCCCTTAAAAACTAGGACTCTAGTTTTCTTGGG
This sequence comes from Sminthopsis crassicaudata, assembly GCF_048593235.1. NCBI lineage: Eukaryota > Metazoa > Chordata > Mammalia > Dasyuromorphia > Dasyuridae > Sminthopsis > Sminthopsis crassicaudata. The sequence continues at coordinate 443,568,232 of NC_133619.1, forward strand.
GCCAGGCTCCAATTTACTTAAGAGATGCTGCCTTTATATATTTTAACAATTTCCTTTCAACATTTGGGGCATTCTTTTTTGAATACTCCTTATGTTAATAAATCTTAGGATGATAGGATTGCATATTTAGAGCTACAAGGGAACACAGAAATCATATAGTCTAACACATTCATTTTACCGATGTGGAAACTGAATCCTATAAAGATGAAGTAATTTGCTTAAATTCACACAAATTTGAAATACATGTCCATTTATTAAAAATCCAACACTCTTTCCATTGTACTAGGATAAGTTCTTAGAAGGTTGTTTTGATTTTAAAAAATTAAATTTATTTTTAAATAATAGTCTTTTATTTTCAAAATATATACAAATATAGTTTTCAACATTCATCCTTTCAAAACATTGTGTTCCAAATTTTTCTCTCTCCTCTCCTCCTCCTATCTCCTTCCTCTAGACAGCATGTAATCCAATATAGGTTAAAATATGTAATTCTTCTAAATATATTTCTATATTTATCATGCTGCACAAGAAAACCCAGATCAAAAAAGAAAAAATGAGAGAAAAAAATAGCAAGCAAACAATAACAAAAAAAGGTGAAAATCCTATGTTGTGATCCACATTCAGTCTCCATAGTCCTCTTTCTGGATGCAGATGGCTCTCTCCATCAAGTCTATTGGAATTGGTCTGAATCACCTCATTGATAAAAAAAGCCAAGTGTATTAAAGTTGTTGATATATTTTTTAAATTGGCAAAAGTAATTTAGAGCTAAATGTGATTAATAATGTGATTAACCAAGTTATGCAATATTAATTTTACTTCCAAACTGAATGTGGCAATATATAGTAATAATTCTGATTTCCTTGCAGGAATGCCAAAATCCAATTCATAAAAGGACAATGAAAGAATCATTAGAATGAGTATATACCCTTCTAAAGAAACCACTTTGAATGATGATACTAATTTAGTTGTTTAACTTTTTAATTTGTAGGTAGTTTTTTATACTCTAACAATTACAATGATTAGAACTCAAGATTATTAACTGAAGAGTTCTACAACACAATTAATCAGAAAGATTTATACATGCCCACACACTTATATTTCATTAGAATGCATTTTAAGAAAGTTATACTATACCATTGTGACTGGTTGAGAATGCTTGTTAGAGCCAAAATAGTTTTCTTCTATATCTGCTTTCTGCTTATCTGATGAAATCACTTGTCCATTCTTTCTGTTGTTGTTGTACAGTAAGTTATTTGCAGAATTGGACAATGCAGATTTAAAAGGCTTTCCAGTTATTTGATCATTTCTAATTTGTCCAGAAATTAATGCATTATGTTCACTAGCACAAAATTGGTTTGCCAACTTGAACTCCAAATCTTTTTTTTTAAGAAAAGAAACGAAAAAAAAGAATAAGATGAAATGACGGTCTAAGGCAAGGATTCTTATACTTTTTTATGTATGTCATAAAGTTCTTAGAATATGGTTTTTAAATGTATAATAATACAGAATAATAATAAATTAATAAAATGCAGAAGCTTTAAAAAGAAAACTAATTACCCTGAAATATAGTTATCAACTATGAATAAAGATCCAGGAGTCTATTGAGATTGTTAATTCCTATGGAAATTCTTATCCATGTGGTGGTGGGGAGGGAAAAGAGATTGTAATAAGAAGTGAAAGAAATGAAGGGATGACATATTTCTTTCTCTTCCAAAAATGAGAACCTTCTATTTTCCTTTCTCTTCATCTTGGCTCTTTTTGCTATCTACTTCTTTTTTCATAGAGTACCTATTGATGACTTTCAAGCCATGATTCCAAAGTTCTATTCTCCTTCTAGCTCTATAGCACTATATCACATTAGGAGCATCCTAAGATCAGAAGCTGTTAACCATTTTTTGATCATAGGTTCCCTCAGTTGAAACCTATGGACCCTTTCTCAGAATAATGTTTTTATATTTATAAAATGAAGTACATTGAATTGCAAAGGAAACCAATTATTAAAACACATTTTTAAAAGTTTCTCATATCTCACTAATGTACTGCACTCTGTTTCTTTTGGGTAGTAAAGATTTTTGATTGTATAGAATTTCTCCAGAAAAAAAGCAAATAACTCTGGGAGGCGTAATATCATAAGCAGTTATCACCTAAGAGCTTGGAGGTATTAACTGACAATTATGTTGGAGCAGGTAGAGATTTGGGATGAGGAGACATAGAAGAGATGAAGATACAAGAAAATGAGAAGAAATTCTTCAGAAGAGAAGGGAGGAAGATATTAAAGCAAGTCTTGATATACAGTACATTATATTATATATTAAAGGGATTTTAGAGGAAAGCATAGACTTTCTTCCAGCTCTTAAGCAGTTTATGATAAATACTGGGTCACTGTTAAGAGCAGTGCTTAATTCTCAGATGTGGCAAGAGCTCATTATGACAAACGATTTATCTGGGTCCTGGAATTCTGTGCCTTGACCTTGTCTGGCATTCTATTGACACAGTATGTATATTTCAAAATCAATGCAAAGTACTGAATTTTGTACTTATTTAAGTAATTTAGGGGACAATGAGGACTTTGTTCTGTGTAAAGGTGGTATCTTTCCAGTGCCTACCACAAGCTTTGCACATAGTAATTAGTGCCTAAAGAATAATTGCTCAGTGAGTGAATAAATGGAAACTTATTTAGATATTCTACATAGTTGCTGATTGTAAAGTTCTGTTGTCTCCAGAGCCTGCTGATCGCTCTCTGGGAGGAGATCTGCTGTCTCAACTCAATCTCTCGGCCAGATTCTTCTTGAGCTAGACCTAGAGTAGATTTCTCCCCCTTGCTCAATGTTGCTTGTTTTATCCTCCCAGAGAATGGGTGTGGAATAACTCAGGGGCTTGTGGGAAAAAATACTTCAACCAATGAACTTGCTCCTCCTAAGCATGGAAGTTCCTCCCTAGAAGTTCAAAGGGGTAAAACTCCCCCCAAAGGGCTGAACTAGAGAATTGTTAAGTACCGACTTAGCACCTAGTAAGAACCTAATATGTCATTATATCATTAGCACTTAGTAAGAACACAGCTTATATTGACCCTTCTTCAGTAATTGCCAATTCATTATTATAAATAATTATTATTGTCTGATTACCTGGGAGGGCACTAAAGCTGTCAGAGAGGTACATGTGCTCCCTGTCTGGATCTGATGCAATCAAGTTTAATTCCCGGACAAATTCATTTTGTCTTGGATCTGAAGTATTGACAATTCCAACAGCATATATCTCAACATTGGCTGCATGAGCTTCCCTGACAGCAGCTTCTAATCTTATAGCTTCACTCTTCTCTGTTTGGCCATTTGTAATCACGACAGCTATTCTTCTGACATCAGTCCGGGCCCCCCAAAATGCTTCTCGAGTTGCTTTGTGGATGGCTGTGCCAGTATAAGAGCCTTTTCCCATATATGATATCATCCTAATTGAATGTTTCACATCCTGTTTGGCAATGAATCTGTCCAGACCAAATCTGAGCTGAACCTCTGAACCATATAGCACAAGGCCAATCCTGGTAGCATTTCTCCCTATAGTGACTCTGTCAACTAGAGATATGACAAAGTCTTTGATGACCTCTAGGTTTTCAGGTCCCAAACTTTCAGGGCTATTGATCACAAAAACAAGCTCCATTGGTATGTCTTTACAATTAATGGTACACCCTATGGAATAAAAACACAAGAAAATTAAGAATTAGTTTTGGTTTAGCAGATGGTATTGTCACTTTCTTAATGTTTATATTGGAACAATAACTTGAAATGAAACTCCCCATATTTAAAGGTTTACACCAACTTTGCCAGAAAAGACCTCTCTCTGCCATAATAATGACTTCACAATCAATCAGCATTTCTGAATTCTTCGTTTGTGTCCAGAAAAAGTGAAGTCCTATGAAGAGTTCCCTTATTCCTCACCCAAAACCTAAATAAATAATCCTTGCTACCTGCAGCAAGCTTACAGCCTAGTTGGGAAGAAAAATATGAAACAGCTGAAAAACAAATAAATATACAGAAAGACACGTATTTTTTTTAATAGAAGATAAAATTAGATTATAATGTAATACTTCATTTAGTTACTTTTGAACTTTCTTGACAAAGCCAAGAATGGAAAGGATTGCATGGAGAATGTGGTAATTGGGTTTGTGATGTCAAGGAATATAGACAAAACTTCTCACTAAGGTAATCTATCTACAGGGTTAGTTAAGGGAAATAATGGTATCCCGCCCTAGTAGAAGCTGGCTACTAGCTGGGTAGGTTGTAAAGGGAACTTGTATTTGGGAACTGGCAGAATGTCAAATAAGCAGGAGTTCTGAGGTGACCAGGACTTCTCTCTCCCTTTATAGAAGTTAGTCCCTCAAAAAACATTTATTAAGTACCTATTATTTGTTAAAACTGTGCTAAGCACTGGGAATATAAGACAAAAGATAATCTGTAAGGAACTCACATTCTAATGGGGGAGACAACATGAAAATATGAACGTTATGTACAAATCAGATATACACAGATAAATTGGATGCAGTCTTCTCATTTTGGAATTCTCTATGTCAATAAAATCACAAGTTTAGTTATTATTTCTGTCCTTATGTATCTGGTTGGGTATCCTTGAGTCCAGGACATATTAAAATATTCAAATGTTTTTAAACTAGCCAATAATCAAGTTACCAAATCGATAAGGAGTTCTTAAGCTTGCTTATGTCATGAATCCTTACGGCAGTCTAAAGAATCCTATGGATCCCTTCTCAGAATAATGTAAGGCATAAAATAAAATATATAGGATAATAAAAGAAATAAATTACATTGAACACTTTAACTTATCAAGATTTTTTTTTTTTTAAATCCAGCTTCATGGGGGCAGCTAGGTGGCACAGTGGATAGAGCACCAGCCTTGAATTCAGGAAGAGGCGAGTTCAAATCTGGTCTCAGACACTTAACACTTCTTAGCTGTGTGACCCTGGGCAAGTCACTTAACCCCAGCCTCAGGAAACCCCCCCCCAAAAAAAAAAAATCCAGGTTCATGGATATTAGATTATGAACCTTATAGTTAGACCTTACTATTATGCTTTGGGTAGAAGGTAGAACAATCAGAGTAAGGCTTTATTTTCATGAGTTTTCTCCCTATTTCTGCCTTTGCCATTAAATCTCCATTTACTAAATCTTGATCTCTTGGCAAAGTGAAACACTGGTTTTTGAAGGGAGTAAGAATATAGTATACAAAAGACTAGTGAGACTATTATCAAAATCATAAATGAGTTTCAGTGGCTTCAATAATCAGAGTGAGTGGGTGGTAGAAGATACACATAGACACACAGATACACAGACACAAACACACAATTTGCCCACTCACACTTTCAGAAAAGAGTAATTTAAAGAAAGATAAATATAAAATATCAGTTTATAAAACAAAACAAACTTACCACATATTTCCTTAATTAATTTAATTATATCTTCTCTCTGTACAAATAGGACCATTAATTAATATAAATAACATTATTTGACCATTTTTAGCAATCTTTATTTCTCAGAGGCAAAATTATTACAATATTTATTTTGAATTACAAACTTAGGAATATAAGTTATGAATGAAATGTCAAATGTTATTTCAATAATAAGTCCTACTTCTTTAAAGAAAGACTTTCAAAATATTTCTATTTTTTTCTAGCTAAATAAATATATTTCATGCAACTGCTGAGCTCACAGCAATAATTTCATTTCTATTTAATTTAATTTAATTTAATTTTCAGTTCCAGATTCTCTTTCTCCCTACCTCCCCCATCAACTGAGAAGGCAAGAAATCATAAAAGTAAACTTATAATGCAGAAGCTAATGATTCTCATTCTATTGCATTATTTTGCTATTCAATTGTTTGTATTGTATCTGACTTTTCATGACCCCATTTGGGGTTGCCTTGGCAAAGTTACTGGAATGATTTGCCATTTCCTTCTCTAGTGGATTAAGGTAATGTCTGCTGGAATATAAATGTTTATTTTAAAATAAGTATAAGAGGAAATAGAGAACATGGAATTTGACACAAGATGGTAAACAAGAGATGGAAAAGATGGAAAGAAATGGATAGGATAATATAACAAAATCATAAAACTATGTTGCTTATGTATTCTAATTTCAAAATTTCCAAGCTAGGACACTTACTGTGAGGCCTTGATCATCTTTGTGTCCAATTTTGCCCTGTATGAAAATTAATTTATTAGTTATTATAAATAAAATTTTCAAGAACATTTTGCTTGCATTGCAAGTTCATCAATGACATATTTTTGCAGGGTATTTATAGTCTGTATCTTTCTAAATTGGTGCTAGTTTTGAGGCTTATTTTTTAAAAAGCCCAAAACCAAAGTTTCAAAGTTGCTCACACACCAGCTGTCTCTTACATAGCCTTCTGTGCTCTATTCACACAGGGCCTGGTATGTTAATGAGTACTACATTAGTGTGTTAGGGTGTCTGCCTAAAACAGACTGTGGCATTAAATGGAGGGTTAAGATCTAATTCTGGCACACAAAGACTCAAATCCAAATGAGAAACATTTGGAAACACAGGACTGTTGTGAAACTCAAATGTAATGAGGTATGTAAAGTGCATTGCAAGCTCTAAAGTACTATATAAATGATAGCTAATGAGAAACATGAAGCCTCTGCCTGGTTTTTAGGACTCTGATGGGTCCAATTCATTCAGTGAATCAAGAAAATCAATGATTGGGTTATCATCATAAAAGTGTTCTTACAGTTATAGGACACAAATTACTAATGCTGGAAAAGTTAGGAAGCACACGTAGAAATAAATCATACTGGAACAAACAGATGATACTTAAAAACTCTTCAAAATCACTAGGGTTCCTGCCAAAGAACTCTGGAAAATGAATCTGAACCACTACATAGCATTTCCAATCCCTCTGTTTTTGTCTGCTTGCATTTTTTATTTCCTTTGCAGGTTAATGGTACATTATTTAAAAATTTGATTCTTCTTGTGCAGCAAAATAACTGTATGGACATGTATACATATATTGTATTTAACATATACTTTAACATATTTAACCTACCTGCCATCTGGGGGAAGGAGGGGAAAAATTGGAACAAAAGGTTTTGCAATTGTCAATGCTGAAAAATTACCCATTCATATATCTTGTAAATAAAAAAACCTATTAAAAATATCACTAGAGTTCTCTAATATCACTTTTTTCACTTTTTTTGTCCCCTTTCACAATCAATGCCAAGATCATCTTTAGGATAATGCAAGTGTTAGCATTTGCCTATTAGTCATACTTAAGCACCTACTGACCATATTTTAGCCCTTGAACAGAGTGAATTGAGAGAACTGCAAGGCTCTATGTTTCTCAAAATGACTCCCTTCTAGAACATTATTCTTCTCTCTTACCTGAACTGAAATTAAGTAACTAATATATAAGCAAAGGTAGAAAAGGTCACTATTAAATATTTACATGGTACCTAGGAGAATTTACTGCCCAAGATTGTTTATAGGGTAAAATGAGATAATATTTCTAAAGGGCTTGGCAAATCTTAACACTCTAGCTAATAAAAAAAAATTATTTATTTTAACATTCTTTTCTTTAAATTTTGAGTTCCAAATTCTTCTCCTCCCTCCGATTCCTTTCTTTACCCAATGAGAATGAAAGTAATATGATATCAATTATACATGCAAAATCATGTAAAACTTATTTCCATATTAGTTATATATATATTTAAAAAGCTGGAAAAGCAAAGAAAATGAGACAATTATGATCTGTACTCAGTGTTCAGTTCTCTCTGGAAGTGGATAGCTTTTTTTTAATATAAAAATTTGATTTAATTTGTCATGGAGCCTTTGGAATAGTCTTGTATCTTTGTATTGATCAGAGTCCTTCACAGTTGATCTTTATTACAACTTAACACTATATTTAATGCTAGTTGTTACCACCACAATTGTCACTGCAGCTTCTTCTACTATTATTCTCTAGTATTCTCTTTTCCTTTATTCTCTGGCCTTATTCCCAGCTATGCCACAACAAACTTCCAAAAACTGCAAGTTATCTCACAAGTCATTAGTCAAATATCCAATTACTTTCTGAAAAAACACAGTTCTTATTTCTTAGTATTACTAACCCCAAAGTTAATCCTGTGGAACTGGGAAATTTTTGGAAATATTGCATAGGTTTGTAGATAGAGTATAAAATGTAGGATAGGAAGAACTGGTTTAAAATACCATTTCTGATACTTAGCAGTTGTGTGACTATGGGAAAGACAGTTTGGTTTCCTTATTTGTAAAATGAGCATAATAATAATTTCAGTATTTATCTCACTGGATTGCTCTAAGTACCAAAAGCAACAGTGTATACAAGGTGCTTTGTACGCTTTAAAGTGATACATAAATGTCTGTCATGAGGATTAACAGGTAATTATGCTATGGGCCAGGCACTGGGTTGGGGGCTGAAGATAAAATAATCACATTTATATAAACACTACATCAAGACAACTCCCACCCTCAAGAAGCTTACAATTTATAGGGTAGGACAATACATATGTAAAAAGCATATATGCACATATAAATTCATATGAAATATATAGAGAATAAGTTTTCTGGAGGAATACGAATTACTACTACTTGGAGGGGAAATTAGGAAATGGAGAGAGTATGGCCATCAATTGAGGAATGGATGAACAAGTTGTTGTATATGATTGTGATGGAATAATATTGTGCTATTAGAAATAACAAGGAGGATGCCCTCACAAAAACTGGGAGAGACTTACATGAATTGATGCAAAGTGAAATGACAGAATTAGGAAAACATTGTGTACAGTAATAGCTTATAAATGACTTAGCTATTTTCTCAGCAATACAATGATCCAAGATAATCCTGAAAGATTTAGGATGAAAAATGCTATCTGTTTGCAGAGAAAGAACTGATGAAGATCAAAGCATACTTTTTTTTTTAAACTTTCTTTATTTTTTTTTAATGTGTTTTTTTTCACAACATGACTAACATGGAAATATGTTATGCATGGTTGCACATATATATCTCGTATCAAATTGCTTGCTTCCTTAACATAAGGTGAAGGGGAATAAAGGGAGGAAGAAAATTTGGAATCCCAAAATTAAAAAAAAATGAATGTTAAACTTTTTTTTTTTCATGTAATTGGGGGAAAATAAAATGTTAACTCAAAAGAGTTTAGCAAAAGAAGAAAGGTAAGGAGAAAATCTTGTGTATGCACATTTAGGGGTCATGAAGAGACAGAGAAGGGGGTCTGAGTCATGGAAGCCAAGCTATTCTTATTTGTTTAATTTAAACAATAGTAAATACAAATTAATGAATATTAAACAATATCTAATAATAGTAAAATTTAATTTGAAAAATAAGTGAAAAATACTTTTACATTTATGAAGAGCCTGAATGATAATTTATTCAGGATATTGTAGAACCAATAAATTTATGTCCTCACAGAGGACTCAATAGTTGATTCCCAGAAAGTTTTTTTTGACTTTGGGAATCTGTGCTTCAGTTCAATATCTTCTATTATATGTCCAGTTAGCATCCAAAACTCAATATATCCTAAACTGGATTCATTTTTTTCCTCCAGTTTTACCAGTTCTTCCTTCTTTCTATGTCTATTTAAGACTTCACTCCATATAATGAATGCTCTTCCTTCTCATCTCCATCTATTAGCATCTTTATTTTCCTTCAAATTTATATGTACTGAGAATAAACTTATATTCTTTCCTTTATAATTTACAAATGTTCTCTGTCAGTACATGCAATAAACCCAGAGGTGCTTCATTATTTGTTTTTACTTTTGGCTCAACACCTTGTATTAAAAGAATGGAATAGTTCCATATCAACCTAAAAATTAGAATATCCAGGTTAGTGTTTTCCTGATAAATAAAACAGGCAGTGTTAAATTCCTATTAAAAGTACTACTAATTTGTTTTAGCCTTCTTCAGAAAGATTAATAAAAGGAAGAAATTTTGGCCACAGTTAAGTGAATTTAACTTAGTCCTTTTTGACTTTGAACCCAGAATATTATGGGTAATATTATGGCTGTGCTATGATGTGTACTGGGAAATGTAGACTATGTAAATGCAAACCCAGTTTAATACGTTAAATTCACTGAGCCATAAGAAAAAAAAGAGTACCTACCACCTGCTTCTAATTACCGTTCTGTGGGGTTTCCCTGAAGTTTCTTTTGCTCAAGTGTTGATTCCAACTCACTGACTCATAGCTAGGGCCTAGGGGAGATAGTTGAATATAGATTGGTTTCATTGTTAAGGGTCCCAGAATCATTCCAAAACCCAAATCAAACCCTGCTCTATCTTCTCAGTCTTGATCACCATATAGGGAAATGTATTTCTCCCTCATAGTTAAGCTCCATTTATTTTCCATCAAATGAATGGCAACCAGCCAACCAGTCAGAGGGAGGAAAATACTCCCTCTTTTTACTCTAAATCCTTAAACAGATCAACTTTTTAATTGTATAATTGTATAGTATTTTATGTAAAAAACTAGATTCTTTATGCTGATATAGGAAGAGTAAAAACAACTTCTTTAAGTTTTTATATATTATTGTATATTAAGACATACTTAATAACTGAGCAAATAGATTTTTTTTAATAGCCACCAAGTTCTTTGTTTGTTAGGGTCCCATAATCTCTGACAATCAAAGGCCTGAAACCTCTGACATCAATATATATGATAGCAGAAAAAAGGTGTCAGAAAATAATGACAAGGATATAGCTGTGATTGACCCTGTGACAAAAATTCATCATTGCCAATTCCTTTAAAGGTCTTTGAGGGGGCAGCTAGGTGGCGCAGTGGATAGAGCACCAGCCCTGAATTCAGGAGGACCTGAGTTCAAATCTGATCTTAGACACTTAACACTTCCTAGCTGTGTGACCCTGGGCAAGTCACTTAACCCCAGCCTCAGGAAAAAAAAAAAAAAAAAAAAAAAAAGGAAAAATTCTTTGATAGCCTAGCATGAATATCAAATATCAGGAGAAAAAAAAAAAAAAGGAAACTGACTTTTCTAGTTCCACAAAGAAATATAAGTGTAGACACTAAAAAAAAAAAAAAAAAAAATGCAGGAACATCTGATTCCTCCAACTACATTGTGCTATTATGACTAGATCCCAGCTAAATCTTCCTTTTCTTTTAATAAATATTATAAGACCTACCTTCTAAGGAAGCTTTTCCTAGTTCCTCTTAATTCTATTGTTTTTCCTCTTTTAATTGTTTCCAATTTATCCTGTATCTAGTTTGCTTTGTATATATTTACATGTCATCTCTCCTATTAGAAACTCCTTGAGGGCAGAGACAGAATTTTACCTCTTTTTGCATCCCTAAAGTTTAACACTGTACTGGCCTATGGTAGGTGCTTAATAAATGTTTATTGATTGATTGTCTATACTTGTGTTTTTATTGGATGACCTTCCAACTTAGGCTCTAAGACAATGTCAAGCTGTTCTCCTGATCCTGGAATCAGTGAAGTACTCGGAAAGTGGCCTCCTAGTGGTGTGTGATGGAATATATAGACTTTGAAGGTGCAGAAGACTGTTAATGTTTGGTTTGAATGACTATTTGGAAGTATAAGGGTGATTAATTTATTTCAGGGTCCATGGGTTTGTAGCAATATATTCAGGTGTTCCCAAGAAACTGTATAATATATATAAAGCCTGTCAGTGTGGATCCCCAGAGGGTATATTATTTCCTCTTAGGTGAACCTCTATTTAAACAGCAAGGGAGTAATTGAGAATTAATTCTGCATGAAGAGGAAGGAGTCTCCAGACTATATCTAAGTAGTCAGTTCCAGAATACAAGAGAATGCAGTACTTAGCTAACATAGTGATTATAATATTAAGAAAATGGGATAACAACCTTGGCAAATGTGAACTGACTGGCATAGTTCTAATCCCCCAGTAGTCTCTGTATATGGAAAAAAAATCTTCTAGGGTCAAGAGGCAAACAGATTTAGAACCAGACTCAAACAATGTATAGGTAAGTGAGGGAGGGGATACTTGTTTTGTTTTATTGTGTTTTAAAATTGAATTGAATTGGAATTGAGAAAGGGAAGCAATGGAAAAGTATCATGGTATTTAGTAGAAAGAGTACTGCAATTGGAATCTCAGGATCTGGGTTCAAATCCTAGCTGTTCTTTCCTTATTTTTAAGTGGAGAGAAATGGACTATGTAATCTCTTTTACCCTTGCAGGGAAAAGTTCAAGATCTTTTGATAAGTGGAATTTTAGACTAGTGGTAGTTTCTACTTATGAAATGTTTTTTTAAGAATCATTTTGAATAGACTTCAATGAATCCAGCATCAGGACTCACAATGGATTTCTTGAAGAAATAAAAGGCCAAAAGATCTGTTGATTCTTCTTCAATTTAAATCCACAGACTCAGAGAGGGGAATACTTGGAAACCAATCTGGGTTATGTTACAGAAAGCAGTGAATGTTCTAGCAACTGGTTCATCCATCTATCTGTAGCTATTCTAGTTAACAGTCAATGATCATGTGCAAAGAAAATGACATTGACTTGTCACAGCAATAGTCATTATATCTATTGATTTGCGTGTAAAAAGTGAAAATTACTTTAGATCCTGTAGTCCCAGGTGTTCCTATTGCTTCTGCTAAGTCATGCTTGTCTCTCTGACCTTGGTTACCCTAAAAGAATGAAAAAATGTTTAGCATTAATCCACATGTTTTATAGAAATGGCAATATACCTACAGCTTAAACAATTCATCGTATTCTGAGGATAGAGTGCTAGACTCAGAGTCAGGAAAACCTGCCTCACATATGATAGCTGTATGACTATGAGTGAGCCACTTAAACTCTTTTAGCCTCAGTTTTTTCACTTGTAAAATGGAGATAATAACAGTACTTACCTCACTGGGTTATTGTGAAGATCAAGTGATAATATATTTAAAGTGTTTTGCAAACCCTGAAGCACTATTTAAATGTTATTATTATTGTTCAACAAAGTACAGTATATTGAATATAGGATATTAATTTGAATGGCAACATGGACATTTGTCTTAAGGCTGACACATAAATATATCTCCTTTGAAAACTGGAAAAAAAAGTATGAATGACAAGATTTAAATGACTCTTATCTCACACACACACACACACACACACACACACACACACACACACACAACCAGGACATCCATGAAACTATTAAAAAACCTGTTGGAGAAATTTTAGCAAAAAAAAAAAAAAAAAAAAAAAAAAAAAAAAAAAAAATATATATATATATATATATATATATATATATATATATACACACACACACACACACAGATGTAATACAAAGGGTATTAAATGAATGAATGCTAACTTTTAATTTATTTACTCTTGAATAGAAAAACAGGTCAATATATTTGGCAGTAGTCTTTTGAAAAGCATGCAAATGAACTCATAAGTATGAGTATAAACTAGGAAAATAGCCACCTTAGGTTTCCTCCTATTCTCCCAGGCATTAAACCCTCATCACTCCTCATCAGTTCTCTGATTGATGAATAATGTGTGTCTAACATTCAAGATACACAGACTGATTAATGGTTTAAGGTGTAGAAAAAAGAAGCTAAAGTCTGGCTTTGTGTTATAATAAGATGCTGCTCAAAAGCCACTTCTTGCTCCTTCTGCAATGTACAACCCATGTGTTCCCTGAATATTTTTAAAGGATACAGACAGAATAGATTGAAAGGCTGATGAATATTGAGGATGGAAGGAGGAAGAAAAGGAACAGATATAAAATAAATCTGGAATCTACAATAATGGCTTTTTTTTTTTTTTTTTTTTTTTTTTTTTTTTTTTTTTTTTTTTTGGAGAATGAAGCTTCTCAAACACAGAAATGAGATTAGGCTCAGTGGAAATTTTAGAGATTGTACACAATAGATAAACATAACAGTTTTTCCCTTGAACTCTTTTACTTTCCAACTTCTAATTTCAAAGGCTATGCTTCTGGAATATCTTCTCTAGACAAATGGTTTTGGATATCCCTCCTTCTGAACCTTAACCCAGCCAGTTTGCTTCACAGAGTAACAAGATGTCTTGTACTTTGATAGGTTTCCGAGCCAGGGACTCAGTTGGGCCAATCTTCTTTTATAACTGATATGTCAGTGAAGTCTGGACTCCCCAGACTTAGAGTCTAAAGTATGAATCCATTCAAATGGAATCCTGCCATGGTGAGGATCTTTTTGCTTTCCATGCAACATATTATAAATATTGGAGAGAGGGAGAAGAGAGAAGGATGAAGAACCATTCAGTGATTAGCTTTTTTTCTTTGATGTGTGATGGCATTTGTATCTAAGCACTGAGTTTTATAAACACCTGGCTGCCTTTAAGCCACAGGCATATAAAAAAGTCATGAATAGTTTTTATTTGGCAGATTTGTACTAGGAAGATGAATTTTTAGTAAAGTGATTCTTACCTTTTCACTTGGGATGCTGATATCTGGAATAACACTTGGATCTTGGACAGAAGATATCCTTGGATCCCTCTGAATCATAGAAAAAGAATCCTATCATTCTATCAGGACTTTTTTTTTTAAACCAATTTCTTTGAAAAGAGATTTTAGTTAGTAGCCATAGTCTCTTTCATGGAGGACCACCAAAAAGGATCTTTTTTTTCCTTTCAATGTATTTTTTCTCCAATTATATATAGTTTTCAAGATTCATTTTTGTAAGATTTTGAGTTCCAAATTTTTTATCCTTCCCTCCTTTTCCTCCTCCCTCCCCAGGACAGCAAGAAATCTAATATAGGTTATGCATGTAAAATTGCTAAAAGGATCTTAATGTCTCAAAAGCATCGTGCAAAAATTTTAAAGCTTATTATTATTATTATTATTTGTTCCTAATCCTATTTTCCATAGTTAACACATAAAGAGTAAAATGCAGAGATAATTTTAACTGTTGAAAGACTAAGAACTAGATTTTTACCAGTTTATGTGAATATGCCTGGCACATAGTAGGTTTTCAGTAAATGTATGATGATTGTTTGATTGATGTGAGGGACTAACCTTTTGTCCCCGGATTTCAACCTGTCCTGGGTAATCAGGCGGACCTTTTGGGCTTGAAGAACCAGATTCATCCTAAAATAAACATAGTTAAGAAGATATCTGATGTTGGCAATGTCAAGATCTCTTTTCCTCTTGGCACCAACACACATTAATTACTCTCTTTACTTCTGAGAAAAAAACAAAACAAAAAACATTTCCCTTCTTTGCTTTCTTGGACTCATCCCTTTGGCCACATTTCAATTCCTAATAATGGCAGCTTAAGTAGGTGCTGGCAGGAAATCTCTCTTACCCCTATATTAGTGGCATAAAGAAGCTGTTGAAGGAATATATGGGACAGCCAACTCTATTCCTCTGACAAGCTCTATTCACCCCCTTGTTAACGCAAAAACAGTTAGTCATATATAGACCTATATAATATTTGTGCCTAATGGAAATGGGGGTGAACAGAGAACTAGATTCAGTAGATGACCTCTAAAAGGCATTCAAGGAAAATCAGCCAATATGCTCCCAGACCTTCAGGGGAATGCAGTCTGACCAGCTCCAGTCCTTTCCATTCCTGTTCTAGCTCAGGTTACCCTTCCTGCTCTATTTTTAGGTTGCATGAATTGAGGTATAAACAAAGAGATGTTGGGTCTTATTCTTCTGTTTCTGTGTGGAGAGGGAAAAGTTTTTCTCATCCTATAATATAAGCCTCCATTCTCCATGTATATGCAGGTTAATGGCAGCTATCTTACCTGGAAGATAATTTATTTAATATTTATTTCAGAGTAACTAATAAAAGTTTCTTATTTTCATTGAGTATGCCTGTAACACTGCATATTTCAAATGTGTTACTTTACTATGTAGCTAAATTGTAATAAAACAGATTATAGCTTTCTGGTTGATCCTACATCACATGAACCATTCCAGAGTGGCTAATTTCAACTACTTTTTACATTCAGTTAAAAAAAAAAATCATTTCAATTTGGTCAAATAATACAGTCAAATTAAGAAATAGCCATACCTAAATCCCTAACAATATCCAGATTTATGTCTTAATACAATCTTAGAGGTACTTTTCTGCAGAAATCCTTGTTATCTATATTACAAGCCACAGTCATGAAGTGTTGAAGATACTTAATTCACAATCTTCCTGTGTTAGAAACAAAGTAGCCTGTTTGATTTGTTTTATTGAAGAAAATATACATCCATTGTTAAGCACAGATTTGCAAATCTTGCAGAAATAGTCTCTTAAAATACTAACAACCACTGACTGTTTCATCTTAATTCTATTCTTTCTGCCAGCTAGGGTTGACTGTCTCCTGGACTTCCTCCCTATAGAGGCAAATCATACAAATGTTCTTCCTTGACTTTAGGAACTGCATATAGAATCTCTCAAAACCCTCTTCTCTTTCTCACTTTCCCAGAATTGTGTACTCTGATTGAGTACTTTATATGGCTTTTGAAGTTCCCTTGAACTATCTAAACCCCCCTAGCTTACATGGCTCCCTTATGTCTGCACCTGTATAAATATGTCATTAATGTTCACTCATGCTTTGTTCTGAAGAAAGAAGGAATCTTTCAGGTGCAGAGTTCTGAGAAACTCCTGATAACCACAGTATAACCTTTTAGAGGGTATTCCTATTCAAGTACAAGCCTGGAGAAGAAGGCCTCCAATTTCCTTCTCTTTCTTCATTGTTAGTGTTAGAGCTGAAATGAAATGACCTCATTTTGTTACTGTTTCTTTAATTTTTCTAGGGAAGTTCTGAAATATCGTAAAGTTGACTCATTTAATTGAATTTCTAATTTAATGAATTTCTGATCTTATGTTCAGTTATATTCATTAAAAAAAACCTTAGACCTCTTAATTTACTTCCGGGCTTCGGAATATTTATTGCTTTTTTTTTGGCGAATTCCCTGGTACAATAGTGACACCCCCTGGTCAAAAAGAGTTGGTTTCAGTTTCCTATATGAAAGCAGAAACATCCATCTTTTCTTCAATACTACTTAATGAAACTTTATTTGGCACATCTGGAGTCATTGTTAATAAATAAGCACCTATATCTCATGACATTATTTTTTCCCCAATGAAATTGGCAGTCTTCTGGAGAGACTCTATACCTTTGGATGAACTCCTTTAATCCTTTTTTGTCCAGTTACTGCTATTTTTACTGGCAAACCTTGATCACCCTATAAGGAAAAAAAAAGCCTTTTTAAAAAATACTAAAAGAAGAACAACAACAACAACAACAACAACAACAACAAAAAACAACCAAAAAACCCCCTGGTAACTCTATTTTAAATAGCACATACAAAAATCAGACTTAGAGTGTGTGTGTCTGTATATTTACCTACATCTATATTTATATAATTTATATCTCTCTATATAATACATATATATATATATATTATTTGTGTGTGGTGTACAATACACACACACACACACACACACACACACACACACACACACACACACACACCTGAGAACACACCATTTCCTTCCTGGAGAAGGAAATGGCAAATCATTGCAGTATTTCTGCCAAGAAACCCCCTAAATGGGGTCACAAAGAATCCCCAAGAATGAGCAATAAAATAACACAATGCTTGGCACATAATAGGCAATTAATAAATGCTTGTTGATCCATGTTGGAATAAATAGATGTAGAATAATTGTTGAATAAATGCATGTGTAAGGGGAATTTCCTTACTAGGAAGAGGTCCTTACACAGAAAAAAATCACAGATCATCTGGGAACCTCTCCTCCTCGCCAAAAAAACATTACTTAGAATAAACCAACTCTTCTATTTGACACTTAATAAATTGTTTCCTCCTTATCTTTCCAATCTTGTTATGTCGTTCCCTTCTATGCACTCTCCAGCACAGCAACAATGGCCTACTTATCACACTTACTCTTATCATACTTGCCACCATTTCATTGTACACTTTCATGCTTTTGTATTGGCAGTTATCCTCAATGCCTGATGTTCTCCCTCCTCATTCCAACTTTCTTTCAAGGCACAGTTCAAATGTCACCTTCTTGCAGAAAGTCTTTCCAGGTTCTTTGGACTGCCAATATCTTCTCCACTAATGTCACCTTGAATATACTTTATATTTATCTTGTCTGTACCTTTATACGTTCGTTTCCATTAGAAAGCAGGTACATTAAGAGCAGTGATTGCTTTCTTTTTTTTTTCCTTTGTATTCATGGTGCTTAGTCTCATGACATACTAGTCATTTTAAACAGAGTAATATTTAATAAATGCTTATTGATTGATTGGTTAAGGAGCCATGGTGCTTGAGCTAGACCTTGAGAGAAACCAAGGATTCCAAGAAGCAGAAGTGAGAAGGGAGTACATTCTAGGGTTATAGAACAGCCCATGCAAACATTTAGAGAGGAAGGGGGGATGGAATACAAAGTTCTAGCAAGAGCTAGAATGGACAGTACACAAAGGGAAGGAATGTAAAATAAACCTGGAACCAGACTGTGAAAGACTTTGTATATGAAGTAGAGTTTATCTTTCACCCTAGACAATAGAATCTAGAAATGATTTCTTTGACAACATCTGAGCATTGAGAGAGAGGGAAGAGTCAAGGATGCTTCTTTGCTAGCTCTCAGAAACTCGACCTCTGGTGCTGATTTAGAGTATTAGAGGTGAAGACTCTTATGTCCCGCTGGCTCCTGGAGGTCCAACTAACATCAAACCTGCTTGGACCCTGAGGATTGCATGCTTTGGTTTCCAGCCCTGATCTTCCAGTTAGATTTTTGAGGACTGGAATTTGAATTTAGTTCTTCAAAAGGTGGTCCAGGAGAAGTGAGTAACAAATAAAATGTAAAATTACTGGCATAAAGTAGGTGACATTTACATAATGTTAGGAAATAGAAACAATTCGTGTTAGGTTTTTTTTTTTTTTCTTTTCTTCTACAGTCACCTGGGTACAAATGCATTAACAAACCAGGACATGTCTGAGGACAGAATTTGTGCCCCTGGCTCTAATAAAGAACAAGTGAAATTGGTGATACTGAAAATCTCTTAAGACTCTAATAGTAAATCATTTAGACATGAGGATAACAATGATTTATGTTTCCCAGTTAGCTACCTTCCCTAAAGGAGTTACAAAGCAAGCCTATAACATTATACTGAGTGACTAGAAATTCCTAATTAGAATGAGCAGTTATTTAAAAAGAAAATTGAGCAGGAATAAAGATCTTTTGGTATCTGGGACCTCCTAATACAGTTGGGAAACTGCAACAAAGTATGTGAAAATGCCTGAAGAGAGAAGAAACTCCCTCTACCAGGCACAGTTGCTACAAAAACAAAACAAAACAAATCCACAAGCTGTAAAAAGTGGTTTCTTTCTTCTTTTTTTTTTAGTTATACTTTGACTTGTTCTATTTGATCTGATTGACTCGATCTAATTTGGTTCATCTCCTAGCAAACTTGTAAGCTGGGTTTACTGTCACGTTAAGGACTAAGCTTTTACTCAATGACCCTAGTGGGAGAAGTGCAGTATGTCTTCTTTCCTTTGGGACTGAGAAAATAGTTCCTTCTTCTGTATCCTGAAATAGCTGTCCACATCCTCGGCCCATTCACTAATGAAAGCAGGGATGATCCAAAACACAGGTAGGACTCCAGGTGGTAATTCTATAAAACTATTTTTGCTTATTCAAGTAGTTGTGGATGTACCCATTTTTCCTAGTGGTTTTTTCTTTCCATGACTTTGAGGAATAATGGATGAAAAAAAAATTGGGGCAGGAGAAAGAATTCTTTCCCTTTCTTTGGAAGATGGTTGCTCTCCCTATGGAGAATTATGAGACTATACAATGGAGCTGTGATTTCTTCCTTGTGAGGTAATTTTCAATATGAAAACTCCCTCTACCAGGCAGCCTACCTGTCTGACTTTGGGCAAGTCACCTGTCTGGACTTTAGTTTTCTTTTGTGAAATGTTGCATATAGACTAGAATGCATCTTAAAATTCTTTCCAAATATAATTCTATGATCCTTGGGGAAATTTCTTGAGGCACAGAGAGACTGAGTTACTTGCCTGGGGTCAAACAGTTCATATCAGAGGTGAAATTTGAAACCAATTCTTCCTGAATCCACCCAGTATTTTATCCACTATGCTACAGGGTTGTTCATCCTTCATTTTTGAAGAAGACCAATGACATCATGTGTGATGTCTTGACTTACGCATGAATTGGATTTAAGTGAAGCAGAGTTAATCACAGTTGATAGTCTTATTCTTTCTGTCAGAGGCATTGAAGTCCCATGACAGGACAAAATCAGCTGTCAATACCCTGGGATATAATGGGTGATTTTGGTGCCTTCAATGTCTAATCAAGATCTAAGCCATCCACAGCATCTACTTTAGTAGCCTTCAAAGCTATTGGAACAAATTGTACTCATCCCACCCATTCCAAGAAAGATTACATACGTGACCTTTCCTGTTAGATCTCATATAACACTTTTGCTGCTCTTAGATATACCAATGTAATACTGTATCTATAGACAATTCTTCCCTTAAAACTTCTTTAAGGGCAAGAATATGATGATAAAAGTTAGATTTGATGACCTGGAGAGTCTGTAGGGGATGGAAGACCTCAGAGAGATAACTGAGGATATGAATCTGAAGCTTACCATCTTATCTTTCCCTGGTTGAAATTTTCTTTTCTTTTTTTTTTTTACATGAAGGAATTTGATTAGATGGCTTCTGAAGTCCCTTCCAGCTCTTTGTTTATGATCCTATCAAACTGATTTTTTTTTGTTGGGGGTATGAAGCCATTCTGGGTACCTAGCTAGTGGTTTCTTCTTGATCTCAGCTTGGTGGGTGGTAGTGGTATTTGCTCTACCTTCTAAATGCTAAATTCAAATGTGTACAGTGTTTCTATTATACTAAACTATTTCAGGAATGAGAGAAGTATTATAAGAAGTAAAGTATATATTCAAGTTGTGAATCAATTGTGGTAGTAGAAAATCCTTATCTTTATAAGTCTGGAAGCCTTTCCTCCATAGCACCTTGGGAGTCAAGTGGATCTTTTTATTCTACTCTCTCTTATGATTTTTAAATAAATTAAATTTCGAAAGGTAATGTTTTTTCTTCTCCCCCCTCTTACCCTCAATGGAAAAACCTCTAGACAATGAGAGGGGAGTAGTACCTTCTCTCTCTTGAATCCAATGTCAGGAAAGCTGGAAGGTAGATGTTGGGGTCCAACTTCACTCTGCAGGAGCAGACATAACTATTATTTAGCTCCTTTGACAAAAGAAAAGTCTATTATGAGAATGGAAGGGAATACCCATTTATAGAATGACTACTATATGCCAGGCACTGTGCTAATTTTATCTTTACAAATTTTATCTTAGAACCTGGTTCTTCATCTAAGAAACACATACATAGCCACTCCAACATATTGCTTTGATCTCCTTTCACTTCAGAACTCAGAATTTTCCCAACAGAATCAATCACTTTTAGCTTCAAGGCATGTTCTCCTATGAAGAGGCAAAAGAATGGTTTTGGACAGCTTATTGGCCATAAATCCATCCATTTAACACAGACCTTTTTGGTGGCTATTGTAAACCCCAAATAAATTTTGCCTCAGTGCATCTT
This sequence comes from Sminthopsis crassicaudata, assembly GCF_048593235.1. Lineage (NCBI taxonomy): Eukaryota > Metazoa > Chordata > Mammalia > Dasyuromorphia > Dasyuridae > Sminthopsis > Sminthopsis crassicaudata. The sequence goes on from NC_133619.1 coordinate 443,589,846, forward strand.
TTGTAAGCCTAAATTGATCTTGACAGTATATAAAAATCATTTATACTTTGTTAGAGAACTGATGGATTTATAGCTCACCTTTTCCCCCTTCATGCCAATTCCTGGCTGTCCATGAGGTCCTTTCAACCCATCAAAGCTGGAGGCTCTGTGCATGACCAAGTCACATTTATTTAACAATAGTAACCCGCAGCTCCGTGTTTGGTTCAGCAGAGTCACTAAAGCTTCTGGACCACAAATGATGCATATTAAAAGAAGAAATGATGGCAAACGACATGAATGATTTTCTCTTGATTCCAAATTGTCTAGCCCAAGCCAATGAGAGAGAGATAATTTCTTCTTGGCTTGATAGCCTGCTCAACCTAATGTTTCATATAGCCCAACTTTCCAGCCTCTAAAGGGGAAAATGTGGGAAAGTTCTGGTTTTCCAAGGAAAACAATTATCTCTTTTTTATATGAACATACACAGAAATGTCTTATATGTGCTTTCTTTTCTTTTCTTTCTTTTTTTCTTTTTCTTTTCTTTTCCTTTCCTTTTCTTTCTTTCTTTCTTTTTTTTTCTTTAAGAAATTCACTTTATTTGGAGGGAAAGAATTCAACAGAACATTTATAGGGATTCAGATATCATACTCTTGATAGGAGCATACAATGGATGTATATGTAGTGGATTTTGGCCTAAACTAATTTCATTCATTCTTTCATTGATACAACTACATGCCTACTGTTGTAAAGATACAAGATAGTGTGATAGAAAAAGCACTTGATTATAAGTTGGATGATTTATACTGGCCTGTAAAATGGAGCCTTTAATTAAAAGGCCTTTTCTCCTTTTCTGAGGGCAGATAAGAGTGTGGTAGAGATATAAAAATTGCATTTGCTCTCATTTATGTAGTTTCAGAAGAGAATTTCTAGACCTTAAATTCCTGGCCCCACATTGATCAACTTCCTTCAAATGCCATAGGATATAATGCCATAGAAGGCAAAGGTGGAATGTTGCAACTTGGAGGACTTTGATCAATGGTATCAAATGCTACATTAAAGGTTGATAACCAATGGAAATGAATCATTGAATTTATTGATCAGGAAACTATTTTTAATTTTTGAGAGTATAGTTTTAGTAGAATGGCAGGGACTCCAAATAGATTACAGGGGTTTAGTTAAGGATATAAGTGTTTGGTGAGGAAGTGAAAAGATGAGCAGAGATCATTTATTTATGAAGTTCAGCTGAGAAAAGAGATGAAGAAATAAGATGGTAATTAAAGGAGACAAGAGGATTTCTGTGCAAGGATCTAAAAGTTATTCTTTGAAGAAATCTCACTAGTTTAAGCTACTGTAAAACACAGTATTCAGGTCCAGTCTCAAGTGTTAAAGAATTATTAGTTTCAGGGGCAACTAATATTAGGGTATGAATGCAGGGCAAATAAAAAAAAAAACAGATACAAAATCTAGAGATGATTTATTTCCTAGGTTTTCTAGCTGAGGGAGTAATTCTCCTTTGATATAAGGTATCTTGGAATAGAGTAGTTGTGGTGCCAAGTGTGGTTGCTTTATTTAAGGTTCTTGAATTAAATTGCTCTAATTAAGGTCCAGATTGTAAGTTTGACCTCTACCAGATCAACCTTCTGATATGATCCAGAATATTGGTAATTATGTGTAACAAAGATCCTGCTAATATTACCTCAAGCAGTCCATGATGTTGGCCAAGTCAAAGTTGTACAATACTTTTTGAAATTTCTTTTATCCTCATCTAAAAATGGGCTGTAGGTTTTTGGAAAGAGTCAAATGATTAAAGACATGCCAGTGCTTAACCAATGAAGACATACTTCATTAGGTGGTGAATCTGCTCTTCTACTGTAAATCAAGAAACTGCCATCCATTAATTCTCTGATTCAAACCTTTAATGGACCAAAACAGTTTTGTCATTGAATCATGGGCAACCACAAATATGAACATCATTCAATTCTGTATGAAAATAGAGAACTGTTTTAGAACCTAGTGATCTGTCAGATGAAGTTCTCAAGGCCACTGTAAGTCAGGTACAATCTAGCCAGGACTTCCTTCCTGAACTTTACTGAAATTCCTAAGTTGAGTATGATGTCTTATAGTAGAAACAAATGTTTGTATTATACAACAGGAACATATTTGGTTTTAGTAAGCTACAATGCAATTCTTAAGCAGTTTTTTAGGTCTTAATATAGTAAATCAGTTGGTATTTCAAGCTGTAGATGTTTGTTCATGTTTTCATCAGTATAAGCCTTTTTAATAAATTAGATTTAAACATAAAGTGAGTCATAAATTACAGAGATATGTCCAATGCTAGAGTGAAATGTTTGAATATCTTACTACATTGCTTTTATTTCCAATCTATCTCAGCCTCTTGGGAATTTTGCCTTATACAGGTTTTAACCATGCATCAAAAGTTCTTTGTTTACTTTTTTCAAAAGTGTATTTAGTGTCTTGCAACCATAGAGAAAAGTTTTAAGGCTCATAACAGAGGAAGACATTCACCCAGTGATATGACTTTGCCATGCACAATTTTGTTTGTATCTAATGAGCACTGCCATAGTAGTGGCACAGTTGGCAAAGCACATAATGTTGCAGGCAAAGTAATAGAAAATGAGATGTTTGTATTTGCATATAACATCTGCATTATGGCTCTATTATATGCATCTTGTTATGCATCTGTATAATAGAAGAAAAGAAAATCTGAATGGCAAGGCTTTTATTTCCCTAGAATAGAAATTAGCTCTCTGTCTATGATGCTATGTCCTATTGTTCTTAAAAATGTCAAATATATAAAGATAATCTAAGCTTTCTTATCACTCAAATGATAGAAAAGTTAATTAATAATCAAATTAGCTCTTTTCTTTTTCTTTTTTAAAAATAACTGATTACCTTTGTTTGAAGGAGTTCTTTTTCTTGAGGACCTCTTTCTCCCTGAATAATTTGATGTCCCTGAGATCCCTGCTAAATAACCAAACATCATGCAATTGCAAATGTAAAACATCTTGTCAAAAAAGTTTTTGGAAAATATTTAATTTGGTGACATTTCTTTATATATATATATGTCTTATTAAAATAGAATTACAAATTATGAATTATATGAATCATATATAACTATATGAATTATAAAAATTGGATAGGGAATTGAGAAAACTGAACTTTAGTCCTGACTCTCTTTCTAACTAGTGTGTGACCTCAGACAATCCATGGTCCACTATGACACCCACCAGCTCTTTTTCTGCTTTATTGGTGTAGGGAGTCATTTGGAAAAATCTGAGGCTAAAATGACAGAAAAGAATCACAGGGATGAATTTTTTTCTCCTGGAGGTAATGGTAGTGGGAAACATTTTTTTTTTCCAATATGAAGTCAGGAACAGGAAGTATTTGAAAAGCATCTCTGACTTTAATAGTCAATGAATCAAGACAATCTGATATAGTCTGCATTAAATCTAAATTTTTTTAATGGTACTTGAAATATGTGTAATGTCCGAGCTAGCTTTCTGGAGGTCTTCCAAATGGGCCTTGGTCTCAGCAGAATAGACACCACTAGGATGGTCAGGAATAGAGTCTAAAGTCTTTATTGTCTCCACAGTTTGTCTCCACAGTCTGTTCACTCTGACTCTCCATGTCCCCAGTTCTCTCAACCCTTAAATACTCTATTACAATTACATCATTACAGCATACTGAATATATGCCAACTAGAGTGATTACATCATTATATCAAACTAGAGTGATTATATCATTATATTATACTAGATATATGAGAACTAGAGAACCATTATTTCATCAGTTCCACTGAGTTAACATCTTGTTGTAAATATCCTTGTTTTAAATATACTTCTCCAGAATTTCTGCCTTCTATAAATATGTAGTTAGATTCATTTATTTATACATTCAGATATATTTTCTTTAAAAGTTATCATTGGTTATTAGCATGGTCTAAAAAATAATTTGGTTCATAGTTTTGCTACAGACAAAACTGGATACAGAGAAGTGAATCAATTTCTTGGGAAGATTGTCTAATCCATTTTTTACAGGTTTTCAGTAAAAATCTACACAAAACTCTTTAAATAGCTAAACAAGAATTATCCCGTTGAGAATTAATTATTCGAAAAGAAAAAAGAAAAAGGAGATGAAGTTTAAGGAGGGAAATCAAAGAGAATGGAGACTTTTCATCCAAACCTATTATTTTGATGATGTGGGCTATTCATAGCATGGAAAGTGACAACACAGATGAACAACTTATCTATAACTTGGAATTTTAGAGAGTTGGCTGTACTTTGAGGGTAAGTCACTTACATATATTTCCATACATATATTTGTATGTGTTAGTCAACACAAATTTATTTATTAAATGCCTACTATGTGCCGGGTACTGTGCATGTAGGGGATACACAGGAGATTAAAAAAAAATCAAAAGGCCAACTGTTTTCTCAAGAATTTCACATTCTAATGGAGGAGACAATGTGAAAACAACAATGTACAAACAAAATACAGACAGGATAGATTGTTGATGATCAGGAAAGGGAATATACTAGTTTTAAGGACAATGGCTACATGCAGAGGGTAGGATTTTTAGCTGGTACTTAAGGAAGTCAGGAAAATCCAGGAGGTGGAGATGAGGAGGAAGAAAATTCCAGACACAGGGGACAACCAGTGAAAATGATGGAGTTGGAGATGGAGTGTTTTGTTTGAAGACTGACAATGAAGCCAATGTCACTGAATTGAGGAGTGGGTATGGTTGGTTAATATAAGAGAATTGGAAATTTAGGAGGGTACCAGCTTATGAAGGACTTGAGTAATGTCAAGAGATGCTTTCTTCTTTTTGTTTGGTTTTCCATCCCTTTTTCTCTTCTTCAGGTGTTAACTGGTATTCAGGTATTAATAGGTATTAACTAATGTAAATTAGAATAGCTGCTAGAATTATTTGAATTATTGTCATTTGTATTAATTTCAACTGTACAATTTTTCAGAAAGGTGAAATTTTACTGCCATAGTTTTTTTTTTTCAAAATGGGCTTTGAATATATTTTTCTTTATGCAATATTCCTGGATTTCTTTAGGTCAGAAGCTCTTAATTTGAGGTCTATGGATAGATTTCAAGGGGTTAGCCAACTTGAAGGAGACAAAATTACCTCATTATTTTTACTAATCTTCATAGATGTAGATTTATTTACCTTTATAAATTTTATAGCATTTCATTCAATTTAAAAATTATTTCAATAAGGGTACAAGACACAAAAATTGTTAAGAATCTCTGCTTTAGATAAAAATGATTCCAACATCCTCCTGATTCTCCATGCCCTCTGTTTGATTTCTTCTATACCATAATTATATTCTGATTTATGGAACAGTTACTTAACAAACAAATAAGAAATATAAATCATAATAAATAAAATAATAATAAAGAAGATTGATACATACCCAGTCACCTTTTATCCCTGGAATACCACAGTCACCTCTTTTGCCCTTTGGAAGAGATCATAAATATTATATACTTTTTAAAAATATAGTGCAACAATTACAATTTTTAACTCAGGGCAAAACTTACTCCTAGGAGAAGACTCCTAAAGTCAAAAGGACTTTAGATACTTATTAGCCCTGTGTGTGACCCTAGACAAGTCACTTAACCCAAGCTGTCTCCAAAATTTCTTTTTAAAAACCTTACTTCTTGGGGCAGCTAGTTAGTGCAGTGGATAGAGCACCAGCCCTAAAGTCAGGAAGAACTCAGTTCAAATATGGCCTTACACTTAACATTTCCTAGCTGTGGGACACTGGGCTAGTCACTTAATCCCACTTGCCTCAGAAAACAAAAAACAAAAAAACAAAACCAACAACAACCAAAAAAATCCCAAACAACTTACTTATTAATATTTTTCTAATCACTATCAGTGACAACTGATAAACAACTGCCAATAAAAAGGAGCATAGGAACCCTGAGAATGGCATCACTGCCTCCTACTGCTGATCCTACTTCCAGTCTGCTTCATTCATTCATTTTTCATTTTATTAATAATGTTTATTAATGTAATAGTTACATATATCCCATGGAATATTCTGAATTATCATTTTTATTTTATAGATAAGATTTGGTAGTAGAGATGTCAAGAAATATGCCCAGCTTTACATTAGAGATGTAAGTAGTAAGGGGTAAAAAGAGTCTGGCCCCAAAAGATAACATAAAAAAATTTGAGAGAATATATAAAACTTCACTAATTCAGACTAATTAGAAGAAGGGCAGTCAAATGATGAAAAAATATGAAAGATGAGATCCATAAAAATAAGTGCAGTTTTATTCAAATTCATATGATTCCAGTGCCATTCATTCATTTATTATTTACTCATTTGTGACTTTGGGCTTCATGTTATTTGTTTAAGACTTTCCTTATTGATGGAGGATGATTTCTTAACTATGCTTGCATAAAGGGCAGAATTGGTGAGATCTTGGGAGAGGAAAGATCTTTTGGCTTTTGATGAGAGAGAAACAGAGACAGAGAGACAGAGGCAGAGGCAGAGACACAGAGAGATACAAAGAGACAGAGAGACAGAGAGAGAGAGAGACAGAGACAGAGACAGAGAGAGAGAGACAGAGAGAGAGAGAGAGAGAGAGAGAGAGAGAGAGAGAGAGAGAGAGAGAGAGAGAGAGACAGAGAGAGAGACAGAGAGAGAGAGAGGAGAAGAAGAAGGAGGGAGGGAGATGAGATGGAGAGAGGAAGAGAGGAAGTGGGAGATGGAAAACCCTTGATTTTAGCAGGGACATGAATCAGGTACCTTTAATCTATTACTAGTGAAAAATAACATAACTGAGATATGAGAGACAGAGAGAGACACACATACAGAAAGAGAGGAGAGAAAGACTTAGTTCACAATCTCATTTAAGGTGAAATCCCCAAAGGCTCTATTTTAAGGCACCTGATTCTTGACATGTCAGTTTCCTTCCTAGAGTCTTTATTTTCCTTCAGGTATTTCAATACAGTTTAGATTTTCATGTTTACTTTCTTGAAATCAGAAGACTAGACTTTTTCTTCTCTCTTCTTCTCTTTCCAACTCAATGAAGGCTTGAAACATGGAGCAAATAAATTTATCTACCAATGTGAAGAACATTATGGAACATTATGCAAATATTAACATCTCTCTTAAGCCCTTAGAAATATAAATTAATTAGATAAGCATGGAAGAAATTATATTTCAGTTTTATGGATAGGGAAGAAGACCACAGAAGATCAAATGGATACTTTTGATTATAGAAAATGAAAACTTTTGGAATAAGACTAATATAGTTAAAATTGGAAAGGGAGTATGTTACTGGGAAAAATCTTTGTAATAAATTCTCCTGATAAACATTTCATATCCAAGATATATAAGGAACTAGGGTAAACAAGACTAGGAGCCAAACCCCAAAGGATATGAATAGGCAGTTCTCAAAGGAAGAAATTCAAGTTAACAGTGCCTACTGTTATAAAATATATTCCAAATTATTAATTATTAGAAAAATACTAATTAAAACAATGATGATAATCCACTTCCAAATTATTAATTAGAAAAATACTAATTAAAACAATGATGATAATCCACTTCCAAATTATTAATTAGAAAAATACTAATTAAAACAATGATGATAATCCACTTCCAAATTATTAATTAGAAAAATACTAATTAAAACAATGATGATAATCCACTTCCAAATTATTAATTAGAAAAATACTAATTAAAACAATGATGATAATCCACTTCCAAATTATTAATTAGAAAAATACTAATTAAAACAATGATGATAATCCACTTCAAACCTATCAGACTAGCAAAGATTTCAGAAGAGGAAATTGGTAGATGTTGGAGAGTTTAAGAAAAAATCAGCAGACTGATGCACAAATAGTGGAGTTGTAATTTGTTCCAGCCATTCCAGAAAGTGATTTGGAACTAGTCCCACAAAGTCACTAACCTGTCTACACACCTTTACCCAACTATAACATTTCTAAGTCTATACTTTAAAGAGGTCAAAGAAAAAGAAAAAAGAAAATGGAATATGTGCAAAAGGATTCTTAGTAGGTCTTTCATAGGAACTAAAAATTGGAAAATTAAAGAGATACCCACTTATTCAGGGAATGTTATATGAATGTAATGGAATATTATTGTGTCATAAGAAATAATGAAATGGACAACTTTACAAGAAACTTGGAAGACTCCTATGAACTGATATGAAACAAAGTGAACAAAACTAGGAGAGCAATTTATATAATGACAACAGTTCTATAAAGAAAAACAACTTCAAAAGACTTTAGAACTCTTTTGCTATGCTATGAATACAGAAGACTGAAGAAGGATGCTATGTATTTCTTGCCAGAAAGAAATGGACTTAAAATTCAGAATGAGACTCTCCTTTTTGTATATAGCTAATGTGGGGATTTGTTTTATTGAACTATATTTATTTGTAAGTATTATTGTTAATTTTTAATAGCTCACTTGGGGTAGAAAAATGAGAGAGAGGTAATAAATAAATAAATAAATTGTGGAATAAATATATAAAATGGAAAAAGGAATTTCACTTTTAAAAGCCTGGCTGTTTCTTTTTTTTTCATACCTCATCAGTAGTAAACTTAAAGGGTGATTTCCATCCACATATGATTCTGATGAAGATTTTGTATAGATGGAAAAGTAGTAGTTGGTACTGCCCCAATCAGCATTTTTTCAGTAATAGTTCCTGATTTTTTGGAGGTTTTTGTTATTCTCTCCTTTCTATATTGAAAAATCAGTCCCTTAATGACCTCAAAACTGTATTACCTCCAGCATGAACTTCTTTCCTGGTTTAGATCTTATTTTCATATTAATTTTTTTTTTAGTGTCCTTTCTGTTTCCTCAAGAAACATAGCAAGGGTTGTAATTTCAGAGTTCAAGTGCAGTGTTCCTGTTATTGTTGATGGAGAAAAATAGTTTGTTAAAGCAATCTTGACAAATATTTTCATTTTTGTCTGCTTGCAATACAATTTTGAGGTTGGTTGGAGACTGATTTTTAAGATGCTTAAAAGGGAGAGGATGCAACAGTTAGGAAAAAACTTAGATCTAATTGTTACTTAAAAATGGGAAGTGAGAAAATATCCATAACTATTACATAGTTCCACTTTCTTCTCTTTACAAAATCTTTGCAAAAATCTTTGTTCTTGTTTTGAGAATATTCTTGAAGAGATGAAAGTTTGAAAAGTCAGTAGTCAGACTTACATAATTAGTATATAGCAAACCATAACTTCACAGACATAGATTGAAGTCTAGAGAATATAAGAGCCAGCTGTTCTGATTTTTGACTATAAAAAAGCATTTGATTCAGTAAAACAAAATACTGCCTTAAAGGATCACAGGATTATGGAACTAGAATCAGAAGGGGCCCAGTTAGTCATAGACCTTAATTTCATAGATGAAAAAATGAGGCCCAAGAAAGTTAAATACCTTGCCTAAGGTCACACAAGTAGAAGTCATAGCTAAGATTTGACTCCAGATACATAAAGGTATCTCTCATGCATGTGTCAAAATTATGTAAGTTTTTGAAAAATGTAACAACAATGAATACTCCAATATTAACCTCAGATGAGACATAAAATAGAGCAAATATTGCATATACCAAAAGTGTTTGCTAATTATCAGTATTACATTGGACAATGTAATGTCCAAATGGAAGGATTTCCTACAAATGGTTAAGACTCTTTAGATGTTTCCATTAGCAGATAACATTTGGCTTACTATATCAATCACTAATCAATATTCACTAAAAAGAGTTTTATCTAACTATCTACAATGAAAAAAACAAGTGGACTAATGAAGAATGTCTATTTTCTATTCTATGATTTACAGTTGGATGAATAGTTCATAGTGCTCTTCCTGAACTTGGACAGGTACTATGAATAGTCAATGAATGAACAGGAATGGAAAAACAAGTTGAATTACCCTTGGAAATTTGTTTTTTCCTATTAGTGATAAAATATGTCTCCCTTAAACTAAGATCTACCATTTTAACATTAATGTTATTGCTATAATACTATGTGGTTTGGAGTTATGAGATGTTACAGTACCTAAAGAATTATAATTTTAGATCATGCAAAGTATAATGAAGAGGTGCATAGTGGACATGAATATGTTGGTATCTAGGATTTGAACTGAGATCTTCCTGACCCTAAATCTAGTACTCTATCTATTCCACACTGTTTCATCAAGGTACTTACTTGCAAGCCCTGAAAACTGTACTTGCAGGTGAACATTCTACCACCAAGTTACCCAAGTTCTTTTCTTCCCAATCAATTCTAGGTCTGGCTTATTATTCATTTGCAGTGCTTATGATGCATCTAGGTCTGGCTTATTATTCATTTGCAGTGCTTATGATGCATCATTTATTGTAATGCAAATGACTCTAAAATGCTTGCTGGTATCTGAAAAGTTATTCTCCTAAGTGTTTTAATATTGCCTCAGAAATATATTATATCACAAAGGGAATGCCTTATTTCTAATGTTCACAAAAGCCAAATTAATGAAGTTTCTTTGTGTCAAGTATAGTTAACCTAAATTTTGGCCAGTTTATACAGTATAAAAGTGAAAATAAGGTTTGAATCTGATGAATTCTTATTAATGTAGGCAATTAATACAGAAATTCAAGTAAAAAAATTCACTTGTGGAACAGAGGTATTCATCTTGACCAAATTCTGCGTTCCCTTTCCTAGTAATAGTACCTATTAATGACTACTAATGACCTTCTAAATGGAACTGGCTTAATTAGATATATTTATAATACGAAAGCAGAAGGAGAAACATAAAAAATTGAAATTACTTACATCAGGGCAGGGAAAGTCTCTTTCCCCTTTCTCACACAAGCATGTAGAAGTTTGCAGGCACTGAAAAAATACCACTGTCAATTAGAAGATTTAAAATGAAAGTGGTAAGGAGAAAATAAAAGAACAACAATAACATAGAATCTGTAAACCAGAGAGAAGCCTTTTAAAAAAGTTAGCCAGAACTTAAGAGGAATTAACCAAGAAAAAAATCAATTATTATATTTTAAGATTTCAGGCATTACAAGGAAAAAAAACCATTTAATTTGTATCAGCACCATTTAGCAAAAGAATGAACTGAGTAAGGTCTCACTTAGAAAGCTGTTATATCTGTAAACTGGCTGGTTCAAAAAAGAAATATTTTTTGGTACTATGCTAATTAGACAATATGCTTACTCAACTATATTGAAAGCAGGTATTTTCAAGTTTAGAAGAGTAAACAAGTTTTGTTATAGTTTGGTAAAGTAATGGAAATATTTTTTAAAAGATTTCTTTTTGTGGATAGAGCAGCAGCCCTGAATTCAGGAGGACCCGAGTTCAAATCTGCTCTCAGACATTTAACACTTCCTAGCTGTGTGATCCTGGGCAAGTCACTTAACCCCAATTGCCTCAAATAGAAATATGTACAAAGTAAATACAAAGTAATTTGGAGAGGGAAGCAAATGTATACTAGAGCCAGCTTATCCTCGTTTGGGAGAACAAGTAGTTATTATTATTATTATTATTATTTTTTTTTTTGCTGAGGCATTTAAGGTTAAGTGACTTACCCAGGGTCACAGGGTCATACATCTAGGAAGTGTTTAAGTCTGAGACTGGATTTGAACTCAGGTCCTCCTAGCTTCAGGGCTGGTGCTCTATCCACTGCGCCATTTAGCTGCCCCTAAATAGTTAAATTTTTAGTATGATCATTTATACCTTGGGAATTGGCCAAATGTTACAAATCGGATTTATTTTATTGTTTTGTTGATTGTCTAGACTTAAGAAAGTGATGGAGAAAATATCGGTAGTGTGAATTAAACCTAAAAATGTGCTTTATATTTTCCAACAACTGGTTGTAAGAGTTATCAGCACAATTTCTGCAGACAGGGTTCTAGGAGGAAAGAAGGATGATTGGGAAAGGCTTTATGTAGATGGTGGCACTTATGCTAAATCTTGAAGGAAATGGAGCTGAGGAAGAAGTGCATTTCAGGAACATGAAATAACTAATGCAAAGACACTGAGACAGGAGAGAAAGAGTGTGTTAAATGAGGAGCAGCAAAAAAATCATATACAGATTTATGACCTGTACAGAGTCATAAAGGGAGAAATACCACAAATCTTCAAAAACAGGTTGGAGTCGAGTGTGGACGTTAGATACCAAATGAAAAGTTTATATTTTATTTGTAGCAAGATAGTACAGTGGGATAAAAGCAGGCCTGGAGTAAGGAAGTTGTTCTGTCATTTCCAGTTGTGTCTAGTTCTTTATAATACCATTTGGGATTTCCTGAGCAGAGATACCAGAATATTTTGCCATTTCCTTCTCCTGTTCTTTTTATAGATAAGGAAACTGAGGTAAATAGGGTTAAGTGACTTGCCCAGGATCATTCAAACTAATATCTATCTATCTGTATCTGTATATATGTATATGTATATATATATATGTATATATATGTATGTATACTACACATATATAAGTATCTAAGGCCAGATGTAAACTCAGGAAGAGTGTTTTAAGTTTAGGACTAGTACTTTGTCCACTGCTCTACCTAGTTGGTGATAGATAACTATGTAAGTCAGCAGTAAGAAAGACCTAAATTCAAATCCAATCTCAGAAACTTATTAACTAGGGTAAGTCATTTCACTGGTTTGCCTCAATTTCCTCACCTGTGAAAGGGAAATAATAATAGTATCTGCCTATTCGTTGGGTTGTTGTGAGGATCAAGTAAAAGAGTAATTGCAAATCACTTGACACATTGGAGCACTATATAAAGTATTATCATTATTGTTTCTAAGACAATAGGGAGCTAGTCATTGAATAGGGCAATGCCATGGTCAGTCAGACCCATATTTTAGGAAAATCATTTTAGTAATCACGAAGGAAGAACTAGAGACAGGAGAAGCAAGGCAGAGAGATCAATTGGGTAACTATAACAATAGTTCAGGTTAGAGGTAATGAGGGAGGGATAGATGCTACAATGGGTAAGCGCTTGACCTGGAGTCAGAAAAACTTGAGTTCAAATTTTACTTCAGACAGTCCAAATCTGTGAGCATGGGCAAATCACTTAGTCTTATTTGTCTCATTATCTCATCTGTAAAATAGTTGGAGAAAGAAATGACAAACCATTACAGTATTTCTGCCAAGAAAACCCCTAATGGGGTCATGGAGAGTTGGACATGATTTAAAGAACTCAACATCAACAACAGAGAGGTAATAAGGACTCGGAGAGCAGAGAGAAAAGATCAACTATAAAATATGTTGAAAATATGGGAGTAACAAGATTTGGCAGTGGATAGATAAGTAGGATTCAGGAGTATGATGAATTCAGGATAATACTGAAGTTCCAAGCAGAAATCCCAGGAGGATGTCCTTAACAGAAATAGGGAAAATAGGAAGAGGAACAGGTGTAAGGGGAAAGCTCATGTGTTCTTTTTTGAATGTGGTGAATGTGAGAAGCCTATAAAACATTGAATTTAAAATGTCCATTGAAAGATGGTAATATGGAATTCACAAACATTCCATTTTTTCAGGTATAAATAAAGGAGCTTTAGAGGAGAACTGTAACTTTAGAAGTCATCTGTCTTCTCATTTTACAGATGAGATGACTGAAGCTTTAAATATAAGTGACTCATAGAAGATTATGATTAGTGTATAGGTAGAAACAAAACTATAATTCAGTTTTCCTGACTTTTTCACTTACAGATTAAATACTAAATGGCCTTTTCCACTATACCATAAAGAAAAAATGTAGACAAAATCAATAATAGTAATAGCTAAACTTTTATATAATTGTTTTAAGATTTGCAAAGCATTATATATGTTACATATATAGTACATATATATACATATACATGCATACATATGTAATTTCTTATGCAATGAAATGTGAATGCACAATAACCATTTACCAAATTTATATAAATAACACCTACCTTTTCCTCTGTCAGTTCTTTCTGTGAATATAAAAAAATGAAATAAAATTTTAAAAATGGGCCATTATCCACTTAAAGAGAAAAATGCACTCATTTAAGTAGATGATTATAAAACAAGAAATGTGATGTCTGCCTTCTGCTAAAATAATAACTGATATTGTTCTCACTTGGCAACTAGTAGGGCAAAATTAACATAGTTTTTAGCTAGGAAAAGCTCATCAGCTTTGTATCTCATGAATGTATGGTATCAGACAGGCGTCTGCAGGGCGAGATGTCAGATGAATGGAAACCTTTTAAGAAATAAGCAGATAGGGGTCCTACCTGTTACACAGAGACATTGCAGACTGGACAAAGTTCTCCTAAGAGAAAGTCCACTAAGCAAATTTCCCCTGGTATAGTAAATTAATATGGAACCAATGGCCTGAAACCTTTGTCAACAAAATATCAATTAAAAAACTGATTTATTTAGCATAATCTATATACCTATACTAAGAAACCACAAGGTGACTTTTACGGTGCAGATGTTTGTAATCTTTTTTTAAAGTGCTGTTGACCTTTTTGGCAGTCTGGGGAAGTTTAATGACCATGCAGAATACGGTTTTTAAATCCATAACATAAAAAAGGATTACTAAAAAGTCATATATAAGGAATCAAAATATATTTATAAAAACCCAAATTGGTGGACCCCATAAACCTGTATTGGATGATTTTCTTTTCTTTTCTTTCTTTTTTTCTTTCTTTCTTGCTTGCTTTCTTGCTTTTTTTTTTTTTTTTTTTAGTTGATAAATATACTGGGAACCTAGATTTGAAAAAAGAGTAAGATTGGTACATACTGTTTTTTTAAGAACCTTCTCCACAATATTTTTCTCTTGTAGATTAAAAACAGTTTGTGAGACAGGGACTGTGGCAAGGCAAGGCAGTATGGCAGCATTGACTGTCTCTTCAGCTATACTGGACAGTCCCACAATAATGAAGACAATGCCCTGGTTTTTAGCCTTCTTAGCAGCTGCAGAAATGTCTCTGTTTCTTGCATGTTTTGCCCCATTTATAAAGAACACCGCAACCTTGGCACTGCCAGGATTGCTTTCTGTCTTATAGAGCCATGTTAAGTTAGTTATGGCATAAGGCATATAGGCTCCGGGACCAGTGGGTGTGATGGATGCAACATGGCTCTGGAAGTCTTCAGGACCCTCCCAACTGTGGAAGGTCTGATTCATAAGGTCAGTACTGCTATATTGCAGTAAGGACATTTTCCATTGAAGGGTATGACCAGAAGTGAGTTGTAGACCTTTCATCTTATTCACTGTTTCCAACACAAATTTCTTTTGTTGCTCATGATAATAATTGCCCACATCTTCAGAACTATCCAGCAAAAAGGCCATTTCTAGGATACAGTCTTTATCTGTGGAATAATTGTTAAAAATAATTGTTTAGTCATGCCACAAAATGCTTGATTATTTTTTTTAAAAGTTCAAAAGTGGATTCCAAAGGATTACTTCAAATTTTGTCAAATGGATCAAATACGAGATACTATGTTTAATGTGGGACAGCTAGGTAGCACAGAAGATCGAGTGCCGGACCTAAAGTCAGAAGATTCATTTTTCTGAGTTCAAATATGGCCTTAGACACTAATTGTGTGACCATGTCACTTAACCCTGCTTGCCTCAGTTTCTTTATCTGTAAAATGACTTGAAGAAAGAAATGGTAAACCACTCCAATATCTTTGCCAAGAAAAGCCCAGTTGGATTCACTAAGTGTCAAACATGACTGGAATGGCTGACCAACATATTTCATATGTCTGATCACAAATATACTTTCTATTTGGGTTAAGACACAGAAAATCTTTCTGCTTCTGGAAAATTGCTTTTATACAGGGGAGAATTCCCTTCCATGGATTGAGTTTTCAATTGTAATTGAAATTATAACAAATATTTTTGCAACTATAACAAATATTTTTATAACTATAATATTTTCATTAGAGTAATTCATATTTTTGTTCCCATGAAAATCTGTAGTTTTTCAATTTTGTCTCACTCTTTATGCCCCCATTTCAGGCAGAGACACTGAAATGGTTTGCCATCTCTTCCAGGTCATTTTATAGATGATGAATAGAGGTAAATGAGGGTAAGTAACTTGCTTAGACACTAAGTAAATATCTGAGATCAAATTTGAACTTAGGAAGATGACTTTCCCTGACTCCAGGCACTTTATCCACTGTGCCGCCTATCTGCCCCCTGAAAACATCTCTTCAAATGTTGAATTTGGAGGTTATCACATGGGGTGTGAGGTAGTTGCTCATGAAAATATTTACTTAACATGAGTTTAATGCATTCATTTTAACTTATTACTATTAGTAAGTAGGTACAAAACTCATTTCTTTCTATGCTATCCAAATATTTAAAGTGCTAGTACCCTTGGAAACTTGGTACCCTAGTGATCATGTCCAAGACACCTTCTCCCATCTATGACTCTGATTATAACTACACTTTCCTACATCTGTCCATCCCTATCTTTTCTACATTGGAGGCTCATTTCTAATTTGAGCACAACTCTGGACGAAATAGCTGCACACAGAATTGCTTGTTGAAATGCATAAGGAGATACTGAGAAGGATACATGGAACAGAGAATGTAGATTTGATTTTATAAAGACTGAAGGCTTTGAACATAATAGAATTGGCATGCAGTAATTTTCATAATTGAGATAGTTCCAACATATGGGCCCTTGAAACTTTTTTAAAAATGATTTGGTGAAGTTGAAAGCAACAAGCACAAGTAATTTGCTGTAAAGTTTAGAACGAGAACATATAAAAGAAAATGACTCACCTTTGCTACTGAAACCAGGGAGTTTTTCAACATTATTTGATAAAACTTGTTTAGCCTTTGGTCTTCTAGCTCCATTTCTTTTCCCCCCACAGACACTCTGGGCCAGAACTATCTGGCATTCCAACAACCAGAGAAAGTACCAAGACTTCATGAGCATCACTCAGTCCTAAAGATTCCAAAAGACAATAGTTAAAAAGTACTCCATATTTACAGTACATATCACAGAGCTGTGAGATTAAAAGACAACTTTTGTCTGCTTTCAGCTCTTAGTGCTGGTAGACAAATGATTTTTTCTCTCAATAGTATTTAATTTTTCCAGATACATTAAAGATAGTTTTCAACATTGATTTTTTAAAGACTTTGTGTCTCAATTTTTCTCCCCCCTTCCCTTACCATCTCCTCCCCAGGACAGCAAGTAATCTGATATAGGTTAAATATGTGCAATCTTTTTAAATATATTTCAATATTTGTCATATTATGTGTCTTATACTAAATGTAAATGTAATTGCCAGGAAGGCTAGTGTATGGGGAAAGCAAGAGAGTTTGGGGAAGCATTCACTTGAGTAGTAGTATGCTATCTGGTAGTTTCTTATTTTAACGATTTTTCTTTTTTGCTAACTGGACAGTAAATTGTGCTTAATGAGGAGTGCAAGTCTCAATAGTACTCTAAATGTCAGTGCTCTTAAGAAAAGCCCCAGTTATTCCACTATAGATTTGGCTCTGTTTGTAACTATATCTTCTTTAACTACTTTAGAAAAAGTGACATCACCATTTACAGGGAGAATGATGATCAAAATGACTATCCTTTGATATAGATCTCAACAATGCATGTATACTTGATGTGTGATGTTTAAAGAGTCTGGGTAATTAATCACATTATTAATAATGCTAGTATTTTATTAATAAAAGGGTCAGTGACATTCTTGAATGCCAAAGACCAACCATGGAGATGGATTCAAGTTTATATGCCCTTGGAAAAGTGGGTTTTCCTAAAGCTGGCAATCAACTCTATTTAGGTAATAATTAGAGAATGAATTAGAATTAGAGAATTAGAGAATGAATATTGAAAGGAAAGGTGAACCTATTCTAATAAGGGACAGGGGAATGTAACTTGAATTATGTCACTTACTTCCAAATTGTCCAGCCATTGCTAATCTAATACCTATGTAGGGCACAAAGGGCTTCCCCACCTTGTAAGGTTGAGTAAGGTTTGAATGAGCAATGTTCTTCAGAGACTGAACAAACAACAGGATTCTGAAAAAAAACAAACTTCTAGTCCTAATTCAAAAATTGATTATTAAAGGGGGATGTATGATCATTTCTCTCAATGAAATAATATAGAAGTTTTAAGGGGAAAGTTTCTTTTATATCCTTGACAATATTACACATTTAATGTCATTGATGTGATGTTAAATGACATGATTAAGAAAATATGCTGATTGTTATGTTTTCATTATGTTTGATTCTCTTGTGTTTTCCTATAAAGTTAGAACTAATTTTTTCAAAGGTGATTCTAAATCCTATTTTATATAACATTTTTGTTTAATTATTTGTTCTGCACTGAATTTCTGTGCTATTATCTCTAAATCTTACAATAATTTTCCAATCAATAAATTGGTTCAAACAAAGTTTAATTGTTTGTAAAAAAAGAAAGAATGATCTAAAATCAGAGGCCAGCCTTCCTTTAGTAAAGCAAGGCTAAGCATAGGAGTTATTCAGATAATTCAGCTAATTTAAGTAAATAAATATTTGTTAAATATCTATATGCCTGACATTTTAACAGGTTCTGAGCATACAAAAACATAAACTGGATAATTCTTGCTAATAAGGAACTTATATTCTACTGGTTACTTTTCTTTTTATTCCTAGATAATTCCAATAAAAGCACATTTATTTTTCTGGAGTTATCTAAATAATTACCTCAGTTCTCAGATTAATTTTCTTTCTTTTTTCATTTTTTGAACTTATTTGAAAAAATTTAATGATATTTTATAAAAAAAGAGCATAGTACAGCATTACTGTACTATGTAATCAACCAATCAATCAGAAAACATTTTGCCAGAAAACTATGTGTTAGATTCTGGGTATTGTGGATAAGGACACAAATACAAAAGTGAGACAACAGTAATACAAAAGCAAAATATTAGTTGATTAGATCACAGAATTTGTGTTGAAAAAGATCTTCAAAAGTCTTTGATTTGGGTAATATAGGTTATAACCAGAGATGTATGTGACTGTAAAAGAAATTAATAAAATATTTATTTTAGTTATTGAAGTAGTGGTAAATATAGAAGATAAATGATCTATGAAAAAAGGCAATAAGTAGTAAGTGTAATAAAGGGAATAAAATGAATTAGAATGAAAAGTCAGAGAAGGGACATAATTGTCAGAAGTAATGGGAGTGGCCATAATGGTGAGATCATGGATGCATCAAAGTTGTTAATGTATTAGAAGAATTATGAACATAATTAATATTAGACAAAAATATAACACATTATGAATAATAATTCTATTCCTGCAGATTCAACTAACCCAAGATCCGTATAGTAGTTGTTTAGAAAATAAATTATTCCTATATGAAAGCCTAACCCCTAGGTCTACTTCTTTTTGCCACAGGAACAAAAAAGAGGCTCCAGAACAATTTTCTCTTTATTCTACATGCTATTAATGCTATACAGGATTGAGTCCCTGATTCCCTTTCCATGAGTCATGGTGATCACTGATAGTAGAGTGTTGTTACTACATTTATGCTATTAGGATTCACAGATTATCCAGAACTCAAATTAGATTCATTTTCATAGAGGAACAGTCTGGCTTAGAGGAGAAAGGAACAATATCCATACAGGACTGTATATTTTATAAAATATTTTGAGTGATCTCTTTTGTTACTAATATTTGCAGAATTATCATTTTTGGCTTTTCATCTCCCTAAAGCTCAATTTAGTCCTTGGTTCACCTTCATCATCTGCAACTGGTTTCTTAATCATTGCCTTGTTCCTGTGCTTCTTAGTTTCATAGTCCACCCCAAGATCCCTATGCTCTTGCCAGCTTCTTCTGAAAATTGGTTTCTTCGGACTAAAAGAAGAGAATAATGTCTTATAGACTGATGTTCTTTTCTATTAGTACTGATAATTGAGTTCATATAAGAATTTAATTGTGACTCAAATAAAAAATTGATCTCCCCATTGGGGTCACAGTTAAAATGTTAAATGGACTGAGAATTGAATTGTTAATTTGGACAACTCAAAGCTAGGAACTCCTTCAGCCCTTTCCAGAAGTAGCCAAATAATTGTTTTGAAACTTCAAAATTTATTTTCATTTTAAATTAAAATTTTTAATCAACAAAAATCTGCCCTTTCTCTTTTCCATCATTGTTCCCTCTCACTCCCATTGAAAAAAAGAACAAATACCCTATTACAAACATTCACAGTCGGGCAAAACAAACTGAGTCTATCACCTCTCTATCAAGAGGTAGGTAGCATGTAGCATTATTAGTTTTCTGGTCATTGTATTGATCAGAATCCTTAAGTCTTTCAAAGTTGTCTTTACATCATTGTGGCTATCATATAAATTGCTTTCCCATTCTTCATCAGTTTATATCATTTTCCCTAGCATCTTCATCATTCTCACAGCATAATAACATTTTATCCCATTCAAATACTATAATTTATTGAATATTTTCCCAATCCTCAGTTTCCAACTATTTGCCATCACAAAAAGAATTTCTGAACATATTTTTGTATATATTTGTCCCTTTCCTCTATTTTTGATCTCTTTGTGGTATAGACCTAAATGTGGTATTGTTAAATTTATGGATAAACTCAGTTTAACAGCTTATTGAACATGGTTCTAAACTGCTTTCTAAAAGGGCTGAAGTGGTGCACAGCTCCAATAACAATGCATTAAATATATCTGCTTTCCCACAGTGATCCAGCATTTTTCTTTTCCTTTTTTCTTGCAAAGTTTGTTAATCTAGCAGGTGTGAGGTAGAACCGTATAATTATCTTAATTTGAATTTTTCTATTAGTGATTTAGAGCATTTTTTCATGTGGCAATTGAGAGTTGGCTTTATTCCTTTGAAGATCACTTGTTCATATCCTTTGACCATTACTCAAAGGGGAATAGCTTTTATTATTATAAATTTAAATCAGTTCCCTATATCCTAGAAATTAATTTTTTTTTATTAGAGAAACTTCTATAAAAAGTTCCTCCCCCATTTATCTGCTTTTCTAATTTTAGCTGAATTAGTTTTATTTGTGCAAAAACTCTTTAATTTTATGTAATCAAAATTGTCAATTGTTTGATCTTCTCTATCTCTCATTTGATTATGAACTCTTCCTCTATTCATAGATTCAACAGATAACTTCTTTGCTCTTCTAATTTGTTTATGATGTCACCCCATATGTCTAAGTCAAATACCCATTTGGAACTTATCTTTTGTGAAATGTTAATCTATACCCATTTCTCCCAGATTGCTTTTCTGTTTTCCTCACAATTTTTGTTAAATTGTGAGTTCTTATCTATTGGTTGGTATGTTAGGGTTTAAATATGAGTTACTGTGCTCATTTTTTTTTGCATATTGCATATTTAATCTGTTCAATTGTTCAACTTACTTCTTAATCAGTACCAAATTGTTCTGATGATTAAAGTTTTGTAGTATATTTGAAATCTAGTAGCCAGATAATTGAAAGTTATAGGGTTTTTTTGCTTTTACTTCAGTTATTCAAATAATTGCTTCAATTTTCCATGTTCTATTGTGTGTGGAGAAAAATCTTTAGTCTTGACAAGATAGTCTTATCCATTTGACTACTAAAAGATGCCTTCCCCCCCCTTTTTTTTTTCCAATTTTAGAATTGGAAAGATTCTTAGAAAACATAGAAGTTCTGCTCCTTCCTTTGTGGATGAGGAAACTGATCCTCAGAGCTTTTCATCAATACCTCAAAGATTGGGAACTCATTCTATTAACAGATAAAAAGTGGCCTTGAACTTCACAGATAAATCTTAGAAGGTTTCTGAAGCTCAGAGATGTGTTTTGCACAAAGTCTAGTGGTCTTCCTGACTCCAAGAAGCATGCTATTGTTATGCCATGATGTCTATTATCCAAAGTTAAAAGTAAGTAGAAAAACCAAGATTTGAACCTAGGTATATTAACTCTTAATACAGGTGTTTCCTCCCTGTCAGCTTATTTGCTCTGATTATGCAGCTTCCAAGATTTGCCCTAGCACCATTAATTTGGTTCTGATACTTTGTTTTGTCTACCATCTGCCTAATGTGTTGGGTGATAAGAATTTTCCAAGTTAGGAGGGATAGAGTGAAAAGGTACAATCCCCTCAAATGGGAAAAGACACTACTCAAAGTGTCTGTAAACAATCAAGGTAACGTGGAAACAGAGAGAGAGAGAGAGAGAGAGAGAGAGAGAGAGAGAGAGAGAGAGAGAGAGAGAGAGAGAGAGAGAGAGAGAGAGAGAGAGAGAGAGAGAGAGAGAGTTTGAGTTTGTAAACAATCAAAGCAACATGGAAACAGAGAGACACACAGAGAGACACACACACAGACAGAGACAGAGAGAGATAGAGAGACAGACAGAGAGGCAGAGAGAGAAACAGAAACAGATAGATTCAGACAGAGACAGAAACAGAAAGAGAGGGAGAGAGACAGAGACACAGAGAGACAGAGATTGAGGGCATAATAAGTTACTGGATTGTTGTTGAAGATTTTTTTCAGCAATTCTGAAGAGATGTGTACTCTTGATTTGATGCTTTTAAGAAGAAGGAGCACATACAGCTCAGTGAACACTCATAGTGGTAGGTAGATATTGAACAGATGACAACAGTTTTGAGCCTGACCAGTCCCAAAGATCTGCATTTCTATATGGTGCAAAACCAGAAAAGACTTCTAGAAGGCAGTGATATTTCTGCACAGGATTTTCAATGGTAAAATAAAAGGTACCAAGAGTATCTTTCTCTCTCAAATCATCTTTTCTTTTTCCTACCTAGGTGAACTTTACTGTTCTTTCTGATTTCTTTGTTTTTGTTTTTGTTTAAAATTTTCTTTATTTTTTTTATAATAGCCTTTTATCTTCAAAATACATGCAAAGATAGCTGTCAACATTCAGCCTTGCAAAACTTTGTGTTCCAAACTTTTCTCCCTCCCTTCTCCCCATCTCTTCCCCTAGATAGCAAGTAATCCAATATACTTTAAACATGTGCAATTCTTCTAAGCATTTTCCCACATTTATCATGCTCCTTCTACTTTCTAAATGACCATTTCAAGTCATTCAAACAATCCTGAAATTCCTTACTGAACTCACTCTAAGAAATCAACAAATCCAAGAAGATGAAGTGGAAAGTGGAGATATACATCAATAAACATTTCATAATTTTCAAGCAATTTTGCTAGGTACCAAAGATGCAAATATGGAAGTGAAAGCTCCTGCCCTCAAAAACTTGCTCTATAAGACAGTAGTACAATACAAAGAGAAGTCATTTTATATTATATATTCCACATAAAATGTTATTTATTTTAGTATTTTATAAGCTTATGTTTGTGATTCATAAGGAGGGTCCTATTTTTGGAATTGAGCAACTAATGAAATTATCTTGAAATTATAAACTTTTAAAAACATTAGTGGCCTTATATGATTGACAGATAATGCAGTGGATAGAGTACTAGGTTTGAAATCAGGAAGACTCATCTTCATGTCTTGGGTAATATTTGAGCCTATGTCTTTATGATTCCAAATCAGACAAATAAATAACCAAATATAATTAAATAAATATTATGAGATAAAGAGCATAGTATAGAAAAGACACATATATGTCTAAAATACAAATTATTAATCATTCCTCTTCTCCATTGCACAGTGTTGGTGAGACAAGTAGTAGTTACTGTCATTTGGATTTCCTTGGTAGTACAGGGAAATATTATCAACCTAGAATTGTACTTAGGTTACTGGGTTCAAGTTCTGACTGTTACTTAATTACTTATGTAACCTTAAATTATTTTCCCTTTCTAGAAGTCAATTTCCCCAAATGGGGTTATTGAACTAAATGATCCCTTTCATCTCTAAATCCTATGCTTCTCTGATCTCCCTCCTTTTAGATCCTACTTCTAACCTCTCAAAGCCTCAAGGTTCAGGTTACTAAAGCTGCAGCTCTTGTAAAAGATGTGGAGTTCTGGACTGGGGACAAGAGACCTGGGTTCAAATCCTCACTTTGTTACTTACTGTTGGACTGATGTTGGACACCACGCTTAACTTCACTGAGCCCATTTCCTCAACTGTGAAATGAGGAAAGTAGGCTAAATGATCTCCAAAGTGTCTTCAAGTTGTATTATTCTGAGCTTGTTGGTAGATAGAAACAGAATGGCATAAAGATAACAAAGGGGTAGCTCTAGACCTATAATTAGGAAGACCTGATTTCAATCAGGCCTCAGAGACACTAGCTGTGTCACCCTGAGGAAATTGCTTAACCTTTCTAGGACTCAGTTTTCTCATCTTTAAAATGAAAGGGTTGAATTAGAAAGGCTCTTAGGTTACTCCCAGCTCTAAATCTATGATCCTAAGATTAGGGAAGTACATGGATGACAGACCCAGTTTGGGAGGAATTTCTTCCTCACCTGGTTCATTTTGTAGTACTCTCCAACCCAGAGTCTTCTTTTTTATCCTCTACTGGCACAACAGGTAGAGCTCTGCCATCCCATTTTGCCTGCCTAGCCCTAATACATTTCCCACCCATCACTTCCTTTCCACTGTCCCGCCCCGGGCAGGGCCACCTTCAGCAGAGGGCACAGTTGTCTTCAGTTCTGGGCCAGTTTCTTACTCAGCTCTGAGTGAGGTTAGAATCTTCAAGTAGCCTGCCACACACAGAAGGCTGGTCCAGGAAGCGAGTTTTAGTGGTCCCGTTCTCCGGCCCACATATTAGAGAATGAAAGGTAAAAAACCAAGCCCGCCCAGGTTTCCAAGCCAGCGCTTCCCCTACAAATCCTGCTGTTGTAGCGCTCTTACCCAGGCTGGGAAGCTATCTGCGAGGCGTCTGTCTGTGATCGGCAGAATGCAATGCCCTTCTCAGATGATGCAGAGAACTCCGAGCTTTTAAAGCCCCTGGAGCCACGGAGGCGGGTCCGGGAGGGGCAACTAGGGTGGGAGTCTCACATCAGTGTAGTTGGATGGGACTTGGAAGAGGGAGAATAACCAAGTATCATAGTGATTGAGACTCAGAAATTGTAGATTGCAGAAATTGAGATTGTAGAAACTTTCTTAGGTGCTTTTGTAAAGGGTCCAGACAAAAGGAGAGGAAAGGGATGGAAAATTACTTTAAAAATCCTGAACTGAACGAAAAACAAATAAAACTTAAGGCATTTCCATATTCTTATGTAACAAGAGGGGAATTATGTATATGTTATAAGTGGTATAGTCAAAGAGGACTGTACGTGAAACCGCAGATTTCTATAACAGAACTTGCTTTTTCTTCAGATATACAGTAAATAAATAAATGATTTCAATGAAGTAATAGATGGTGTGTTTATCCCATTTGTATGTGACACAAAACTGGGAGAGATAGATAGTATAAAGAGAGAAGCAATATACAAAAAGGTCTTCACAACTTAATTGATGGATTGTGTAGAGTAAATTAAATTTAATAGAGATAAATATCATTATACTCAAGTTAAAAATTACTACAATAAAATAAATGATGAGGAATAACTGACTAGAAATCAAAGAAGCAATTATTTATTT
This sequence comes from Sminthopsis crassicaudata, assembly GCF_048593235.1. Classification (NCBI taxonomy): domain Eukaryota; kingdom Metazoa; phylum Chordata; class Mammalia; order Dasyuromorphia; family Dasyuridae; genus Sminthopsis; species Sminthopsis crassicaudata. Next base: position 443,615,344 of record NC_133619.1, read on the forward strand.
GTTTATTTATTAAAGCTTTTTTTTATTTTCAAAACATATGCATGGATAATTTTCCAACATTAACCCTTGCAAAACCTTGTGTCCCAATTTCCCCTCTCCCCCCTACTTCCTCCCCTAAATGACAAGTAATCTAATATATGTTAAATCCAACATATGCATACATATTTATAAAAATATCTTGCTGCACAACAAAAATCAGATCAGAAAGAAAAAAATGAGAAAAAATATAAAATGCAAACAAACAACAGAAAGAGTGAAAATGCTATGTTGTGATTCACACTCAGTTCCCACCATCCTTTCTCTGGGTGTAGATGACTCTCTTCATCACAAGATCATTAGAACTGGCCTGAATCATCTCATTGTGGAAAAGAGGCACATCTATCAGAATTGCTTATTGTATAATATTGTTTCCCTGTACAAGGATCTCCTGGTTCTGCTCAGGAAATAAGCATTTATAAAGCACCTAATATGTGCCAGATACTGTGGTAAGTACTTGACTAATATTTTTATGATCCTTGGGATCAACCCTGGGAAGTAGAGTATTAGCTCTATTCTATAGTTAAGGAAACTGAAGCAAACTAAGGAATTTGCACAGAGTCCTATAGCTAGTAGATATTTGAGATCTGGTATGAACATGTCTATTCTTTCTACTTTTTACTATCAGCTATTTCCTACTCATTGTTCTGCGTAGCTGCCTAGAAACCAATTAATGTGAATAAGACATGGAATTTTAATGGACTAAAACTCAATAGGAGTCAGCAATATATCATAGTTACAAAAAAATAATAATGTGGACTTTTTTTTTTTCCAGAGAAAGGGAATAAATAAGAAGAACAGTGGAGTTAAAATAAGGCAGAGGGAAAAGATCATTGAAACAATTTTTTAAAAAAATGCACAAATAGAAAGAGAAAGTAGACCATAGGGAATCAGAGACAAGTTGTACAGCTTTGAAAATTATATGTCAAATTTGTCATATATACTATTACATATTACTATATATACTGTATGTATATAGATATTATATATCTATATACACACAATATACATATATGATATCCCTGATATGTAATGATCATAACTAAGAATATTCTATATTCCTCATCTGTTGCACCCCATACTTCTACTGAAAGAACAGTTGTGTTTCATCATAAATTGGAACCAAAATTATTCATTACATTTAATTGGATAGATCAAGAAAGCATTTATTAAGTGCCTATGATGTTCCAGGGACTGTGTTGTAGCTAAGTGTTGTAGCTACAGATCCAAACAAGCAAGACAGTTTCTGTATCTGGCCAACCAGTGTTGTAGCTAACCTTTTATGTTGTCTTTTCCCATTGCAATACAAATTCCCTGAGGAAGGACACTATCTTGTTTGTTTGTATTTGTATAGCTCAGTGCCTGATACATATAATTAATGCTTTATAAATGTTCTACCTACCTACATACCTATCAATCTATCTACCTAAAAATCTAATCAGTATCCTTTAACTTTAGGCCAAGTACTCTAAGGGCAGCTAAATGGTCTACTAGTTACAATGCTAAATACCTGGAGCCTAGAATCTGAGTTCAAATACAGCATCAGATGTTACTATGTTATCCTGAACAACTCAGTTAACTTCTATTTAACTCAGTTTCCTAATCTGTAAAATGGTGATAAAAATGGCAACTACCTCCCAAGGTTATTGTAAGGATCAAATGACATACTATTTATAAAGTACTTTGCAAAGTATCTGGAACATAATAAGCATGATGTAAGATAGCTATTGTTATTATTAGAACAGGTTAACAAACTAAAGGTATAGTTAATGAATATAAAAGAAAGAGAACATTAATTATAGAGAAGGTAGCATAATGGATAGAGCACTGGGCTTGGATTCAAGAAGACTAATCTTCATGAATTCAAATCCAGCCTCAGACACTTAGCTGTGTGATCCTGGATAAGTCACTTAATCCTGTTTGCCTCAATTTCCTCATTTGTAAAATGAGCTGGAGAAAGAAAGGGTAAATCATCCCACTATCTTTGCCAAGAAGATTCCAAATGGATCATGAAGAGTTCAACGTGACTAAAAATGATTGAACAATAATAACACATCATGAAGAGCCATTGTGGCTTCATCATAATAACTAACATTTGTAGAATTTTAAAGTTTTCAAAATACTTTAAGTATATTACCTCAACAACCCTGTAAAGTAAGTACTTTAGGTAGTTTTCTTTTCCTTTTTACAGGTAAAGAAACAACTTCAGAAAAGTTAAATGACTTGTCCATGGTCAAATAATTAGGAAGTATAAGATGTGGGATTTGAATCTGACTCTTCTTAACTCCAAGTCTTGTTCTCTAGTTAAATCAACTGTTTCTCAAGCAAATCACACTAACCTGTTTTCTTTTTGATAGAATTATTAAGCTCAGGAATGTTGTGGATGTAGTTTACTGAGATTTTAAAATAGCATTTGACAAAGGCCATTGTGTATTCCTGCAGAAAAGTTGGAGCTAGATGATAGTACAATTAGGCATCTCTAGAGCTCTTTGCAAGGTCAACCTTTCAAAGCAGTTGTTAATTAATTACTTGATGTCATCTTGGAAAGAGTTCTCCAGTGAAATGCCCCAGGCATCTGTCCTTGTCTTGTTCTGGTTAATATTTTTATCAGTGATATGATAAAGGCATAGCTGGCATGATTATTAAATTTGTAGATGATACAAAGTTGGAAAGTACAGCTAACATATGAGATGATGGAAACAGGATTTAAAAAGAATATTCAGTTAAAACTAATAAAATTAAATTTTGAAAGACTAAATGTAGTATTTTATACTTGGGTTAAAAAATCAACTTCATAATAATAAGATGGGTGGGTTATTGCTTGAGAAGCAGCAAATTATTTGGAAAGTATCTAAGGGGCTTTGTGGAATGAAAGCTCCAAATGAATTGATAGTGTGATATTAAAGCCCGGAAAGTAAATGCAACATTAGATTGCAGTCAGTCAATAGGTATTTTGTCAGAGAGTTAGGGGATGTCTGCCTCAAGAAATAAAGACTTCCCGTAGTAGAATTGGCAGATGAAAACAATTTGTTTTAATAGCCACTGAGGTGACTGAAGCATTTGCTTTGAGATGCTTAAAGTTTGGTTAAATATCAAAGACATTGCAATATAGGCCATTACCACTCATCCTGACTTTTGTATTGCCAATATACTTCAACTTGATGGCTGAAAGAGAAAGTGAGGTTGATGACTTTGTGTAGCTCTGCCTTACTTAAATCCAAATTACACAAGAATCAAGACATCACCCGGTGATATCATTGTTTATATTTAAAGATAAAAGATGAACAATAAACAAATGTGTCAGGCACTGTGCTAAGTGCTGAGACTATAGAGAATGGCAAAAAACAGTCTGTCCTTGAGGAGTTTATAATGTGATGGATTCCAAAAAGAACATTTAAAGTTATTTAATTTAGTTAGTTTTATTTTATTTCTTTAGTTTTGTAGAACAAAACTTTGCTTTGCTCCCTCAACTCTTTTTTGGGCCCAGATTCTGGGATTCCAGAACTCAACCAATACTTCAGTTAGAAGGAAGACTACCATGAGTACCCATTTCCAGGGCAAATCCATTCCAGTTGGCTGATTCCTCCATAAGCTGGATAGGACCAAGATGGAGATAGAGAGTGGGCATCAATATTATTCCTTTTGGTAAAATGGATTATTTACCTTCTGCCCTTACTTTAGAGCTTGAGGACCCAGGCACTATTTTTCGAGTTATTTATATAGGCTCATGACTCCTAAGTCTTACCATTTAGGCCATTTTGGACCTTTCCATCTGACTTTAAGTTGTGCTTTCTTTTGTCTTCTCCATTAGGATATAAGCTTTTTGAAAGCAGGGATTGTCTTGCTTTTTTTCTGTTTGTATTCCTGGTGCTTTGTTTGGGGCATAGCAATAATTTAATAAGTACTTTTTCATTTATTCAATATAATTGCAATTATCCTTAAATTATTGTCATTGTATCTAAAATGACTTGAATTTTAAAATCTAATATATGAGCATTATTATTCAAGGTAGATTTTGTTGAGTTTTTGTGTAGATTTTTAGACAATGAATGATTTTCAGGACAAAATTGGCATCTGATACATGTGCATTTTGAATCTGGTCATAATATATTATGCAGGTAGCACACCATAAAGTGTGTTCTTTTAACTTATACAGATTTCAGAGTATAATCTGTAGAATCAAACTTCTAAAACTAATTTATGAGCTCCTTCCCTTTAAAAGTCAGACACAATTATTTATCAGTAAAGGCATTTACCCAAATAGCATAGTAATAAACATTAGCTACAAAACAATGCCTTATTAGCCTTGAGATGTTCTGTCCTAGAAATATACACAGTATCCATGGAAAGAGTGAACATCAGCTTAAAAATATAGTAGAGAGGTACACATGTGGCTAACGCAACTTATAAATCCACTACTACAGGGCTTTGAAGTCTTTTCACCTTTCATGGTGTCCTTGAGCTGCTCCGAAGTAGATTTCTAGGCAGGTTGCATTATTGGTAGGCTGGGTTCACTCCTCAAAGAGCATATCATTTCTGTTTGGTATGTCACTCATCTGGGCTCTCAGAGTCAGCTCCTCTTCACAGCTTGACCTTTGATTACTACCTCTTCTCTTGAATCCAAAACCAACTCTTTGTTCTGCCAGAGATTCTGCTTTCTGAAATTACCTCCAGCTTCAAGGGATTGTTTGTATTTATGTCTATTTGGAGTGTGTCTTAATTCCTTTAACTGTGCCTCAGATTCTCTTGAAATAACTCTCTGACTGCTGAATAAGGTGTCTCCTCCTGAGTGAATAGTTCTGTTGCTAGATGCCTTACTTGATAAAAAAAAACATAAAGGAGAGAACATTCTGTTTTCTCTTCTAAGTTGTGAAGATTTGTGTTTTTCCCTAGCTGATGACTCTCTTCAACAAATCTGAATTACCAATTTTTCCAGGGCTTAATTTGGAAGTCTTCTAGAATGCCACCAATTTGTTTGATCATCTAACAGACAGCCAGAATTTACTTCCAACAGAGAAAATGTCCATATTTTAGAAAGAGATAACCAGGGGTTTAACACCCTTATTACATCAACACTTTCTTATCTGTGACCATGCCCTATGGCTACTTTAGTTAAGTTGGAGGGAGGGGAGACCAAAATTCCTCTTTTTTTTACAAGTCCAATTATGATGTCAATAATCTCTAAGAAATCAAACCCACTATTTTATAAATGTCTGGAGAGCTGTCAACCAAAATTAAAGAAATACTATACATTTTAGAAGCTACTTTTCCTGACTGAGAACAGCTATTTTATACAATATTATTAGTTTTACAAAATACTCTACATTCATTATCTTAGATAAGTGGTAAGATTGATAGAATGTTGGATCTGGAGGTAGGAAGATTGGAGTTTAAATTTAGCCTGAGACATTTACTACTTTTGTGATCCTGAGCAGGGCATTTAAGATCTCTTTGCCTCAGTTTCCTTATCAATAAAAATAGCACCTATTCCCAGGGTTGTGAGAATAAAATGAGATAATATTTGTAAAAATACTTCTTAAATCTTAAAAGTGCTATAGAAATGCTAGTGATTATTATCTCTCTTGAGTCTCACAAAAACTCTATTAGAAGACACTGCAGGTAATATTATTCATATTTTGCAAGAAAGAGGCCTTTAGTCTAGAAAGATTGAAATCCTTTACCTAAGGTCACATAGTCACCCACCTAAAAGCAGGCAAAAGGTATATTTTTACCCTAGGAGTTCATTTTTAAAAACACTGTCAGTCTTTCACTAACAATATACATTTTCATCCTGATGTGAAGATAATAATCTTTATGACATGACCTTTTCTTAACCAGGAGGAAATTCTTGACTGTTTGTTGTTTTCTATTAGTTATGAATGGATATCACCTTTAGGACAAATCATGGATCAAGTGTACTGAAGCTGTGGAAGATGTCTTTAACTCAGCAGTTTTATAGTTGACTGCTTATGACATGTGACAGACTTCTCCCTAGAATTTTGGGTATGTGGCAAGTTTAAAGTAGTACTTACTGGGCATTTCTAGACTTATAGTTATAAAATTATCTACATAACTTGTAGTTATGAAGTTTTAGAGAACTAACAGAAACACTTCTATTACATGATTATCCTTTGGCTTTGTTGTTAACTTGTTAAAATGATAATAATGTTCAAAGACCAACTTTCTTAGGACATTAATTATATACAGAGGATCCCAAAGGTTTTAATGTAGTTCTGTTATTAAAGCTTTAACTAAGACTTTTGGGACACTATGTATAATATTCTTTAAAATATATTGATATTTTCTAGACATTTATATCCTATCTAAACATTTAATTGATTGTAAATTTGATTTGGATGCTTAGATCACAGATATAAATAGAATGGACATTGGTCAAATAATAATTGTTCAAATTGCTTTTTCATATAATAATGAAGAACCATGCTACTTTCTTAATGTTTAAGGATACAATAGTGAATATGGAGGTCTTATATAGATAGCATAATTCTAGATGTCTTTCTTTGCAGTTAATTCATTGGAGGGCAAAAACTATAGGAAAAATGTACATTTTCTGAGATATTGAAATGGATCTTGGGAGAGAGATTAGTAAAAGAAATAATATTTAAAGATGAAAATCAAAGGGGTCAAGTGATAAGAAGGATATTTTTTCCATGGCTTTATTCATCAATTAGAACAGGGCAAGGGGTATCATATAGTAAAAAATCTATGCTATAATAACACATTTTTGTATATTAGTAAGGAGAAAAGAACAAAAAAAGGGAAAATCTATATGGAAGGTTTGAACCTTTGAGGCTGGAAACACTTAAAAGCTTTTTTGTGATATTCTTATTTTTCCACATATTGTGACTTAAATATTCCTTTTTAAGATGTTTTGGTAGGATAAATAAAACCTCAAACAGAAGCAATATTAATCCCCAATAAAGGTTTAATTTTAAAAGAAAAATTTCAAAGCAAGAAATACTTATGACTCTTTGCACAAAGAGGATGGAATAAAAGACCAGAGTAGATCAAAATAATGATATTTGACTATTAAAGTTATCACCATCTACCACTACCATCATCATTATTATCCAAAACTAATTCCAGCCCCTGGGATGAAGGCATAACTGAAATAGTTATCAAATTCGCAAATGACAGTGGATTTGAATTTGGGTCTTTCTGATGCCAGGCCTAGTTCTCTACCCACTGTACCACATAGCTGCCTCTATGAACACTTTATTTTTGGAAGGTCAATGACAAGAGGAGACATAGCTAGAGAAGACTATGCAGTTGAGTGGGAGCTTTGAGATAATTCCATAGAAGGTTTGGCTTAAAAAACTGGATATTTTTAGCTTAAAAAAACATAAAGTGTTTTTTTTAAATAGTATTTTATTTTCCCAAATATATGTAAAGATAGTTTTCAACATTATTTTTTTCTCCCTGAGGCAATTGGGGTCAAGTGACTTGCCCAGGGTCACACAGCTTAGAAGTGTTAAGTATCTGAGGCCAGATTTGAACTGGGGTCCTCCTGATTTCAGGGCTGGTGCTATATCCACTGTGGCACCTAGGTGCCCCCCCCATATCCTTTTTTGTAAAACTGTGTTTCAAAATTTTCTCCCTTCCTGTTTTCTTCCCTTCCCAAGATAGCAAGCAATCTGGATATAGGTTAAATATGTGCAAATCTTTCAACCATATTTACATATTTGTCATGTTATACAAGAAAAATGTGATCAAAAGGAAAAAAAAAAAACCACGAGAAAGAAAGCAGACAAACAATAGCAACAAAATGTGAAAGTATTATGCTTCAATCCACATTCAGTTTCCATAGTTCACTCTCTGGAGATGGATGGCATTTTCCATCCCAAGTCTGTTGGAATCTCCTTGAATCACTATATTGTTCAAAAGAATCACATCCATCACAATTCATCATCCCATAATCTTGTTGTTGTTGTACACAGTGTTCTTTTGATTCTTCTCACTTCGCTCAGCATCAGTTCATATAAGTTTTTTCCAGATTTTCTGAAATCAGTCTATTTGTCATTTCTTATAGAAAAATCATATTCCATTGCATTCATATACCATAACTTATTCAGCCATTCCCCAACTGATGAACATCTATTTGATTTCCAGAAGAACATAAAACTTAAGGAGAACATAGTTATTGATTAAATGTTTGAGAGGTTACTGTTTTTTATTCTCATACTCTAAATATTCTAAATAAAATGCATACAACTCTTCTAAAATGAAGGAACTCAAAATAAAATTTTAAATAATTGAATATCTTATACTTTGAGTAGCAACATTAGATTATTGCAAAGTAATGATTTTTTCAACAGTCCTTAAATATATTTCTTTGGTGGAACTGAATTCACTTTTTCCCAATTATACATTTTTGGTACCTTTTTTTTTTTTTTTTGTTGTTGTTGTTGTTGTTGTTGTTGTTGTTGTTGTTATTATTTTTGCTGAGGCAATTGGAGCTCAGTGACTTGCCCATCTTTCCTTCCCTCCATCTTGTTTACTGAAATCAACCAAAGTAAAAATCTAGCTCTTTTCTTGGAATGAATTATCCTATAATTGAACTTGTATTCATTTTGCACACAGTATTTCATCCAGTGTTATTCTGATGTCACAAGGTAGGAATTATTTGCTTATATTTCATCTGTTATGATCTACCTGTCACAGTGGCATCTGTGAACCTTGAATATCAGCAGTTCATCAGGTGATATGTCTGCTCACTTGCTTTTTTTTTTTTTCTCCCGTACATATGCTTTTTATGACAAATTCAAATAGTCAGTCTGACTGGAGGAATTTAGTCTTTTTATTTCAATCACTAATTAGAAATACAGACAGAAGGCATTTTCTGCTTTTAACCATTCGTTTACTCTTAATATCTGTGATATATGTAAAAACTGACAATTATATTGAGTAATCTAGAAAAAGGATCTATTGCTTTTTATCTAAGATTTAGGAGAAATATTTTAGAAACCAAGAGATGTAAAGATTTTTTCATTTAAAAAAGGCTTTAAGGGGTGAAACTTTTGTTTTTTCTTCATTACTAACTAGGTGTCTATTTTCATGGAGAATGTTGTAACTAGCTGACTGATGTCAAATGATTGCACTCAATTAGATTCAACAAATATGTATTAAGTGCTTTCAGTATATAAGGCAAAATATATAGTATAGAAAAATTTTAGGCTCTATTCTCATAGAACTTATTATCTTTTAGAAATAGGTTCTGCTGAGCTAGTAAGGTTCTTAGCATGAACTGATGACATACTGTGTGTCTATTCTCTAAGAACCAGTCCATGGGCAAAGAAGTTTGACTGCTAATTGATTTTTGGCCACAAAAACTTATGAATTGTAGAGGAATTGTGATCTGCTTTGGTGGAGCTAGTGAAATCACAAACCTTTCAAAGCATCAGAATTAAAGACTTGAATGGCTCCTTTTCAAAGATGTATTTTTTCCCCTTTTGGTTCCAAAGACAATGTTCCAAAGATTAGAAAATGAACTATTTAAAATTTTTTTCCTATATCCAAGATTAGGAAGGATCAATTTCTAATAGAACAGTGAAATTTGCTTTTAACATACTTTTTTTTATAATATTTTATTATTTTGAAGACAGATGCCTGGGATGCTGAGTATTTTTAAAAAATTAATTTTCTTTTTCAGTTAATTCCAGTTAGCCTCTCTCCCTCTTCATCTAACTCCCACTGGAAAAAAAAAAGAAAACAAAAAACAAAACTCCTATAACAAATTTGAATAGTCAAGCTTACTAAATCCTCACATTGACTATGTCTAAAAATATGCTTCACTTTGAATATTAACCTATCATCTTTCTATCTCTTAGGAAGTGGGCAGCATTCTAAATCTTCAGTTTTCTGTAGTTAGACATTACATTAATCAAAGTTCTTAAGTCTTTAAAAATTGTTCATTTTTTTATAATATGGTTTTTTGTAATGTAAATCATTTTCCTGGCTCTGTTCAGTTCATTCTGTAGCAGGTTAAAGTGGAGTTCAAATGATGGCTGCTGTCCTCAGCTTTTCCTTCTTCTACATAGACTTCTATTTGAGGGCCATCTTCTCATATGAGATAATAAGCTCCTCTTCTCATCCTTCTCCTTTTCCTCTTTAGAGTATCATTTTCCCTTCTTTTTAAAAGATCATCACAATATAACACAAATCACTCCTATTTTATTTGATCCTTTCTATATTTCTTCTGATATTATGGTTTTCAGAAGATGCTTATATCATCCACCTTCACCATTCATTCTGAATTTTCTTATTGATAGTTTTTATTCTCTTTTTAATGTTTCACTTGATTCTAGTGTTTGTATTTCAAAATTTTTAATCAGCTCCAATCTTTTCATTAGAAGCCCTTTGTTTCATTATAAGTTCATTTTTTTTCCTGTTATAGCATTGCAGTCTGATTTACTGAGGATAATTTTACATATATTTAGCTCTGATATAAATGTAGTTAAAATAAATCATGAGGGACAAGTCTTGAAACAGTTGGAATTAATTGAAAATTTGTAAATTTCTATGTTTTGCCTTTTTGGAATGTTGTATTACATGTTCTCTGCTTCTTTATAGTGATAACTACTAATCATGCATGATCCTGACTGGTTCCTCAATACTTGAACTTTTCTTTTCTAGCTTTTTATAGCATTTCCATTTGACCTTGAAGAACTGATTTTGACTTTGACATTCTTGAGGGTTTTCCTTTTAAGATTTCTTTCAAGGGGTGAACAGTGATTACAACTAGTTTTATTTTGCCCTTTGGTTGAATTTGGTTGGGCAATTTCATCTCACAGTTTCTCAAAACATTATGTTTAAACTCCTTCTTTAAAAAATCATATTCTCCCTTTTTAAAAATGAAATGTTTTTCAATTATCAAAAACCTACTTTCTTTATCTTCCCTCGTTCCCTCTCCAGCCATTGAAATAGGGAAAAAAATAAAACCCTTATAGTAAATGCGTACAAACAAAACAAATTTCCATGCTACCCACAGTTAATACACTAAATTCTAAGTCCAAAACCTTTCCTGGGTTTATGTCTCAGTCTAGTAGTTTTAAAGTCTCTGATGGTTCCACTACATGAAAAAAGGTGACTTCTACCCACGTTTAAGAAATAATAAAATGTTTTCTCCCCGAGGGAGGTCCCAGGAATCTATCATATTAGATCATCTGGGTACATGTTAAAGCACTGTTATACATATAAGGAATTTGGGTTCTGAGATGTTAACTGATGCCCAAGGTCCACAACTAATAAATATTGGAGCCAGGATTCAAATCCAGGTCTCTTGAATTCAGTATTTCATTCACTAGACTCTACTGATCCTCCCAATTCTTCTTTCTCCTCCCTCCTACCTCTGCTAGAAGATGGTTGTGAAAATTCTAGATTTTTGGCAATTGCCAGCAGAGAATTTGGGGAGAATGCTTACCTGATTATAATAATGCCTATTGTTGAGGTTTTGGGTGGTGGAAGGAGGAAGGGAGGCTCCATAGTGACTTACAGAATGAATACTGCCAATTATATTGTAGGCTATCCTGTACTTTAAAGAACATTCATCACATTGAACAAAATGTTCCTCATCATGTATTTAAATTTTTTTTAACTATATAGGGCATATGCAAAAGCAATTATAGTAATTATTTTATAAAAACAGGTACAGTATTTTTAAAAGTGAGTGTTGTCAAAAGCTATAATTCTGTGTCTTTCTTGAAGCTACTTCCCCCTGTATGTGCTGTGAATGTACTCAAAGGCAAATTCCCTAACATAAGAATGATCTACTGTTCAAAAAATGAAACTGAAAAAAAACTTGGGCTTTGATGATCTTGACACCTTCCTCCATCATCTGCCAATGCTATATTTAACAATAGCAGTAATTATTAACCTTGAGGCACCATGAAGTTAGTTTTCTAAAATCAAAATGAAGGGTTTTAGCAATCTAGTTGTCTGCTTGGAAAAGACTACTTTGAAAGAGAATTGTTTAAAATTTACTTTCACATCTTAGAATTAACATTTAGTAACATGAACACCTGGGCAGCTCCTCTTTCATCTTCAGTTAAACTATACACATAAAATACATTAGTAATGAAGTGTTAGTTTGTTTTTAGTTTGGGGTTTTTGTTTTTGTTTTTAGTAAGCAGGACTATATTTGTATCCACATAATTACTCACATTATCTGCATTTTAAAGTTTCAAGAATACTGACTGCACCCTTGTGAAATAGGTAGTGATTTATTTTCATTTTAATAGCTGAGGAAACTGAGGTTCTGAGAGGATAACCATGACTATATAGACTAAATTGTATAATGGAAGAGGATTTGAATGCCTCAGTCCTTTGATGTAAGAGTTAGAACACTATTCATTATACAATACTGTATTTCAAGAAAGGATCACAAGGCATCACAAGTGAGCAGCTGGAATTGATATGTCATCTACACTTAGTACCTGTCTGAAGCACTGTGCTAAGAATACTCTGTTGGGGCCATGAAAAAGCCAAGTATTATGCTTATCTCTGTCCTCAAGGATCTCATAATCTAGAGCTTAAGTCTTCCCATACATTAAATGCTATAGCTATCTCATTAAGGAAGGAGTCATTTTTCAAATAGTCAGTCAAGTCAACCAATAAACATTTATGAAAGCCCTTATACCACATTAATGTCACCAGCTCTTTGTTACTTGCAGGACAGTTTCTTCATCCAGTTGCTTCTACCTGTGATATGACTCTCCACCTCTTCCACCCTCCACACCCACATTGGTGATGGGATTAGCTTGGTAGCTTTAGGGACTATATTTGTATAGTTGTGTGTGTGTGTGTGTGTGTGTGTGTGTGTGTGTGTGTGTGTGTGTGTGTGTGTGTGTGTGATATAAATGTTATTTAGTTGCATCTTGATGAATATCTTTAGAAATGGAATGGGACTTTAAAATCTGTCCTTTCAATTTCTTCTGACTTGTCACAAAATATCTCTTAGTTTGAATTTTTAATCTGAGTTAAAATCAGAGATTCTTTTTAATATCCCTGGTTCGCTAGACTGAGTACCCTTCAAATCCTAGGAATTCCACTTTGGGAAATTGCAAAGGATCTGGGTAGACCCAGGTGAAGATAATTCTTCCAAATGGTTCCTCCCTCCCTATACTTTTGATTGCCATTCAGATTAATGTGGGAGAAAGACTGAAAAGAACAAGGTAGAAGGGTTTGTGTTATGTGTGTGTGTGCCTTTATTCTACTTCCAGCATGTAATACAATCACTCCCTAAATAGACAACATAAATTTTTAGAAGAATAAGAAAATTGGAACCAGCATTTTGGTTTTCTTAAGACAGCAAAATGACCTGACCTTTTCAAGACTGAGAAAAACCATTACTTGACAGTTGAAAAAAGTTATTCTTTATGCCAAAGACATTTTCCCCTCATGTTAGAGCCTGCTCTTGACAGGGCACCATACCTTGCTCCTGAAATTTTGATATTAATATTTCATGTCATATTCCATAACACTAAAAGATGAAATACATTTGATTAGCAGGAAGTAAATGTAGATAGGGAAAAAATGCTGGATAGGGATTCCTATGACCTTGTTATAGTCTGATCATGGAGAGCATCCTCAGCAACACCAGATCAGAGGATTCGATTGTACCTGGAATAGGTAGAATGACTTACTGCTTTGTGTTTAACTGTTATTATAGACTCACTTTCCTCAAAACAGCTATATTAGGTAAGTGGTGAATCATTCCCATTTTCTAGGTCAGGAAACCAAGGCTGTAGAGGCTAAATTACTTATGATCACACAGTTTGCTTGAGTCTAAGATAGAATGCAAAGCTAGGTTTTGTTACTCCAAGTCCAACCGAGTGAACCATAGTAACCTTGGAGATTAGTCATGAAGAACTAATTAAGTTATCAAAAATCATTCTTCTCATCTTATTTTATGAAATTTAAATAGAAGTAGTTCTGGCTCATTATTCTGTTATTTTAATTTTATAATTAATGTTGTTCAAATTATTGCACAGGCAAATGATGATACTAATATGCATTTTTTCTGTTCCTACATATTTTGGGGTTTTTTGGGGTTATGTCTCTATAATTTGGAAGCTTCTAGTTTTGTTTAGCTTGGAGATTTTGAGTGTAGACCAGATTGTTTTAATGTACCATCACTCTTCATAGAGCACTTATGGCTAACTCTATTCTTTCAGTTGGCTTACTCCAACCTGCCTTATATCAGAAGATCTGGGATTCTCAAAGAAGGACCACCACCATATAGCTACATCTCAAGCTCTCCTAGGGTCCAATGATCCAAAGGATTCTGTTGTTCAAGATATACACTCTTACCACTCAACTGAAATGTCTTCCAGTGAGTACAGAGCACTAAACCTTTAATCAGGAAGAACTTTATTCAAATATGGTTTCAGACACTTACAAATCAAGTGACTCTGAGTCAGTTAGTCTGTCTGCCTACAAAATGGAGATAATATCTTATTTCTCACTGTTTTTATAAAAATAAAATGATATTTTTATTAAAAAATTTTAAAATTCATTTTTAAATAGTTTCAAATTCTCTTCTTCATTTTAGCTCCTCCCTCATCCATTGAGGAGGAGGTCAGCAATACAGTGCCCATTATACATGTGAAGTCATGTAAAATATACTTCCATATTATCCATGTTGCAAATAAAAGAATGAAAAATTAAGTGAAAAATATGCTTCAAATTACATTCAGAATTCATCAGTTCTCTCTCAGGAGATAGAAAACATTTTTCAATATGAGTCTTTTGAAAATGTTGTAGATCATTGTACTGATCAGAGTAGCTAAATCTTTCACAGTTGATCATTGTTATGATAAATGTCATAATAAACACTAGTATCTCTTAAATATAAAACATTTATTGAACAAGAAGGCAAAAGCAAGAATAATCAAAACATTATAATCATTCAATATAAGACAAACGCAGTAGCAGTCACCATATCATAGTCTACCTATCAACTTAATATAATAGTATGCTCTCATACTAATACATGCTGCATCCTTGGAGGATAGTGGGTACACACTTATAAAAATCTAGTAGGGAACTTATTATATGAGTGGGGAAATTCATATGCTTGGGGCAACTCATTCTGGGCTATAGACTTTGATATACTTTATGACTTCAAAAGTAATTGACACTACTTGAAATTGCTTTTCTTTCATTTCCCTTTTGATTCTCACTGTTCTCTTGATGAACACATTTACTTTCTTCTCTTGAACAGATAAGCAATAAGAAGCAAGCTTTTTTAATTCACAATCACCCTTGAAAAGGCGCCAACAAAGTCAGAAAAAATCTCCCTTAAACCATATAAGTGCAGTCTCACGGATTGGATCTTTTTACTTTTTAAAATTTTATTGTAGTTTTTTATTTACAAAACATATGCATGGGTAATTTTCCAAATTTTCCCCTCCTTCCCCCTTTCCCCTACCCTAGATGGCAGGTAGTCTAATACATGTTAAATATGTTAAAATATATGTTGAATCGAATATATGTATACATATTTATACAGTTATCTTGCTGCACAAGAAAAATTGTATATAGAAAGAAAAAAAAAACCTGAGAAGGAAAACAAAAATGCAAGCAAACAATAACAGAAAGAATGAAAATGCTATGTTGCAGTCCACACTCAGTTCCCCTAGCTCTCTTTCTGAGTATAGATGGGCTCTCTTCATTACTGATCAGATTGGAACTTTAAGTAAGGCAGACAAACTCGGCTCTTTACTCAATGGAATTCTGCTTTGTTCAATCAACTCTTACTATTTTCTTACAGAAAAGCTGCTGGAAATACTTTCTTTTCCCTTTTATTTCTTCCTCTTGAATCAGATAGGGGAGAGCAACCCACCTCTGGGAGGTTTTTATCTATCTCAAGCTAAAATTGGTGCTGGAGGGAAAAATCTCAAACTATATTAGACCTTCTAATGAGCTTCCGGCACGTACCACAGACTTTTCTGCAAAGTATTATCTGCTTCCAATTATCAAGCTTCCAACACAGCAGCTGAAGTTTTCCTATCAGTTGGTTCCTCAGTTAGCTTATTCAAATTGTTTTGACTGGTTTATTAACTCTGCTTCTTCTGTCTTTATTATTCCAAATACCTCACATCAGAGCCTTCTGGTGGTC
Source organism: Sminthopsis crassicaudata (assembly GCF_048593235.1). Lineage (NCBI taxonomy): Eukaryota > Metazoa > Chordata > Mammalia > Dasyuromorphia > Dasyuridae > Sminthopsis > Sminthopsis crassicaudata. The sequence goes on from NC_133619.1 coordinate 443,631,518, forward strand.
AATGTCTTGTTTATCCTTTATTAAATAAACATCTTATTTATGATCAGCCATAAATTCTACAGTCTTAATTTAATTTTCACATAATTTCAAAACTGTTTTTTGATTTACTATCTTGTCAATTATAAACTCTCAAATTAAACAAACAAATGGTCATTTGGAAATGAACATAAAAATCAACTGTTCCATGGTCTCAGTTATTTCTTTAACCTTAAAAGGCTTCTCAATAACTTATCTGAAGGAATGTATATGTATTTATGCATGAGTACATGTACAGTTTACTCTGTGTCTCTCCTTGCAAAAATTTTTTTCTTAAATTTTTATGTATCAGTAATATAGCTTGGTATTGTGGGTAACAGTTCATCTGAGGTAAAGTGTTCCAGGTCATTACAATTTATTGGTTGAGTTCTCAAATATATTTGCAGTATGAAGGCTTGCATTCTCTCAGAAAGTCCATGAAAGATAGCTTTTTTTGGCATAATTGTAGCTACCAGCTCATATCTTGCTATTATTACTATGATTATTTATCATACTGTTATCTCTTATACACATTTGAGGGGACTCTATATATTTGGCTTCCTATTATGTTATTATATTTGCAAAATTGAAAAAAAATTTGTGAGCATATGAAATGTTGCTTGTCAATAGAGACAAAGCATCGTTATAAACAATCTTGCATATATTATGGTTCCTGAAGACTCTAGTAATCAGGCAGCTATTCAACCTGGTGCCCTTGAACCAAATATAGTCTACTTGATCCTTGGATGTAGCCTTTTTGAATGTATTTAACTAGGATAAGTGAACTACTAGGGTGTAACTACCTAGTTGATTCTACTATTATGTAATTGAGTATTGATAGATGTCTTATTGGCAAAATTTAAAGATGCATGATTGTGGAGGCAACCTGATGCAGTAGAAAATGATCTTGATTTTAGTCTGAGTATCTATGCTCTAATTTCAGATCTATTGCTTGCTATCTATTTACATTGAACAAATCATTTAATGTTTCTTGTTCTTAGTTCCCTCATTGGCAAAATGAAGGGGTTGGATTATATGGTCTCTAAGGCTTAGTACAATTCTATAAAATTTATAACAATAAGAGTAATAACAGCTAGCAAAGCGCAAAATGTATGTACACACACATATACAGAAAGAGAGAGAGGGAGAGAGTTTGTGTGTGTGTGTGTGTGTATGTGTGTATATAGCATCTCCTTGGATCCTCACAAATCCTGTGAGGCAGGTGCTACTTTTAATCCTCGTTTTCACAGATAAGGAAAGAGGCCAAGGAAGAGGTTTTCATAACTATCGTAGGGTCATATAAGTAAGTGTCTGAGGTAAGATTTAAACTCAGGTTGTTCTGAATCCAGCATTCTATTCACTACATCAGCTGGCTGCCTCATGATAATGTGGCCTACTACTGGGGGTAAAAAAGCATATACTAAGCCTCTGCTTTAGTATATTTTGATCTGATTGGAGAACAGTAATTACCTACAAAAACCTTTTCATGATGGTAGATTCATAAATTTTCGAGTTGGAAGGAATCCTGAAGGTCAGCTAACACTTTTTTTGGAGATTATCAGAAACATTCATAATGGTAACTAATATTTTTTATAGCGCTTTGATTTTTTACATAAAGCTTTGTTTGAATCCTACAAAGACCTTATAGTTGAAGCACTATATATTTTATCCTCATATTACAGTTGAGGAAAAAGGGGCTCAGAGGGGTTGAGTTTTTCTAAAACACTTTGCTTTGTTATAACACTGTCTTATGATTAGTAAACTCCAAGTCTGGTATTTTATCAAGGCTTTAATTAACAGGGGCCCCAGGAGGCAAAGGCAACCAAGAGATATGAGGATGAAGAAACCTGCTAAAGACCTGATTATCACAGATGGTAAGGGTAAGAAATTGTATTCAAATCTAAGTCTTCCCTCCAAATCTAGTGAATTTTCCATAGCACAGTGTTGTCTGCTCCTTTCTTGACAAAATGACATTTAGTGAAAAGAATACAGGACATAGAGAGAGGAAATCTGGGTATTGCCTTGCCCTTGCCACCAACAAGATGTCTGATTTTTAGCCCATCACTTATATTATGAGGGAATTTTGAGAAGCTAGAGTTTGTTGTTCATCTTTTTCAAAGAGGACAAATGACGTCACGGATGATGTCTTGACTTGTGCATAAATTGTATTTAAGTGAGGTAAAGGTGCACTTACTCTTTCTTCCTGAATTAACAAAGTCCAGTGACAGGTTAAAAGACAACTGACAATGGTCCATGATGCAGTGGATGAACTCCGCACTTTTGGTGTCTGACCAAGTTTTAAGTGGTCCAAAGTGCTTGCTTCTGTTTTCTTCATGGTATTGGAACAAAGTTTTCTTACTCATGTATTCAAGCCTTTCCATGTTTGGGAATAGATATCTCTTTACTGCACTGACAAATTTGAGGCTCCTTGGTTTAACCCATCTACTGAGACAATTTATTGGGGTGTGGCTGCTGTTGTGCTTCTTGGAGTCACAGGTGAAAGTTGGGTGACAGGTAAACACCAGAGATAGATGAGTAGCCCTGAGAAAGGTTTAATTAGCCCGCACACCAGAGATACTAATACTCCTTGAACATTCTATATGTAGCAAGATAAAAAGCACTATGTAAAATCAAGGGTTAAAATAGAGAATTTAAGGACTTATTTTATTTCTAAAAATTGTTTTCCCTTGGGATACCACTCATGGGACCTGCATAAAACATTCTATATAAATTATTAATATTTATTTTATTTGTAAGAATGATTCATAAGAGGGTCATGAAAAAAATGGAAACTGTAATAAGCAAGACTGACTAATTAGATTGTGATCTCTTCTCTTCTATGTGCTCTTGTCCCAATTCTTGGAAAAGTGACATTATTCTTTGACCCTGTATGTCAGCACTTTCCCATATGAAAACACTACCATCTAAAGATAAACAGGGAAATTAAATTTGCTGAAAGAAACTACAGACAACAAGCCAATATCAGTGTTAAATGTATATACTCCAAATGCTTCTAAAGTCATTAAGGAAAAGTTGATTTGAATTTTATTTTATTTTATTTTTATTTTTTCCCTGAGGCTGGGGTTAAGTGACTTGCTCAGGGTCACACAGCTAGGAAGTGTTAAGTGTCTGAGATCAGATTTGAACCTGGGTCCTCCTGAATTCAAGCCTGGTGCTCTATCTATTGCACCACCCAGCTGTCCCCAGATTTGAATTTTAAAAAGACAGAGAGAGTAACACAACAATAGTAGGATACTTTAATATTCTTCTCTCAGGTTTTAACAAATCTAACAAAAAGAATAAAACATACAATTAATAAGAAAATGATAATGATGAAACAACATATCAAAATTTCTGGGATATAAACAAAGCATTGAGGAAAAACATACATTAGCAAAATAGGAAAGGAGAGGATTAATGAACTTAATATATATTTTAAAATGAGAAATTCAACAAATAAACAAACTTAACAATAAGCACTAAAGAGGAGATACCGAAAATTTGAGAAGAAATAAGTAAATTGGAAAATGTTTCAGTAAAGAGTATCTCTTTAATGTACCCCTACAAATCTAAAGGGCCCAATATTTGTTCCAGAAGAGGCCTTACATTTTGTAATCATTTTTCCAATCCCAACTTGCTTTGATAGTTTGGTTTCTCAGAGCATGGTTACATCTTAGATCTTCCGTCCTCCTTCCCTTTATCCCTCCCTCCTCTTTTCTTTTATTGAATCTACCCAGTTGATTCACTGGTGTACTTCTCAAGTAGGTAACTCCTCAGGGCTGGCTACTCTTCAGGCTTGGCTGCTGCTGCTATTGGCAAATTTTGTTATATACTTAAGTTGCTGGATGTCTAGTAGATCAACCATCCTTTAGAGACCTGACTCATCTGGTCTTTTTATACATTCCCCTAAGATTAGGGAAAAGTAAACACAAACAGGCAAAAAAAAATATGCTGGAGCAATATGTTCACAAATAATTATCAGCTGGATTCAAAGAGAGACTCTGAAGACCAGGCATGTGGTTCATCACTGTAATCAGCTACCAATCAGATCACTTGAATTCAGGAATTTGAGTTGTAGTAGGACTAAACTATTTGGGATGTCCACTCGAAGTCTGACACCCTAGGATCAGGGTGCTGCTGGGTCGTTTAGGGAGGAAAGAACTGATCCTTGTTGGAATTGGTGCAGTGAGCTGGTGGACTTCTAATCTAGTTGAGATAAGGAGAATCAGTCTCAAAAAAAAAAATAACCCAAAAAACAAACAAACAAACAAAAAACCCAACCAAAAAATCCAAAAACCCCCCACCACACTCAGTTCTGGCTTATTTCATCACCACCCTGTAAATCAACTGGGAAATCATAGAATAACTGGACATGCATAATGGGAACAAGATCTTTCTGTTACACATCATTTCATATTTATGGAAATAGGCTCTCCAAGTTTCCACATCTACATATGTGTATATATATATATATATATACATACATAGACACACATATGTGAATACATGCTAATACACACAAACATATATACACAATCTTTATCTGTCTCTATATATCAGACAGAAGAGATTGCATGTCCTCCAACAACTGGGTCCCATTGACTGGTCCCCCTATCTCATCTAATTGAATGTAAAATCTTATTGTACTTTCCCCCAAAGTTTGCTACTAATAAGCAAATTCTTTTATAATCCAAATGGCTTTCAGTAGTGGAAAAGAGCACTGAATTTGAAACCAAGGGGTACTGGGTTCAGATCTAACTTCACTGACTTCTTTTGGATCACTTTGAGCAAATTATTTAGCTTCTCTGGGTTTCAGTTGCCTTATTCAAAAATGAGGGGGTGGGATTGCTTGAGTATCCCTCCAAATTAGAACTTTGTAGGATGACTCAGCTCTATGTCCATTCCCAGCAGGAACTGGTTTCAGAAGATGAGTTCATTGCCCCAGATCCCAAAGAACTTTGGGCTTGATTTGTTTGGGGGGAAACTGATTGTTTGGATGAATGGACCCCAGCAAAATATTATCCAGTGTCTGAGTAGGCTCCCCAGTAAAGAGCAAATTGACCCTGTGCTAATCTCTATTGTGTCCTGGTAACCAACTTTGTACCTTTCTGATGTCACCAAATTTTGACCTCTGTAACTCTTTCTTCCCACAGGACTATATTTCACTTCCAGTTTCTGGATACTACTTAACAAGTGTCTCTGGATTTGGTCTCTAAAATTTCCCTGAGGCAAACAGGGAAGGGCACTAATGGGGATCAATTTAACCTTATATTCCCACTATGCAATGTCCATTTAGAAATCCCTTTCTCCTGGTTAATTGTGAATTTTACTAGGGAACTAGTTTTTACATTATTAATTGTTATATGCTCTTCCAAATCTGTTTCACATTTACCTGGTTTCCTTCAGCTTTAAACCTAAGATCTTATGGAACCAATTGCATTTTCTCCTCTCCCCCAGAATATTTTATTTTTTCCAATTACATGGAAAGATAGTTTTCAACATTCGCTTTTATAAAATTTGGAGTTTCAATTTTTTTCTCTCTCCTTTTCTCTCCAACTTCTTTCCCCAGAATAGCAAGCAATTTTTTAGAGGTTATACAGGTACAATCATTTTAAACTTATTTACACATTAGTCATGTTGTCAAAGAATCAGAACAAAAGGGAAAAAACTACAAGAAAGAAAAAACAAAAAAGCAAAAATAGTACACTATTCAGATTGCATTCAGATTTTATGGTTCTTTCTCTGGATATGGATGACATTTTCTATCACCAGCCTTTTGGAAGTTTTGTAGATCACTGTATTGCTCAGAAGAGCAATTGAATTGAAGCAAGAGAATTGAAGGAAATACAGTTTTATAGACCTTTGGATGTAGTTTCAAATTGCTCTCCAGAATGGTTGGATCAGTTCACATCTTCACTAGCAATGCATTAGTGTTTTGATGTTACCACATCTTCTCCAACAGTTAGCATTTTACTTTTCTGTCGTATTAACCAATCTGATAGGTATGAGGTGGTACCTCAGAGTTGTTTTAAGTTGCATTTCTTTATCTAACTGATAATGATTTAGGGCATTTTTTTTCATATGTCTATAATTTCATTGTAATTTCATTTGAAAACTATTCATGCCCTTTGATCATTTATCAAGAGGGGAATGACTTATATTCTTAAAATTTTGGCTCAGTACTCTATGATTTATTTGATGTTATTGAGAAAAAAATATTTTATTAGGAAACCAATAGGTTTAATATATAAACAGCAAATTTGTTTTAGAAATGACATAAGTTGGGGCAGCTAGGTGGTGCAGTGGATAGAGCCTTGAATTCAGGAGGACCAGAGTTCAAATCTGGTCTCAGACACTTAACCCTTCCTAGCTGTGTGACCCTGGGCAAATCACTTAACCCCAGCCTCAAGAAAAAAAAAATGAAATAAGTTAAAATTTTAAGATGAACTGTTTCTTTTAGCCAACTGCTTGCAATATGGCCCTAGTTCCTTAACTGTAAAAATGTTTTGCTGTTCTTCTAAAACTTCAGTCAATCTATGAATTCATCCATGAGGACACTCTCTCTATAGGCAGGTGATAAGTAATCCATTTCTGCTGTCTCTTCCTTAATGAATCTTTCCCCTGGTCTCTCTCTTTCTCTCTCTGTCTCTCTGTCTCTCTGTCTCTCTCTCTGTCTCTGTCTCTCTGTCTCTCTCTGTCTCTCTGTCTCTCTGTCTCTGTCTCTGTCTCTGTCTCTGTCTCTGTCTCTGTCTCTCTCTGTCTCTCTCTCTGTCTCTGTCTCTGTCTCTCTCTCTCTCTCTCTCTCTCTCTCTCTCTCTCTCTCTCTCTCTCTCTCTCTCTCTCTCTCTCTATATATATATATATATATATATATATATATATATATATATTTAGAATGAGGCCTTTATTGGAAATTCTGGCTGAAAAACTTGTTTCCCAGCTTTCTTTCTAATTTTTTTTTCTTTTTTTCTGAGGCTGGGGTTAAGTGACTTGCCCAAGGTCACACAGCTAGGAATTGTTAAGTGTCTGAAACCAGATTAGAAATCCGGTCCTCCTGAATTCAGGGCTGGTGCTCTATCCACAGCGCCACCTAGCTGCCCCTCCTAATCTTGGTTGCCTTGACTTTTTAGTAGAAAACCTTTTTAATTTAATCAAGACTAATTGCAATTTGATACTTAGTAAACACTTTGAAAAAAAAAAAAAGACAAATATCTAGTAAAACCTGTGTAACATTCCTTTTATTTTGTTATTGTTCAGTTATCTAAGTCCTGTCTGACTTTTCATGGCCCTACTCGGGGTTTTCTTGGCAAGGATAGTGAAGTGATTTACCATTTCCTTTTTCATTCCATTTTACAGATGAGGAAACTGAAGCAAACTTAAGAGACTTGCTTAGGGTCACATACTTAGTCAATGCCTGAGGCTGGATTTGTACTCAGGTCTTCCTAACTTCAAATCTGGGGTCCCATCCATTGTGTCACCTCTATTTATTTAGTCTTTTTTTTAAAGGTAGAGTTTAGGTTCAGACAATAGTATATAGATTTATATAAGGACATTTTAAATCTACTTTTTTTCAAACTCATTTTATATAACTCTCCTCTAAAGACCACATGGCCAAATGGGACCACTGGCTACTCTCCATATTTAATATTAAATCTCCATGAATTTTAATAGACTAAATTCCATGGCTGAAATATTGCTTCAAGGTTTTGATATTTATTTCAGATGCCACCTCCTTCCTACAGTTTGTCTGGATCCCCTAATCCCACACATATGAAAGTTTTCTTTTTCTCAAATATTTCTAAATACTTTGGATATCTTCATTGTCCTTATCATCACTTAGCTTTTATTATACATATCTGCATTATGTCATATACCTCCTACTTGATCCGTACCACTTCAGCTTCTTGAGTTTGGGTACTGCCATTTTCCCTCTTTGTGTGCTTAATATTTTTATACATTGTTATACATAGTTGGCAATTGATAATTGTTTGTAGAGTTGAATTAAAGATAAAGAAAGTATCAGAAAATGGCTAGTCACACTGAGAAAGGAAAGTTGGTGGTGGAATACATTTGGCCACTGGGTGTCAATCTTGACCCATGTTTAAAATTAGTGAACAATTTTAGAAAATAAAAGCAGTGACTTAGCTCCTTGATAATTATCTCTGCAGAGAGTTTTGGGAGCAATCTCATTTAATAATGAACGTAATGACATATCCTCTCCTTTGAAGTCTCTATGATTACTCTTTCTTCACTGCAGAACTTAATCTTCCCTTCAGAAAGTGCAAGGAGAAAAATGAAAATGGAGCAATTGAAGCAAAGCTTTATTTAGTTAAAAAAAATTTTTTTAAGCATCATTTGGGCTTTATTTATTAACCTTTTTCTGCAAAGCTGCAATCTTTGTCAGAGATGACTAGTTCGATTTCCTTTCTGGGTAATGCTCTAATTATTTATGCTGATTGATTTTTTCAGATCTCTCTCTGTAAGTCAAATCTTGGTGATTTATTGGTTCTAAAACATAGCTTTCCTTGTGGGGGCTGAAGTGTCTTTGAGATTCAATGTATTTTAAAAAATGATAGCAGTGAATGTCCTGAGGTTCTTATCTCTTAGAATTTCAAAAAAGAAACAGGACCAAAAGGCAAGAATTTGACCAGACCTGGCAATCCAGATTAGAAGAAATAGAAAGCAGATATGTATGAAAGGACTCACCTCTAGTGGTCTGCAAGTCTTTGATCTGCCCATCCCCTTTGTTTCTCCCTACCCCCATGTCCAAACACTCATCAACCTCAGCATACATCTAACTTCTGTTTATTTTATAAGATCTGGAATAAATCTCCTTAAGAACATAATCACAGGAACTACATAGCAAGAATATCCATAATTGGGTGCTACATATAGTTCCAAATAACCTGCAGATTCTCCTCTAAATGAATGAGATCGAATCAGCTATTTACACATAGAATTAAATTGTTCTATTAAATTAGTGTCACTTGAATATATTTATCTATCTCTGAGCTACTCAAATTTGGCATGTGCCATCATTCCAGATTAGGAATATCAAGGCTCATATCTGCCATTCCAAGCTAGTTTGTTCAAATGAGTCTCATCAATTAATCCATACTGTTTCCTTCTTAAATTTAACTTTCCATTATGTTCAACCTACCTGGAAACTAGTTTGGATAACTAATACCACTAATTTCTCTAAAATTGATGTAATTGTTACCTGTTGTTTCTGTGTGTAAACCCAAAGACACCCAGATTTTTAGTGAGCTGCTGTTGAATTTTACAGCATTCTCTTCCACACCTTTACTCCTTCTACACTAACATCTATAGAAAACACAATGACATTCCTTTAAAAATGAATTATTGTGCCCTGAATTTTTGACAAATACTTTGGAACTATTTGTATTTTATGGACTTGGAAGACAGGAAGACATTAAGGTCACTGGATCACAGACACATAAAGAGGAGTGGGGTGTAGAAAGACTAAAAACATAGTCAGAAGGTGTGTTTTGCAGGCACCAAATAGAGGATTTTATATTTAAGCCTGGAAATAGAAGGGAACCAATAGAGTTTATTGAATGGGGAGATGGGACATGACCTGTGCTTTGACAGCTGAGTGGAAGGTAGACAGAAACAGGAAAAGACGAGGTAGGGAGATCCACTACCATATTATTGCAACATAGTTTCTTTTTGAAGCTGCACTGATTCCTTCAAGACTAATTAATAAGGCATACAGAAAACATAGAATTATAGAATATTAGAACTAGAAGGAACCTTAGGAACCAGTTAGCCCAACCTTGTCCTTCTGCATTCCCCCCACTTAATAGTATTTTATTTTTTTCTAATTAGATGTAAAGATAGTTTTCAACATCCACTCATAAGATTTTGAGTTCCAGATGTTTTTTCTATTTCCCTTCTTCCTCTTTTCTCTCTTTAGCAATCAGATATAGATTATACATATAAAATCATATTTAGCATATTCCCACATTAGTCATCTTGTGAAAGAAGAATCAGAACAAAAGAGAAAAACCATAAGAAAGAAAAAAAAGTGCAATTGGTATGTTTTGATCTACATTCAATCTCCATAGTTCTTTCTCTGGATGTGGATAGCATTTTCCATCATGAGTCTTTGGAATTGTTTTGAATTATAGCATTGCTGAGAACTATATCCATCTTAGTTGATTATTGCACAATGTTGCTGTTACTAGGTACAATGTTCTACTGGTTTTGCTCACTTTATATCAGTTCATACAAGTCTTTCCAGGTTTCATGGAAATCCACCTCTTTATCATTTTTTATAGTACAATAGTATTCCATTTCATTAACATTACCACTATTTATTCAGCCATTCCCCAACTGATGGAAATCCCCTCAATTTCCAATTCTTTGTCACCACAAAAAGCTCATATAAATATGAGGGATCTGAGGGGAGGTATTGCCCTCTTTGCCTTCCTCTTTGAATGGTTTCAGAGCAGTTAGGTGGTGCAGTAGATAGTGCCAGGCCTAATTAGGAAGATTCATCCTCTTGAATTCAAATCTGATCTCATACACTAGTTGTGTGACCCTGGCAAGTTTTTTTAAGCCTGTTTATTTCAGTTTACTCATTCGTAAAATGATCTGAAAAAGGAAATACCAAATCTTTGCCAAGAAAATTGCAAATGGGGGCAGCCAGGTGGCGCAGTGGATAGAGTATCAGCCCTGAAGTCAGGAGGACCTGAGTTCAAATTTGATCTCAGACACTTATCACTGCCTAGCTGTATGACCCGGGGCAAGTCACTTAACCCCAACTGCCCTCAAAAAAAGAAAATTGCAAATGAAGTCACCAAGAATCAGACATGACTGAATAGCAACAAGTGAGTGATTTTGCCTTTGGATAATTTTTGATAAATAGATATCATAGACTTCCTACTCTGTCTTCTTGTGCTCTCTGCATAGCATTTCTTTTTTACCTAACCATTGCCTGAAATGATTTAGTCAGCCATTCTCCAACTGATGTGCATTCACTCAGTTTCCACTACAAAAAGAGCTGCCACAAACATTTATGCACATGTGGGTCCCTTTCTTTCTTTTATGAACTCTTTGGGATATGAGCCCAGTAGAAACACTGCTAGATCAAAGGATATGCAAAATTTGATAGCCCTTTGGGCATATTAACTTTTTCTTTCAAAAATATTTTGATGGACTTCCGGCCAAGATGGCGGCGTGGAGGCGGACGGCTGTTTGAGCTCCTCGTTTTCTCTCAGAACTTGCTTCATGACAGGCCTCTGACTTGGTGCTTGACCCAGAAAGAAATCCACAGATGGTCACCAAGAGAAGACATCCTTGAGAGTCGCCAGAGGGGGTCTGTGTTTGCTCGGGGGAGGGTCAATCGGAATGGGCTCAGACTGAGGGCAGACAGCCAGAGCGGGGCAGGCAGCTCGCACAGCTCAGACCGGAGGGGGAGTGGTGTGATCTCTGCCATTTCTGTGAAGGGGCTTTTGCCCCGGTGTGGATGCTCCGTCTTGGCAGTGGGCCAGGAGCAGTGGAGAGGGTGTAAACACCGGAGGTGAAGATTGAAGCCCCAGAGGGCCAGCGTCTCTCAGAGCCCGGCCAGCGTCTCTCAGAGCCCGGCCACCCCCAACCCCCACCTGGACTGGCTCCGTGCGTTCTCGGAGCGCAGACTCAGTACAGTCATTGCTGTTCTGTTGGTGGCTCTCTGCTGCCCTGCCCCCAGTCTGTAGAGGAAGCCCATTAATACCATCCAGCCCCATCCCCCGCAAAACAGACCAATTGTTTCTCTTGTCAGTTTGGTTTCTTTGATTCTTACTCTGACAAAATGAACGAGAAGTTCAAAAGGGCTCTGGCCATTGGCGGCTTCTGTGTGGAGAGGGAGCGGACTTCAAATGCTGAGGAGACTGGGAGCAGACTGTCCCCAGATGTGTCCCCTGGGGGGGATACGGGCTGCTCCTCAATGCAAGGGAACCTCATGTAGGAGATCGGGAGGGCTCTCACAGGAGAGCTGGAGGAGGGATGGGGAAGGGAGGGGGAGGCTTGGCAAGAGAGCCTGGAGAAGTCATCCCATACATTCAAAGACAGAATGGATAAAGAAATCAAATCATTGAGAAACAAGATTAGTGAGCTGGAAAAGGTAAACAACTCCAAGGAAAACAGGATTAATGAGCTGGAAAAGGTAAACAACTCCAAGGAAAACAGGATTAGTGAGCTGGAAAAAGAAATCAGCTCTCTAAAAAATAAAATGGATAAAATGGAAAAAAATTCCATAGAAGATAAAAACTCAATTGGACAATTACAAAGAGATATAAAAAAAGTGAGTGAAGAAAATACATCATTGAAAATTAGACTGGAACAAGTAGAAATGAATGACTCAAGGAGAAACCAAGAGGGAGTCAAGCAAAACCAGAGAAATGAAACAATTGAAAAGACTGTCAAGTACCTTACCAGAAAGACAACAGACCTGGAAAACAGATCCAGGAGAGACAATTTGAGAATAATCGGACTCCCTGAAAAATGGGAGGAAAAAAAGAGCTTGGACACCATTTTCGAGGAAATTATCAAAGAGAACTGCCCAGACGTTTTGGAAACAGAGGGTAAAATAGACATTGAAAAAATTCATCAATCACCTACTGAAAGGGACCCTAAAATCAAAACGCCAAGAAATATAGTGGCCAAGTTCAAGAACCATCAGACAAAGGAAAAGATATTGGAAGCTGCTAGAAAAAAACAATTCAGATATGGAGGATCCACAATAAGGATAACCCAGGATCTAGCAGCGTCCACATTAAAAGAACGCAGGGCCTGGAACATGATATTCCGAAAGGCTAAGGAACTTGGTATGCAGCCAAGAATAACGTACCCAGCAAGAATGAGCATCGTTTTCCAGGGAAGAAGATGGACATTTAACGAAATAAATGAATTCCATCTATTTTTGATGAAAAAACCAGACCTACATAAAAGGTTTGATCTTCAAATACAGAACTCAAGAGATTTCTAAAAAGGTAAAAAGAAATCTTGAGAACTATACTTCTGTCAAAAAAATATGTAAAGAACATATGTACAATTTGTCTTAGAAACTAGAGGTGGAAAGGAGATTATATCATAAAAAAGTGTAAAGTGGTGGTACTACATCTCATGAAGAGGCAAAGGTAACCTATTATATCTGAGAGAAAGAAAGGGGGGAGATGAACATAGCGTGTATCAATAGACATATTCGATTTATGGTGAAACTTCTTCCACTTCATTGAAAAGTGAAAGGGAAGGAGTAAGCTAAGGGGAAGGGAATACAGTAATTTCGAGGAAAAAGGGGTAAAATAAGGGGAGGATCTTTAAGGTGGGGGAGGGATCCTAAAAAGGGAGGGCTGTGAAAAGCAAGTGGTGTTCACCAGTTTAATACTGGGTAGGAGGATAAAAGGGAAGGAAAGGGGAAAAGCATAAGCAGGGGTTAATAGGATGGCAAGCAATATAGAATTAGTCCTTCTAACCATAAATGTGAATGGGGCAAACTGCCTCATAAAGAGGAAGCAGTTAGCAGACTGGATTAAAAGTCAGAATCCTACTATATGTTGTTTACAGGAAACACACCTGAAACAGGGTGAGACATTCAAACTAAAAGTAAAAGGGTGGAGCAGAATCTATTATGCTTCAGGCAAAACCAAAAAAGCAGGAGTAGCCATCCTCATCTCAGATCAAGCAAAAACAAAAATTGATCTAATTAAAAGAGATAAGGAAGGGCATTATATCCTGCTAAAGGGAAGCATCAATAGTGAAGCAGTATCAATATTAAACATGTATGCACCAAGTGGTGCAGCATCTAAATTCTTAAAAGAGAAATTAAGAGAGCTGCAAGAGGAAATAGATAGCAAAACTATAATAGCGGGAGATCTCAACCTTGCACTCTCAGAATTAGATAAATCAAACCACAAAATAAATAAGAAAGAAGTCAAAGAGGTAAATAGAATACTAGAAAAGTTTGATATGATAGATCTTTGGCGAAAGATAAATGGAGACAGAAAGGAATATACTTTCTTCTCAGCAGTTCATGGAACCTATACAAAAATTGATCATATACTAGGGCATAAAAACCTCAAAATCAAATGCAGTAAGGTAGAAATAGTAAATGCATCCTTTTCAGACCATAATGCAATCAAAATAACATTTAATAAAAAGCCAGGGGAAAATAGACCAAAAAATAATTGGAAACTAAATAATCTTATACTAAAGAATGATTGGGTAAAGCAGCAAATCATAGACATAATCAATAACTTCACCCAAGAAAATGACAATAATGAGACATCATACCAAAATGTGTGGGATACAGCCAAAGCAGTAATAAGGGGAAGTTTTATATCTCTACAGGCCTACTTGCATAAAATAGAGAAAGAGAGGGCCAACGAATTGGGCTTACAACTAAAATTGCTAGAAAAGGAACAAATTAAAACCCCCCAGACAAACACAAAACTTGAAATTCAAAAAATAAAAGGTGAGATTAATAAAATTGAAAGTAAAAAAACTATTGAATTAATTTATAAAACTAAGAGTTGGTTTTATGAAAAAACCAACAAAATAGACAAACCCTTAGTAAACCTGATTAAAAAAAGGAAAGAGAAAAAGCAAATTGATAGTCTTGAAAATGAAAAGGGTGAACTCACCACTAATGAAGAGGAAATTAGAACAATAGTTAGGAGCTACTTCGCTCAACTTTATGCCGCTAAATTCGATAACTTAAATGAAATGGAAGAATACCTTCAAAAATATAGCTTGCCCAGATTAACAGAGGAAGAAGTAAGTAGTCTAAATAGTCCCATCTCAGAAAAAGAAATAGACCAAGCTATTAACCAACTTCCTAAGAAAAAGTCCCCAGGACCAGATGGATTTACAGGTGAATTCTACCAAACATTTAAAGAACAACTAACTCCAATGCTATGTAAACTATTTGAAAAAATAGGGATTGAAGGAGTCCTACCAAATTCCTTCTATGACACAGACATGGTACTGATACCTAACCAGGTAGATCGAAAACTGAGAAAGAAAACTATAGACCAATTTCCTTAATGAATATTGATGCTAAAATCTTAAATAAGATATTAGCAAATAGACTTCAGAAAATCATCCCCAGGATAATACACTATGACCAAGTGGGATTTATACCAGGAATGCAGGGCTGGTTTAATATTAGGAAAACTATTAGTATAATTGACCATATTAATAATCAAATTAATAAAAACCATATGATCATCTCAATAGATGCAGAAAAGGCATTTGATAAAATCCAACATCCATTCCTACTAAACACGCTTGAGAGTATAGGAATAAATGGACTATTCCTTAAAATAATAAGGAGCATATATTTAAAACCTTCAGTAAACATCATATGTAATGGTGATAAACTAGAACCTTTCCCTGTAAGATCAGGAGTGAAACAAGGTTGCCCACTATCACCATTACTATTCAATATAGTACTAGAAACTCTAGCCTTGGCAATAAGAGCCGAGAAAGAGATCCAAGGAATTAGAGTAGGAAATGAAGAAATCAAATTGTCACTTTTCGCAGATGACATGATGGTATACTTAGAGAACCCCAAAGACTCTGCTAAAAAGCTATTAGAAATAATTCAGAATTTTAGCAAAGTCGCAGGATACAAAATAAATCCACATAAATCCTCAGGATTTTTATACATTACCAACACAATCCAACAGCAAGAGATACAAAGAGAAATTCCATTCAAAATAACAGTAGATAGTATAAAATATTTGAGAATATATCTACCAAAGGAGAGTCAGGAATTATATGAGCAAAATTACAAAACACTTGCCACAAAAATAAAGTCAGATTTAAATAATTGGAAAGACATTCAGTGTTCTTGGATAGGCCGAGCGAATATAATAAAGATGACAATACTCCCCAAACTAATCTATTTATTTAGTGCTATACCAATCAGACTCCCAAGAAACTATTTTAATGACCTAGAAAAAATAACAACAAAATTCATATGGAAGAATAAAAGGTCGAGAATTGCAAGGGAACTAATGAAAAAAAAGTCGGAGGAAGGTGGTCTAAGTGTACCTGATTTAAAGCTATATTATAAAGCAACAGTCACCAAAACCATTTGGTACTGGCTAAGAAATAGAATAGTTGATCAGTGGAATAGGTTAGGTGCAGAGGGCAAGATAGTGAATAAAAATAGCAATCTAATCTTCGACAAACCCAAAGATCCCAAATTTTGGGATAAGAATTCATTATTTGACAAAAACTGCTGGGAAAACTGGAAATTAGTATGGCAGAAACTAGGCATGGACCCACATTTAACACCACATACTAAGATACGATCAAAATGGGTCCAAGATTTAGGCATAAAGAATGAAATCATAAATAAATTGGAGGAACATGGGATGGTTTACCTCTCAGACTTGTGGAGGAGGAAGGAGTTTGTGTCCAAGGGAGAACTAGAGACCATTATTGATCACAAAATAGATCATTTTGATTACACCAAATTAAAAAGTTTCTGCACAAACAAAACTAATGCAAACAAGATTAGAAGGGAAGTAACAAATTGGGAAAAAATTTTTACAGTTAAAGGTTCTGATAAAGGCCTCATCTCCAAAATATACAGAGAATTGACTTTAATTTATAAGAAATCAAGCCATTCTCCAATTGATAAATGGTCAAAGGATATGAACAGACAATTTTCAGATGATGAAATTAAAACTATTTCCACTCATATGAAAGAGTGTTCCAAATCACTATTGATCAGAGAAATGCAAATTAAGACAACTCTGAGGTATCATTACACACCTGTCAGATTGGCTAAGATGACAGGAACAAATAACGATGAATGTTGGAGGGGGTGTGGGAAAACTGGGACACTGATGCATTGTTGGTGGAGTTGTGAAAGAATCCAACCATTCTGGAGAGCAATCTGGAATTATGCCCAAAAAGTTATAAAAATGTGCATACCCTTTGACCCAGCCATACTACTACTGGGCTTATACCCCAAGGAACTACTAAAGAAGGGAAAGGGACCTGTATGTGCCAAAATGTTTGTGGCAGCCCTTTTCATAGTGGCTAGAAGCTGGAAGATGAATGGATGTCCATCAATTGGAGAATGGTTGGGTAAACTATGGTATATGAATGTTATGGAATATTATTGTTCTATAAGAAATGACCAGCAGGAGAAATACAGAGAGGCTTGGAGAGACTTACATCAACTGGTCCTGAGTGAAACGAGCAGAACCGGAAGATCGTTGTACACTTCAACAATGATACTGTACGGGGATGTATGCTGATGGAAGTGGATTTCTTCAACATAGAGAAGAGCTAATCCAATTCCAATTGATTAATGATGGACAGAACCAGCTACATCCAGAAAAGGAACACTGGGAAATGAATGTAAACTGTTATTTTTACCTTCTGAATCCAATTCTTCCTGTGCAACAAAAAATTCGGTTCTACACACATATATTGTATCTAGAATATACTGTAATATATTTAACATATATAAGACTGCTTGCCATCTGGGGGATGGGGTTGGGGGAGGAAGGGAAAAAATCTGAATAGAAGTAAGTGCAAGGGATAATGTTGTAAAAAATTACCCATGCAAATGTACTGTCAAAAAAATGTTATAATTATAAAATAAAATAAAAATTTAAAAAAATATATATTTTGATGACTGTTATTTCAATTAATTTGGTTTCTTTTATAATTCTATGTATCTATTTTCTGTATTTAAAAATGTAATTTTGTAATGTGTAAGCATTACCAGGATGGCAGAAGGATCTAGTACCTCCAAAAGCTGAAGAACCATTAATTAAGGATGAAACAAACCTTTCCTCTGTGAACAGATTTTCATATTTGGGAAGAAAGAAGAAGTAGATAGTAAGTAGTAGGCATCTGTAGCAGGAGTGGGGGTGGTGGTAGAGAATGGAGTGAAGAGAAGAAGAGGAATGAAGTTTGCTTATAAAAGTGATCCTGCTGAAGACTACTTTCTCTAAGAATCTTTACTTAGGATTCTGCTCTTCTTTCCAGTCAAAAAGTATTATTCTGTGGTTCTAATTAGAATTTTGTTTATGGTTTTGCAAACACATTCTCTCTACTTCCTAAGCCATCAAGGCATTTATCCCCTTTTTACATTAAAGGCAACATAATTTATGTATTTGTAGTACAATTGTAGTAGAAGTAATACTGGACTTATAATCAGAAAAATCTGAGTTCAATTTGGACCTCAGGCACTTATTTAGGTGAATGTTTTTAAAAGGACCTTTGAGGAGTTGGAGATAATAGTATATATTTATTACTGATTTTTGATTTGTGTCCCAATTCCATTAGAAAAACTTATTTCCCTTAATAATGGAAAAAGGACAATGAGGTATTCAGTTTTTGCTCTCCGATGCATTGTCATATAGACTTTATATTCTCATTAGTACTTAATAAAGTTTTCTCTACCTAGTACCTGCTGTAGAAATGTTTGTCAATTTGATTTGGTAATTTATTCAGTTATTTCAATTGTATCTGACTCTTCATAGACACAAATGATATTTTCTTGGTAAAGACACTGGAGTCGTTTTCTCTTTTCTTCTCCAGATCATTTTATATGGTTAATGACTGACCCAATTTTCCATATTGCTTTCTAGTTTTCCAGCAGTTAAAAAAAATGAAATAGAAAATTCTTGTCTTAGAAATTTATATTTTTAGGTTTGTCAGACATTGGATCTTACTGAGTTCAAGTGTTTCTGGTTTTCTCTTTAAAAGTTATAATGTTTTTGTTACATTTTAATTTTTGAATTGTCTCCCTCTTTTCCTATACAGAGAAGGCTGCCATTTGACACAGATATATAAATATGTGTAAAATCATTCTTTGTATCTATTTATCAGTTCTGTCTCTGAAAGTAGAAAGCATCATTCTTCATAGGTCCTTTGTAGCTGGTTTGAGTATTTATAATACTTAGAATAATTTGGTCTTTCACAATTGTTCTTTGAACAATATTGTGCTACTTTATCCAATGTCTCTTGGTTCTATTCATGTCACTATATTAGTTCATGAAAGTATTTCCATGTTTTTCTAAAATCAATCAGTTCATCATTTTTTACAACATAGTAGTATTCCACCACAATCATATACCTTAATTTAGTCAACCATTCCTCAGTTGATGGGTTCCCTCAATTTCCAGTTCTTTGCTACCACAGCAAGCTGCTATAAATATTTTGGAACACATAGATCATTTTCTTTTTCTCTAATCATTTGGGGAAACAAACTTAGTAGTGCTATTGCAGATTCAAAGGATATATACAGTTTTGCAACTCTTTTGATATAATTCTAGATTGCTTTCCAAAATTATTGTATTAGTATTTGTGTATTAGTGTCCCAATTTTTCCACATCCTCTCCAATTTCCATTTCTATAATTTTGAATAATCTCATAGATATGAGATGATGTCTCAAAATTATT
This sequence comes from Sminthopsis crassicaudata, assembly GCF_048593235.1. Classification (NCBI taxonomy): domain Eukaryota; kingdom Metazoa; phylum Chordata; class Mammalia; order Dasyuromorphia; family Dasyuridae; genus Sminthopsis; species Sminthopsis crassicaudata. Next base: position 443,650,970 of record NC_133619.1, read on the forward strand.
TTAAGTTGCATGTCTCTAATCAATAATCAATAATAATTTAGAGAATTTTTAACATGACTATTTATAGTTATAATTTCTTTATTGAAAAACTGCTTGTTCATCGCCTTTGACCATTTATCAATTAGGGAATGACTCATATTCTCATAAATCTGACAAAGTTCTTCATGTATTTGAGACATGAAGTCTTTATCCAATAAACTATATATTAAACTTCTCTTTCCCCTATCAATTTTCTTTTTTCCTTCTATTCTTGGTTACATTGGTTTTATTTGTACAAATCTTTTAAAATTTAAAATAATAAACAGTATATACTCACATATCACAGTGCTCTTTATTTCTTATTTATTTGTAAATTCTTCTCTTATCTATAAGTCTGCTAGGTAATATGTTCCATGTTCTTCTAATTTTCTTATGATATCTCCCTTTATATCTAGGTTATGAATCCATTTTGATCTTATCTGACAGACTGCTTTCCAGTTTCCCAATAATTAGACCAAATAGGGAATTCTTATACAAAAACCTTACATTTTTACATTTGTCAAACATAAGGTTATTATAATCATTTACTCTGTTATATATATGCACATACATACATATATACATACATAGCATATGTATACTTCTACTCTGTTCCACTGATCCAACATGGTTGTCTCTTGTCCAGTCTATTCCATTGATAGACTTCTATATTATTTAATCAGTACCAAATGGTTTGAAGGTTGATGGATTATGAAATAATTTCATGCCTGGAAATGCTATTTCCTCTTAATTCCTACCTTTTTCATTGTTTTCGTTGATATTCTAGATCTTTTTGTTTCTCCAAATGAATTCTCTTTCTGTTTTCAGGTTCTGTAAAATCTCCCTTTGGTAGTTTTATCAGTATAGCATTAAAACTATAAATTAACTTTGGCAATGTTGTAATTTTTATCATATCAACTTGATCCAGCCTTGGGCACTAAATATTCCTCCAGCTATTAAATTTTTTTTTTTTTCCATCAAGGAAATTAGAGTTATATGATTTGCCCAGGGTCACAAAAGTCATGATTCTTAAGTATCTGAGACTTGATTTGAACTTAGGTACTACTGACTCCAGGACCAATGCTCAATCCACTGTATCATTTAATTGCTCTTAATTTTTTTCTTTTTTCTTTTTTTTTAAGGAATGTTTTACAACTGAATCTATATAAGTATTTTCTATGTTTTGGCAGATTGATGGCCAAATTTTTTTGCATTTGGAGTTATTTTGAATGAGATTTCCCTTTCTATTGTTGCCTTTTGGATTTTGTTATTATCATTATATATAGATTCTGTTGGCTTTGGAGGATGTTATTTTAACTTTGCTGAAGCTATTGTCTTATTTTTTGTTCAATCTTTGCTAATTTCCTACAATTTCCTAAGTAAATCATTATGTCCTTCTAAAATAGATATAGTTTGATCTTTGTTTATCTGTATGGCTTCAGTTTCTTATTCTTGTGTTATTAATATTGCTAGAATTTTGAGAACTATAATAAATGAGTTCAAAGAGTAGGCACCACTGTGTTACCCCTGTATATAAAAATTTTAATGAGAGTCATACACACACACACACACACACACACACACACATATACAAATTTAAGGTGTTCTTGAGAATTTAACAGGGAACAAACAGGCTTTCATAATTAAAATTCAACAACAGCAGCAATAGATTATATTTTTTCTATTTGAAAATTAACTGAAAGGTGTAGAGAATATAAGATGTTATGGTATTTAGGTTTGTTGACTACCAAAAAGGGCATACTTTCATAAAATAAAACTCTGACTTAAAATAGCCTCCACTCACATAACAAAACATGAATAATACTATTCATCTGATAATAGACATCTGGAGAATAAAACTAGGATATGTGTGTTCATCAAATATATTCACATTATGATGGAAGATCAAATGAAGAGTTCCCTGAGAATAAAGTCCTTCAGACGCTCCTGTTTCTACATGCATTGTGGTGATTGCATCAAATGACTTCCTGGAAGAGATGTATAATCACTTAAAAGAGTTTCTCCTATATATCCACACAGGAAAGATCAGGTGGATTGAGTAGTGTACCATTAGAAGTGTAAATTAACTTTGGCAATGTTGTAATTTTTATTATATTGGTATTGCCCATTCTTGAACCCTGAATATTACTCCAACTATTTAAATTGTTCTTTATTTCTTTAAAGAGCACTTTGTAAATGATTCTAAGTATTTTATGTTTTTTTGATAAATTTATGCCTCCATATTGTTTGCCTTTTGTCATAATTTTGTTCTGGTTTCAACATACATATTATTGGACACCATGATTTGAACTCAGAGTTGAGCTGGAAGTAGCGAAAGGGTTAGATTGCCTATAGGAAATTACAAAGCTCCTTTATTCACCCCAAGATTTTTGGAAAACAAATTATTTTTTATGTGATATCAAGACATGATATCAAGACACTGAGGACAATCAAGAGACAAATGATGAATATGAACAAATTGGAATATGTGATCAATGAGTTCCAAAGAATAAAAGAAGTAAAAGATCTCAGCAAAGAATTGAAGCCATAAAGACAGATAAAGAAAAAATAAAACTCTATTTGCGGATGATATAATGATTTAGGAAGAGAAAGACAACTTGATCATGTGGCAAAAATGTCATATGGAAGGTGGCTGACTAAAAGGACATAGCATAAATGCTTTCAAGCACATTGGGTGTAACTATTGTGGTGATCTTATGGGAACAAGACCTGAACAAAAAGGGTATGCCTGGGTTGATTGTGATCTGTATGTATTAATGCAGAAAACTCCTGAATAGATGAGATTCCAGATAATCCTTAGGAATAATGAAGGTTGCACTTTAAATGTTACACTTTTATTTCAAGTCTCATTCTTTTAAAAGGTACTTTGTTCTTTTTCATATATTTTCTTTATGTTTAATTTTTAATAATAGCCTTTTATTTTCAGAATACATGCAAAGATATCTTTCAACAATCATCCCTGCAAAATCTTGTGTTCAAAATTTTTACCCCTCCTCTTTACCCCTCCCCTAGACAGCAAGTAATTTAATATAGGTTATATGTACAGTTCTTTCAAATCCATTTCCACATTTGTCATATTGTACAAGAAAAATCAGATCAAAAAGAAAAAAAATGAAAAAGAAAAAAGCAAGTTGAATAGTAATAAAAAGGTGAAAATATGATGTTGTGATCTTCATTCAATCCCCATAGTCCTCTTTCTGGATGAAGATGGCTCTCTCCATTATAAATCTATTAAAAGTGGCCCAAATAATCTTATTGTTGACAAATCATCTTATGCCAAACAAAGCTGATCATCATCATATAATCTTGTTGTTGATATGTACAATGTTCTCTTGGCTCTACTCACTTCACTTGGCATCAGTTCATGCAAGTCTTTCCAGTTTTTCTGAAATCATCCTGCTGATTTTTTTTCCTGAGGCAATTGGGATTAAGTGACTTCCCCAAGGTCACATAGCTAGGATGTGTTAAGTGTCTGAGATTAGATTAGAACTCAGGTCCTCCTGACTTTAGGGTTGGTGCTCTATTTGATTGTTTCTTATAGAACAATATTCCATCACATTCATTTACCATAATTTATTCAGCCATTTTCCAACTGATACTCAGTTTGTAGTTTGCAGTTCAAAAGGTACTTACTTTAAAAAATTATAGCTAATAAAACATACCCCATGGTAACCATTTGCAAGACATATTTGGAGATGCAGGGATGTAAGGAAATATAGCTCTGAGTTCGCAGCTGTGTTTCCTCTGTTAGTTTTCCCTTGTTATTCAGGGGAGCTCATGGTACCTATTCTGTACCTTTCAGGGATGTCGTTTATTGATAGAAAGTTGAAAGCATTCATTGAATGCCAGATATGTGTGCACAGGAAAGCAGGGCTGTTTCTTTGCTGATTGACTTTTAGCAAGATTATATGATCTTACTCTTGGTAGTTTGAAAGGCATGCAGAAGGCAGGTCCAAGCATATTTTTCCTGCAATGAATGTTAGAGCAAAAGGGAGTAGGAATTAATGGGTTTTTATCAAGGAAAAGGAGGAGGAGGAGGCTGAATGCTATTGATGTGGAACTGCCCAAAGCCTGCCACCCATTTTTCATTTGTTTGATCTTTTGCCATGATTTTCACCTTTGCAAGTTTTAATTAAGGGCTTCCTCTAAGAAAATATGGCTTCACTATGGACCCACCATAGCAAATACAATATTTGAAATGCAACTTTTGTAGCATAATCAGTCATAATACCTAGCAAAAGGTGGACACCCTTAAGGAATTAATAGTTGTACACATTTTAAAAATCTGAATTAATCACATGCAAATGTAGTTGCCATGTATCTTAAACAATGGTTTTTCAGTAGTACAATTGCATCTGTATCAGGGCACTACAGTTTATGTCTATTAAAAAAAATTGAAAACCCCTATTAGAAAACTATTTCTTTTTTTTTTTTTAATTAATTTTTCCCTCAAAAGTATTTCATTTTTCTAAATACATGTAAAGATAGCTTATAACATTCATTTTTGTAAGATTTTATATTCCAATTTTTTCTCTCTCCCTCATTTATTTCTCCCCCCTCCAAGATCTGATATAGGTTAAACAGGTACAATTCTTTTAAACATATCTCCATAATTGTCATGTTGTACAAGAAAAATCAGATCAAAAAGAAAAAAAAACATGAGAAAGAAAAAGCAAACAAAGATGAAAACATTATTCTTCAGCCCACATTTAGTCTCTATAGTTCTCTCTCTGGATGTGAATGACACTTTCCATTGGAAATCATTTCTAACATTCTTTATTTCTTCCAAATTATTCAAAAATTTTTTTCTCTCCCATAATGGAAATACTATTAATTTCAACTTTTGTTTTTTTCTTCAGGGAAAGAAAACCTTTGTGTTTTGACATCTGATAGCTGCCCCTTTCTTCTGTACGATGGTGTATTCATGTTTGAACACATAGGTCTGTTTAAGGAATGGATGAGAATTCTGATTTGAAACAATCTCCCAGAAATTGAAATGTCCTTGTCAGCTTTTCTTTTTGGTTCATGTAATTATTCATCATCCCTTTGCTCCCTATTTAAGGTATGTGGAGACTCTTAGATTCTGGCTGCATGGATCACAGAGCCAGGAACCAGATCAAAGGCACCTATGAGTAAATGAAACCAGACAGAAATTCAAAGAGGCTTCAGGGGGGATAATCAAGGAGGGCAAATCAGCAGAGAGAAGGGGTACAGAAGGGTTACATTTTGCACAAAGTAAATTTTGTCAGAAGACTAAACCTACATTTTGGTTTTATTTTTCTTTTGACATTAACAATTTTATTCAATTTGACATTAATTTTCTGTGTAATTTTTGGTAAGTCATTCAACCCTTCTCTGACCCACTCATTTCACATCTTTAATATAAGGGAATTAAAATAAATGATCTCTAAAATCTCTTTTAATGCTAAAATCCTATGAGCTTCTGAACCTTTGAAAGTGTGGCCAGTTCTGTTCTAGGCATGTTCAAAATACCAATCAGATAGAGATAAACTATTCTCATATTTTGAATATAATTTTCATTTTAGTCATAACTACTCATAGAAACTCTGCTCCCATATCAATATTGCATAACATCAGTGGCATAAGTTATGTTTAGATGAAAGAAAAAAATAACCAATGAGTATCTGATCCAAATGGAATGTAGGCATGATTTTCACTTAGTTTTTGAAATATGAGGCCCAGAGAGCAGTTGCACACGTATTTTTCATTGACTAATGTTGGGAAATTTGCTTGAAAAAAACTTGTTGCCTCTGAACTGTCCATTGAGCAGATCCTTTCCTAACAGTCCACTACAATCTCTGTCCACATTCCAATCCTATCTCCAGCAAAGAGATCTGAGAGCTAAAGTGAAGGGAGATTTCATAAAATAGGAATTTCTACTCATTGCAGTTAGTCAACTTGAGTTTTTTTTTTTTAATTTGCCATTCTTGGGAGAGGGAGAAAACAGAATTCCATCTCAAAGTGACAACTTTCAAAAAAGCTGATTATTCTACTCTACTAATTGCATACAGGAAAGCTTTTATCAGAAAAGAGTGAATTGATAGGGCTTTTTTCATTTAGAATTGCTAATTTTTGTTTTCATAAATTTATTTTAAACATTGCAAGAAAATTTTGAGAAAGTCATCTCCATATGCAAAATGAGAATACTTTCAGTCTTTTTCCTTTTTTAAAAAACAAGATAGTGTTTTTATTTGGGTCATGGACTATTGATTTAAACTCAACTTGGATAAATGAAGTTGAACTTATAGAGTGAAGGAGATTAAACCCTGTGAATGAATTATAGGTAGTTAGTATTTCTCAGGTTGCAAAGTCCTGGAATTTTTAGACTGTTTTTGACTAAGAGATGATTATACCTTGCCCTAAGAGATAATGATTGTTTTCCCATATGATTTTACAAAGACAAAATAAATGTAAATATTTACTGCATGAGTGAATTAAAGATGGACTATTCTTGTTCCAACCCAATCATGCTATCTAGAATGATTTAAAACATTTGTCTTTTCATATTATAAACAGGTGTTTCCTTCCTCTAATATGATATTTTAGGACTATTTCCTTCTTATTAAGATTTTAAAATAAGTAAACAACTTTTGGTTTACTTTATTTGAGTTATGATCATTTTCTCATTCACTTTCTTTTGTTACAACTTAAAAGGCTATATCAGGAAGAGTTTAGCTCATACCTTATGGAAGAATGTATATATAGAAGCACTGAATGTTTCTTGACCAATAAACTGGTTAATCTCTCAACTGATGCATAAGTAAGAGAAATTGATTTAGAGTTAAGAATAATGATAATAATAATAGCTAGTATTTATATAATGTTTTAAGGTTTATAAGTGCTTTTTTTGTGTTAATATATTGGATCCTCATAACAAGCCTATGAGAGAGGTGCTATTATTATCTTTATTTTATGTATAAGGAAACAGACATGAAATGATTTGTCAGAGTTGCATAGCTAATAAGTGTCTGAGGTACCATTCATACTCAGCTCTTTTTAACTCTGATGCACTATCCATTGTACTACTTAGCAACCTTTGAAAGACCTGAATTCAAACCAGAACTACTGTTTGCCTTATTTTCCTCAAGTATAAAATGGGAAATAATTAGAGCATTAACTTTGCAAGGTTATTGTGAAGATCAAATGAGATAATATTTGTAAAGTACTTAGCATAATACCTGGCATGGAGTAGATGCTGTATAAATGCTTGTTTATAAGTTTCTCTCCCTTCCCTTCCATTTTTTCTTTCCATTTCCCCTGTTTTTCCTTTCCTCTTCCCCTTCCCCTTTCTTTTTCCTTTTCCCTTTCCCTTTCCCTTTCTCATATATTTTTTCCCATTCCTTTCCCCATCTTCCTTTCCCTTTCCCCTTTCTTCTTTCCCTTTCATTCCTTTCCCCTTAACTCTTTCCCAAGTCATTTAATATCCATCAGCTCCAGTTTCCTTATCTGTAAAATGGGAATAATAATAGCTACCTCACAGAACTTGTGAAGATCAAATAAGTTAACATATATAAAATACTTTGTAAACTTTAAAGCACTATATAAATTTTGTTATAATCATAAAACAGAAAATCATCCTCAAATCAGGATATATATTCAAATGACAGTTGCAAATGTATGTGTATATATATATATGTGTGTGTGTGTTTCTAATGATGAAGGACAAAATAATTATGGAATAAAGAAGAATGATTATATTTAATATTTGAAGTCTTTTTTATCCATTGTCAGAATGTAAAAAAATTTGTCAGAACCTGAAATTTCCTCATTCCAAAAATGCTAGCGTCTTAAAACAGGTAGTCTTTGTGGGTAGTGAAAATTAAAAAAAAATTTTTTTCATAACTTGATGGTCAGGTTAGCCTTTTGGTAATAAATCTTTTCACACTTAACTAGGCTGGTCATAGTTGAAGAAATTATCATAGGTGATTCCCAGAAATGTACTTACTATTTATTTGAAATAAATTCTTCTCTTTGTTTTAATTATTTTCTTGTCTGCAAATGATAAAGTGTAAATTGCCACAAATGTATAGAAACTGTACATACTAATTTTTTTTTGCAAGAAAGAGCTAGTTATCATATCAATATTTTCCCAAGATAACATAGAAATGTGGCTACTATAGATCTCTATCCTAGGTCTTTACCTTGAAGTCAGAAAGACCTGGATTCCTCTTCTACCTCTGATATATACTAGTTGTGTGACCCTGGGCAAGTCACTGGCCTTTTCAGCATCACAGGAAATTACTTGTATGTTACTGAGCCATTGCTAACATACATTGATTGAAGAGGAAACAAATGAAATCATAGCTTTTGTCCAGAACACAAAAAAGCATATACTCACAATTAAGGATGATGTTGAGTCCCTACTTGTTGATGGGATATAAGGCACTGGGTAGGAAAAGAATATTATTGAATATTCATTAATATAATTACATCAGATAGCAAAGCTTTTAATTAAGACAGAATAACAAAGTAGATAACAAGGGGAAATCCCTCTAATATACAAAAGGGTATTGTTTTCCACAGAATCTCTATCTATAGAGGGGAGAGGAAACACTTTCTAGGTAATTCATATTCTTCACACTGAATCCTGATTGCAACATATCTCATAGTTCCATTTCTCAGCCATCAGCAGAGCTACTATGAAACTTCTCTGTGATTCCAAAGTTGCTATTTGTGGTTTCTTTTTCCTAGCTGTTGCTGACATTTTTGTCACACAAGTTTTCTTTTCTTTTCTTTTTTAAAATTCCAGTTCATTTTTTACTCTTACCTCTCTCTCACACCTCATGTCTAGTTAATTGTCAAGTCTTGACTCTCTCTCCAATATATTTCTCACCTCATTTATAGTTACCACTGTGGTTCAGACCTTCATTGAGTCTCATCTGGATTATTATAATTGTCTCCCAATTAGTCTCCCTGTTTCCAGTTTCTCTTTCTTCTGGGAGAGCCTGTTTATAGATGACAAAATCTTTTAAAGTCCCAAGTCTGACTGTTACTCCCTTCCCTCATTATCTCTCTATTGTCTTTGAGGTAGAAGATGAACAACTTATCCTGCCAGGTATTTAAGACCCTAAATGATATGGTCCCAATCTACCCTTCTATTCTCAAATGAGAAACCTGAGGCCCAGGGAGGGTGAGACTCAAGTTCTTAACTCAAACATTAGAATTGGAATTTGAACTCAAGTCCTTTAACTCCCAGAGCCAGGTAACTTTTCCCTGTACCTTGATTCTTTTATTTTTCTTCCCCCTTCATTTTTATTAGTTTTTTTATTTTGTCAAATACATATAAAGATAGTTTTCAACATTCATCTCTGTAAAACCTTGCATTCCAAATTTTTCTCCTTCCCTTCCCTCATCGTCTCCCATAGACAGCAAGCAGTCCAACATAGGTTAAACATGTACAATTTTTCTAAATATATTTTCATATTTGTCATGTTGCACAAGAAAAATCAGATGAAAATATGAAAAAAAAACATCAGAAAAAGCCCACATAAACAAACAACAAAAATAAGGTGAAAATACTATACTTTGATCCATATTCAGTCTCCATGCTTCTCTCCCTGCATGTGGGTGGCTCTTTCCATCACAAATCTATTGGAATTGCCTAGAATCATCTCATTGTTGAAAAGAGCCAAGTCCATCACAGTTGAAAATCAATAACTTTGTTTTTCGGTGTACAGCATTCTCTTAATTGTCCTCATTTTACTCAGCATCAGTTCAAGTAAATTTTTTCAGGCTTTCCTGAAATCAAACTGCTTGTCATTTCTTATAGAACAATATGTCATTACATTCATATAACATAACTTATTCAGCCATTCTCCAACT